>NC_136859.1:33190470-33736474 GCF_951799975.1 Gobius niger
TGCGTACCAAAAACACAAAAACACTCATTGTAAATGTTTTGAGAAGGTGTTGGACTGTACGGGGTGTTCTGCCCTGTCCTACAGGCGTCGTGAAGGGAGATGAATTCAAGATCTTCCCGGAGGAGCCGCCCAACACCACCAACGTGGAGGAGGTTCTGGAGAGGATCATCAGCAACGACAGCAGCCTGACGGAAGTCAACCTCAACAACATCAAGGTGCAGCAACGAAAAAGTCAAAAAAGAGAGCCTTGAACAATAATGAGCAGTTTAATCAAGCAAGACACGGCCGGTGAAAGCATCGATTTTTCACACAGTGGTCAATGTGGAGATTTTTTGCTAGATTTCTTCTTTAAAGGTGCTTTATGAAACTTGTTATTGAAAAAAAAGTCTATTTGTGCGTTTTTGAGCTTTTAGTGAGCCAGCAGCTGCATGAGTGGTCAGCATGGTGCCTTTACTTTCCAACACTATGGCTCCAGGGTCGATTGTTTAGAAGGTTTTCACTGCTGACGGACCCTCTCACCAGAAAAACCTACAAAACAATCGATCCTGGAGCGCTTTAGAGCCCACCGGAAATAATGGTGCCATGCTAACCACTCATGCAGCCATTAGACGCGTAGCTTGCTTTTAGGCAAGGCAGGCAGCTTATTGGGGCCTCCAGAGGGCCAATATATTTGACAGAAACAGCAAATAAAGTCACTACACAGCAGCAGTGACAAGGTGCAATGACAATTGTCCGTCACATATTCCTTGAAATGGCCCCATGAGCCAAACTCGCCGAAAAAAATGGCGAGAAGTTATACTTCTGGCAGCAGAAACGGACAAAAGGAGAAAAAGAAGGAAGGCGAGCAAGACACCAGTGAGTGTAATAAGTAGTAATAAGTAATAAGTGACTGTAGTTGTATGTCTGTCTCTGAAGTGCCTTCTTTGAGCTGCCTTGATAGTTTGCCGGGCAAATATCTCCAACAAGCTAGCGTTTTAGGGTAAAATAAATGCCATTTAAAATAGTACATTATTCTTTATAAAATGAGTATCCAAAATGGTCAAGCAAACGAGATAATAAGATAGACCTTTGCTAAATTATTGATTCCAATTTATTTTCCATTTGTGAAGTTAAGCAGGCCTAGTGCATGATATTAAGAAGCAAGGGCAACCGACCCCCCTAATCATACGCCATCGGCAGCCATTGGGTCACAAAAAGTTAAACTACACGCAAATATCAAGGGTGTTTTTACATAAAAAGTTCCATAATACACCTTTAACCTTTATGACGTTTTGTCCGTGTGCGAGTTGGCCATTTCCAGGAAGTAACTACAACATTGCGGCACACCAGCCTTTTCCCCAAGCGTATTCATTCACAAATATTGACATGTTTTGTATCCACGTGTACTGCGAAAGGCGACCGAGGTGACTGTAGTCCGAATATGGTCATTTCTTTTTAGCCACAGATTATAGATTTTTACAGTCACACTGCGGTAGGAGCAGATTTTTCCAAGCTTAAGTTTCTTTTTTTCTGGAAAATGTCCAGAAATGTATTGGTCATTTTCTGCCCCTTTGCAACCCTAATCATGAGGCTTATTCAGAGCAGCCTGTCCACTTCTCAGGAGAAATCACATCTGGTAAACGACTGACTGCTTGTGTAAATACAAGTTTTTATAGTTTTTGTCTTCCTACAGGACATTCCCATCCCAACACTTAAAGAGATCTTTGAGGCAATGAAGGAAAACTCTTGTGTTGAGTCTTTGAGCATCGCCGCCACCCGCAGCAATGACCCCGTGGCCTATGTAAGCGCAAGACAACCCGTACAACTATAGGTTTGTAATTATGAGTGGTGAAGCGCTTGGTACAAAAGTATCTCTCCTGCTCAGGCATGTGCCGAGATGCTGCAGGAGAACACAAGCCTCCAGAGTCTTAATATCGAGTCCAACTTCATCACCAGCGACGGCATGAAGGCCATTGTCAAAGCCATGACCAGCAACGCCACTCTGGTGGAGCTCAAGATCGACAACCAGGTGGGACCGACATCCGCTGTATGAGCTAAGTGCTCCCTGCTGTGTTTACGATCACGTACGTTTGTGTCACAGAGGCAGAGGCTCGGAGACTCGGTGGAGATGGAGATCGCCTCCATGTTGGAGAATAACTCCAGCATCCTGAAGTTTGGATATCACTTTAACCAGCAGGGTCCTCGTGCCAGGGCAGCCATGGCCATCACACGCAACAACGACATGAGTAAGAGCTGGAGTCATTCCTTTGCATTATTCCATACCGTCATATCAGAGCCATATCAGAGCCATAGTAGAGCCATAGTAGAGCCATAGCAGAGCCATAGTAGAGCCAAAGTAGAGCCAGGGAGTACTTAGTTACATTTACTGTTACTTGTTCCTCTGGGAGTAAATCTTTAAGTGACAAAACCTTCATATCGACACATAAAATAGATGACGTTTGTATTTCATGAACTTTATTCTTCAGAATGATTCCTTTTGATATACTTTTGTGGTACAGTCCCGATCCAAAGTTTTAGAAATTTTTTGGGGGAAAAATGGTAAAAATTCTCATTTTGCATGGTTGGATCTTAACAAGGTTTGAAGCAGAACTTCAATATGCAACAAGAAGAAATGGGAGTGAGATAAAACAACAAATGAACTGAAATAGTCTGTTTTGCAGCTGATAGAAAGTTTAAGACCACATACCTTTAAAGCTACTCTAAGCGATCCCGTTTTGCCGGTCTGGCAACGTTGCATTCCCATCAAGTGCCGCTAGATGCGCCACCATGTGCACCACACTCACAAACAGCAGAAGGAGACCGGCGCCGCACCCCCCCCCCACACACACATGCCTCACACACACATGCCTCACCCCCACATGCCCCCCCGCACCATGTAAGCACAATCATGTGAGCAAGAGATCGCAAATGTTTGAAGCAGAAGACGCGGCAACAGTTAGCGGCTAATAATTTAGCATAATGATAGACGTTTACAAAAAGATGGTGAATTGACAGCATCTGACCGACCTGCTCTGATGCAGCTGAAGTCCTCATGAAATGTCCGTTTTATTAATCCAATATCTACAGGAGCTGTCAGGTGTTTTTCCTCCTTATGATTACAAAGCAAAGCAGCACCAGAGGATGAGGCGTTCAAGGGTTGAGAGGAAAAAAAAAAATCTGCTGTAAACTTAGTTCAAATGGAAATTTTATGTTCTAAATGCCAAAGAGATTTTCATGAAAGTGGCAGTGTAGCAAATAAATGTAAGTCTCAAATGTTGACTTTGCTACAAACTATCTTATTGATGCTGATAAATGTGTGTTTCTCACAAGATTAATGAGATTTCCGTATCTCATTGAATGCAATGGTCTATGGTGTGGAGGGGAGTGAGGGGCGTGGGTGATGGGGGAAAGCCAGGTGAGGGGAGGGAGGGGGGGGGTGGTGGAGCAGTAGAGGGTTCACTACTCCACCTACTGATGAAAACAATTAAAAAGGATAACTTAAGGCAGCTTTTAAAGGCCAAATCTGTGCAAAAATGTGGATTCAGTGTCATTTTCTGTCAGGTTTTCACACTGTCATGACGTCCTGATGGTAAAGGGAAAAAAAGTTTTCGTTTCGATCGTGTTTGATCTCACAGCGTGCCACCACTGCTGAGGAACACAGTCATTTAGAATTTCTGAAAAGATCCTAAGTGTAATGGAACAAAAAAGTCAAGTGGAAGACCAACAAAATGTCCCCAGCACTGAGCCGGAGGATCCGATTGGCTGGAGGATCCTCGACCCAAACGAAGCCGTTACTGGAGCCGACTGCAGCCCAGTAACCATCAGAGGCATCACCGACTGAAGGGCCTCAAAAACAAAACACATCTTCAAAGGCCTGGTCTTTTTGAGCCACAGAACGGTTTGTTTGGACTTTGGAGAGAGACCAAACATTGGACATTGAAAGGTGGAAGAAAGTTTTATTCTCTGATGAGAAGAAAAATGTGACCTTGATGGTCCTGATGGTTTCCAACGTTACTGACATCACAAGCAGATCCACCTGAGATGCTTCCTACGCCACAGTGATCTGGGGCTTTTGCCTTCAGTGGAACAATGGAGCTTCAGGTGGTGCAGGGCAAAGGTCACTTAATCCACATTTTGTCAAGATCCAACCATGCAAAGTGGAAATTTTTGTCATTTTTCAACTGGTCTTAAACTTACACTACTTGTTACTATATTTTGTCAATATTAGGATTTTGACTACTACTACTCTACCCACATCTCTGTGACACTTCAGCTGTACCCAATTTTTTTGTATGTGTTTTTGCTCCTTATAGTATAATGTATTTACAATCATTTATGAAAACAGAAATAGACAGAGAAGAGAGAGGTTGCCCCAAGTGCATGACTAGAAATTAATCAAAGTGTGATGGCTCTCTGACTTCATACAGATCAGAGGGAAAAAGGAGCTCTGAAATCACTGATTTCACTGAGTCGCTGGATCTTTTACCTTTATGTCACAGGGTTTATACCGATACATACAATGAATTTGAGAACTGAATGCATTTTACAGCCCAAACAGTATATTTTTAATGTCATAAATGAACAAATGAAAAATGAGAGTTTGTAAGAATGCTAAATGAGGAGAGACAGAGAGATTTAAAAAGTAAACAATGAAGTCCCCCAGGCCGGTTAATAGGAAAAGCTCGTCTCATTGGTCAAAGTGATGACACCGGGCATTCTGATTAGCTGCTGAGATCAGCAAGGGGAAAAAATATACTTATTACAGTGCGTCAAATTGCAGGCCAATACGGTAAATTATACACAATCTATTACATTTGTAAAACATTTAAACTTACAGACTGTCGCTTTAATGTAATTCAAATCTAAGAGTAAAGGGGAATTTCAATATTCAAAAGCAAAGTGGAGAACGGCAACTTTTGCTGCTGAATGTGACCATATTTTTTGTTATAGCAAACTTATGCTGTAAAAAATAGTAATAATGTCATTATTTTCCAAGAAATATACATTTAATGCAAGTTGAAATCCAATTTGATTGTTATAATGACATTTAAGGCCTTGATTTTGGCCCGCTTCATTAAACCATGTCTGAACCCTCTCCCCTCTCCTCCTCAGTTCGCCAGCAGAGGTTGCGATGAGAGTGCCGACTGCAGCCTATCCCCTTTTGGAGCCAAACCGTGCCATCCGCCCCTGTCCTGGCGCCATGGCCTCGCTCTGCAGGGCCCGGGCCGGGGCCCAGACCTCCATCATGTTGTCCCATTTCATTTCATGTTCTGTAGAAGCCATTCTCCATAAAGACGTGTGTGTCGGCCAAACGTGAGCTGTCGTCTTTGTGCTCTAGTCTGTGTTCTGTCCATCTCATCCCGATCAGAACGCCCTCGTCCATGACAAATGTACAGCGTGGTGCTATGTGTGGGAAAGAGACATTCTGTAAATAATTGAATAAACACGATATATTCTGCTATGATTGTACATGTTTGGACAGTTTAATCGGAGTATTTGTTATTGCTTTTGTGGACATTAGTGGGGTTTATCCTTTGAACAGTTTGCTGAAAAAGCTAATCATGACTTAACACCGTCCTAATGGGTTTAAAAGCTGCTCTAAGTCCAGTCTTTAACTAACCTGGCTAACACCAGGCTGCTGTGTGCGCTCGAATTATTTCGAACTGCACAACAGCCTGGGGACCATGGCCGACATCTCCGGTGGATTTGGGAACCAATCACAGAGCGAGGAGGGACGGCAAGACGATGACGCGCTATTCGATATATGGAAGCTTGTAGTTTATTTACGGATAATAAAAAAAAAGTTTATTTACGGATCCAACGTGACAGCAGCAGACACGATGGTATTTTTTGATCAAGCTTTAGACCTTGTTCTAAATAGTTTATATTCAAAAGTTTACAGCGGGTACGTCATACGTCATCTCATACGATGATACGATTGGCCATGGCTACGTGCAGACGCAAGAGACTTTTTTTTTTTTTTTTTCGTATCGCCCAATAAACGGCTATGGACGCTCGTAAACCACACCTCTCCTACGGGAAAATGAATTGGTGGTCCCCAGACTAAATATCACTTGTGATTTTAGTCTGGTGTTAGCCAGGCTAGTCTTTAACATGGAATTCAAAACAATTGCACTGATCCATTGCTAGTGCAGACGGCACAGGATAGTGGCTCGTCTCATAGAAATATGAATTAGAAATAGTAAAACATACTGAAACAAAATACGGTCATATATTAGTCATTACAAATTAACAAACTCGAGTTACAAGCGCATTTCAATGGTTTGTATTAATGTACTGTATGAACAGAAAAAATGCCAAACTTCCCCAAATAAAATGCCGCACCAAATCAAGTTGGACACTGGTGTATAAGATCTGTGGTTGCGTGTAGTATTTGCAGTTTATATTTTGCCAAAAGTATTTCAAAAGTAACTCAGCTACATTTTTAAAGCAGCAATAATGCCGTGTGTGCACTGTACGATTCTGGCCGTCTGTCACAAACAATCGCTCGTCGTGGGGAATATCTTGGGTCGTAGCTCTAAATCGCAGGTCTTACGTCGTACAGTGAGACAGAGACAAAGATTTAAAATAGAACCGTTATAGAGTGAGCCATCCTCTCGCTGCAACGATGATCTCTGTCAAGCGTCCCATCAACACACAGAGCACACACCGGGGCAAAGTCATAAGAAACAGAGGCCAGAGCGGGTCTGACTTTTATTTTTACAGGACTTTCCCTGCACTTTTCCACGATAATAAACCCACTAGCATGCAGCACTTTTCTCAGCCATAGACTATAAAAAATAATAGACAACTCCGCCTCACTCCTCCTCATTTACCACAATGACCACAGACTCCTCCTCCCCAGCCCTGACGAAGCATATTCCTAAAAAGGGCGTAAGGGCGGGATCTTCACTGTACACTGCGTTCCAAATTATTATGCAAATGACATTTTTCTAAGATTTTCTAAATTGTCAACTCAAATGAGAGTCAGCATAATTTTCAAGTCTTTACCTGGTAGAGGATCATTTAAATGTGGTGGAAAAAATTTCCTAGTGATAACAGTATTTTTTTCAAAAATAAATATAGTAAAAACCTCAAAATCCACTGTTCCAAGTTATTATGCAACTCATCGTTTCAATGCATTTTAAAGCTCGTAATTAACTGAAAATGGTCATTTGTTGTATTTGTAGCATTAGGAGGTCATACTTACTGAAATCAAAAGCTATTTCAATCAAAAAAATATTAACAGGTCAAGTTATATTTTAACATAGGAGCCTTTGTGTGATAGCAGCTTTAAAATTCTTAAATCCCTTAAAATTGTAAGTTTTTGGACAGTTTCTGCTTGGATTTCTTTGCAGGATGTTAGAATAGCCTCCCAGAGCTGCCGTTTGGATGAAAACTGCCTCCCACCCTCATAGAAGTTTTTTTTGTTGAGGCTCCAAAGGTTCTCAATAGGGTTGAAGTCAGGGGAGGAGGGGGTCCACATCATGAGTTTATCTCCTTTTATGCCCATAGCAGCCAGTGATGCAGAATTATTCTATGCAGTAGGACATGGTGCGTTGTCATGCATGAAAAGGATTTTGTTAGGGAAAGCACGGCTCTTCTTTTTGTAGCATAGAAGACAGTGGTCAGTCAGAAACTCCACATATTTTTCAAAGGTCATTTTCACACCTTCAGGGAGCCTAAAAGGGCCTAATGGGGCCGACCAGCTCTTTCCCCATGACTCTGGCCCAAAACATGACTCCGCCACCTCTTTACTGACGTCCCAGCCTTGTTGGGACATTGTGGTCATTCACCAACCATTCACTACTCCATTGAGTTAACCATCCAGGGTTACACGGCCTCATCAGTGAACAAGACTGTTTGAAAATGAGTCTTCATGTATTTCTGAGCCACTGCAGCCGTTTCTGTTCATCAGTATTCAATTAACCATTTAGGGGAGGCCCGGATAGAAGGTTTATGCACAACTGCAGCCTCTGGAGGGTCCTACACCTTGATGTTCGGGAGACTCCAGAGGCACCAGCAGCTTCAAATACCTGTATGCTGCTTTGTAGCATCTGTTCTCTTAATCTGATGTGTTTGTCTAGCAGAAACCGTCCATATTGTGCCTTTATCGGCACAAAACGGAGTGTGCTCTGAATCATCCACAAATCTCTTATCTGTATGATGATTAAGCTTAATCTTTCATGAAATATCGAAGGTTTTCATACCTAGACCAAGGCATTCAACTATTTCACGCTTTTCATCAGCAGAAAGTCCCTTTTTCTTTACCATATTGCTTGAAAATGATGATCTGCATAATAAAGTGGAACACCCTTTTTCAGTAGTTTTTCCCTTAACTGGGCTTAACCTGAAAACTAATAATCCCAGGTCTCTGAGATTAATGTCAGTGATTCATAGAGCCCCAAGACACGATACCATCCATGAGTTTCATTAGGCCCGAGCCGGACGCAGTCCTGGCAAGGGACTATTGTTTTTGGGTGGTTTCTTATTATTATTATTATTATTTTTTTTTTTCTCCGGAAAGGATCGCGTTTTTGACCCGCTAAACGTGGGTGAAAGCTCCCCAAAATTGGCGGAGGCAATGGGGCAGCGAAAAAATTTATGATATTGGACGAATGGGACACGCCCACAACAAAATGGCTCCACAGCGCCCTCTGGAAGCGGACCCCAATTCAAAAAAATAGGGGCGTTTTTGGGCTTATGCCCAAGTCCTTGGCCACAGTGAGAGGGGACATCAGGACAAGCCCAAAACTCACTTGGAGCGCCACGCCCACTCGCACAGGGAGGCGGCCATCTTGGCTTCAAACCCGGACATCGTCTAAACTCATTTTACGTTTTAACGAACTAGTCCCTGGTTTTTCGTCGGATTTAGCTCACATTTGGCACAGTGCGTCTAGACATATTGAAATTCAATATTTGCCCAGCGTTTCTCAAAAAAGTTTCACCGTCTCCTCGTAACGACGCGGCAAAAACCGCGTAGATTTCGCGTTGTTTCCAAGAAAGCTCACGCTCACAGGCATAAGCCCACAGAGCTCATATTCATATCACTAATGCGCCACCTGAAACCGAACAGAATGAAGCCATTAATGTGTAGCCTGCTCCCAGTATAGCGCCCCCTAGCCATACCTTGAAAACTGCACTTTTGAATCTTTTTAATACAATGATGCCAGTATGTTCTAGACACTTTTGCAAAGCAAAAAATACATTATAGTCATGTCATATTTTCTAAGATGTGGGCGTGACTTTGACTTTTATGTGGGAGTCTATCTGGACCTGCCTTGTGTGTCAACAAACTAGTCCCTGGTTTTTCAGCAGAATAAGCCCATACCTGTTTAAACAGACTCTCCTGACACGGGGCTACAAAAAATACCGACTTTTTTTTCACTCAGACCCCCCCGTTTCGAATGGCGCCCCCCCCAAAAACACGTTTTGTCATGTAAATTTGACACCACCTCGCAGGCACGCGCTCTATCCAGTCTGGATCATACTTGGCTGACAGAAGGCCACTTACGGTCTGATTCCATAGAGATCAATTACTTCACGGTGCACATCACTATAGCGCCCCCTGCCTATACCTTGAAACATTTATTTTCTCCGATTTCCACGAAACTTTCCAGATGTGTTCTACTCATCATAACAAACAAAAAAATATATTACACCATGCCTCTATCTTGCTCCGTTCTCTTAATATTTAGGCCCGAGCCGGACGCAGTCCTGGCAAGGGACTATTGTTTTTGGGTGGTTTCTTATTATTATTATTATTATTATTTTTTTTCTCCGGAAAGGATCGCGTTTTTGACCCGCTAAACGTGGGTGAAAGCTCCCCAAAATTGGCGGAGGCAATGGGGCAGCGAAAAAATTTATGATATTGGACGAATGGGACACGCCCACAACAAAATGGCTCCACAGCGCCCTCTGGAAGCGGACCCCAATTCAAAAAAATAGGGGCGTTTTTGGGCTTATGCCCAAGTCCTTGGCCACAGTGAGAGGGGACATCAGGACAAGCCCAAAACTCACTTGGAGCGCCACGCCCACTCGCACAGGGAGGCGGCCATCTTGGCTTCAAAGTGGCTTGTAAGTGGCTTGTAAGTGGCCCGCCCATCCTCCGTCAAAATAGCCAGAGGTCTTAGCCTGGCTGCATACTGGCCTCTGTCAGAGGCCTCTGTGTCCTGAAAATCGCCAATTTTCCAAATTTCTCCCTTTCTTCACAAAAGCCACACTTTTGGACTCGTATGTACTTATACTACCCCTCTGTCACAGACAGAAGCTTTAATTTGGACGTTTTGCCTCCAAATTCACGTTTTTTTAAACTGTACAGTCACAGGAACTTCAGTTTGTCTGTTTCCTGTCCGTCTGTGTGCGTGTTCCTCGTACTACATGGGTCTCACCAAATCATTGCTTCAATATCGAGGGTGCTGCAGGGCTGAAACCCCTTCTCAACAATTATTTGGGCAGCCAGGAATTTACCCTAATTAAATAATGATAGAATATATTATTTTCTAAACTGTAAATCCGTTTCCTGCAAACACACAAGTGCGGGGTCTTTCCTGACATTAATTTCACATCCGCTATGCCATTCACTCAGCCTTAGCTCCATTGGTAGAGAGCTGGATTAATGTACAGGAGGTTGCTGGATCAAATCCCAACCTTGACTCTTTTCTATTTCCTTTTTCTATTGGACTGACCACCTTCCAGGAAGAACATGAATCACCACCTATGGTTCCACACTCAATAAAAAAGGGGAAATGACCCCTCTCCTCAAGTGTGTTGCTGGGACCAAATTTCGGCCTGGGAATTTAATTAAGACAAGCTGTCATCAGGCCCATGTTTCAAGTGAAGGAGGTTGCGAGTCCAAACACAGCCTTGACACTTTCCTATTGCTTTCACCTTTTACATTGTCACAGCCTAAAACACATGAGTCCGGGGCATTTCACCAGATTTGCTGTGCCTGTGTAGTGTCATAGCTTGAGTGTTGGGATTTTAACCATAAGAGTGCTGGATCAATTCTGACCTTGTTAGGCCCGAGCGGCCTGCCGTCGCAAGGGCCTATTGTAATCGCAATCACAGCGCAGTGCGCGCAGCGCACTGAACCTAAGTGCGCGGAGCGCACAAAAACAGCGCGAAGCGCTGTCCCCATGTCAACCGTAAACTCACTGTGTAAAACAGTGAAGCCCACACCGGAGGTGTGGGCCCTTTATACTTATTATTGCATTAAAATGAATGGGGGTATATAGTGTGAATGGGGGTATATAGTGGATGACGAGCGCGAAGCGCTCGTCATCCACCCAGGAACCACACGGGTGCGTGCGGATCGCTTAGAGCTTTCCAAAAATGTATAATATGATATCGTCGCGAAAGCGACGATATTGTTTTTCTCGGAAATATTATTATTCTTTCTTTCTTTCTTTCTTCTTTCTTCTTCTGCTCTTTGAGCAGGAATTTGACCCCCTGAACATTGTCGAAAACTCACCAAACTTTGCCCAAAATTCAGATCCGGCGAAAAATTAATTAAAATGTGTGTTTCATTTTGGGGAAAAAAAAAATGGCGCGACAGCGCCACCTACAAAAGTCAAAATACATTACGCCAATGGGGGAGGGGCCGAAGTAAACTTTGTCGTAGAGCGACGAGATTCGGTACAGATATTCGTCATGTGACGACAAAAAAAAAATATTATTTTGGCCACGCCCCCTGACAAACCGGAAGTCCGCCATTTTGACATGAAGTCCGGAGAATGCTGAGTCAGCGTTTTCGCTGACGTCGCATTTTAACAAACTCCTCCTAGGGCGTTTCACCAAATGAGCTCAAAATCGCTCCAGCTCATCTCGAGATGTGGGGCATCAAAAGTTATCCAAATTTTTTGTCTATGTTTTACGGTTTGTTTGCGGCGAAGCCGCAATCTTTCCGAAGTATTTTGCAATTCATCAAAAACTAAAAATCGCTCCCATTCGCACAAACAAACTCTGATTAAAAATCGGAAATATACATTTTATTGACCTTTCACCCCTGGACACAACAAATGTGTAAAAGTAACATTGGGTGCGATAGCGCCCCCTCCAGGTGCAGAAGAAAAAATGCATTATGGGAAAAAAATTAGTTTCTCGGAAATGGATGAAATTCGGTACAAAAATAGTTGATGGCGTCCCGATCCAAAAAGCCAATGAGACCCATACCGTATTTTGTACGGTGTTGCCATGGTGACGCCCGGGGCCCCCCATGTAATTCTAATGGGGCTGACACATGAATCTCACATAAAGCAACATTACAGCGCGTTAGCGCCCTCTGTCAGGAGCTTTTGGACAGTGGTCATGGAAGTACGGCCCGTTAGGGCCGCCTGATGCTAATTGTGAAATTTAAAACATTATGGGCGTGCTAGCGCCCTCTGCAGGGTGGAGCCATTATTCACATGGAGAGGCTAAAAATGTAGTTTTGATGTTTACTGACAAAGATTAATGGCACATCGGGGCAATAAAATGCAGTGTGGCCACGCTGCCACCCTTGGTACGGTTACATAGACGCGGCAATAGAGGCGCTAAAGGAGGCACGGCCCGCGAGGGCCGTTCGATGCCGCTTGCGGCTTTAATTTCTTTTTCTTTCTGTATTCTTTTTCTTCACTGCGCCTATAGTCCCACCCTCATGAAAAACGCTTTCTAAATATAAGCCACGAAAGAGACAGAAATGAGGGGATAGGAAAACAATTGAGGCAACACTGCCCGATAATTTACAGCAAAGTAGCCCAGATCAGGCCATAATAACCAAGGAGCTATAGCTCAGGGATAGTGTGCTTGTCTTTGGTGTAGGAGGTTGCCAGTTCAAATATGGCTGTGACACTTCTCTAATGCTTTTCTTTTCTTGCCGGCATTTCATTAGGATTTCTGATACAGTGAAGTCTGTCAGTGATTTCAACAGTTTTTACAGTTTCTGCAACAAAATAGGGATTTTTGCAACTACAACACAATTATGCAACTACATAGAGATTTTCACAATAGCACTATAATGCAACTTAATAGGGACTTTCGCATAACACGTAACTTAATTCACCTTATTCCGGCTGTTCGCGTGGGCGCCGCCATTAACTGTGCCCGCCCCTTTTCTCCTCTGTGTTAACATGGGGCTGGAGAAGTCCACATAAATTCAGTCTCTACACGAAAACAAAGCCGTTTTCAGGCCGCGCAGAGAAACGCTGCAGTGTTTATTTGTCGGTGCAAATGAACATCGGACATTTTACACAAATCAATCGACTACACATCAGATTTGAGCTGAGAATATTTTCCCTCGTTCTCCGTTAAAATGAACGGGCAGAAGTGGGCGGGGCAGAATAAGGTGAATAGGGACCTTCGCATATAATGCACTGTCATGCAACTTAAAGGGACTTTCGCATAAAATGAACTGTAATGCAACTTAAAGGGACTTTGCATAAAATGAACTGTAATGCAACTTAAAGGGACTTTCGCATAAAATGCACTGTAATGCAACTTAAAGGGACTTTCGCATAAAATGCACTGTAATGCAACTTAAGGGACTTTCGCATATAATGTACTGTAATGCAACTTAGAGGGACTTTCGCATATAATGTACTGTAATGCAACTTAGAGGGACTTTCGCATAAAATACACTGTAATGCAACTTAAAGGGACTTTCGCATATAATGCTCTGTAATGCAACTTAAAGGGACTTTCGCATATAATGCTCTGTAATGCAACTTAAAGGGACTTTCGCATATAATGAACTGTAATACAACTTAAATCAGTGTGATGAGGATTGGTCGCAAGGGACCACAGCAAACAGAGGTGGTCGTAAGGCATGAGAGTGAGCAAAGGTGGTAGCAAGGGATAACAACGAGCGGAGGTGGCCGCAAGGGACGAGAGCGAGCGGGGGCGGTTGCAAGGGACGAGTCCCCAAGGGCGAGGGCCTTCATCGCCGCTTGCGGCTTTAATTATTATTGCTTTTTTTTTTTACCTTTTTAACACAAAAATCCAATTTGCATAATAATTTGGAACGCAGTGTAGACCCGGGACTTGCGTGACGTGTAGTTCGATCATAGCCGCGCAGCTCCAATGCTAACAGTAGTATGATAAGGATTTCTAAAAACCCAGCGTTATCACAGGAGCAATGTCTAGCTGTAGAAAGTTAAAAAAAAAGAAAAATAGGCACTAGGCTTTGCAGTTGTTTAGAACGTGTCTAAAGTCCAATGCTATGCAATGTAAAACTAGCTTGTTCTGCCACCACTATTACTACAGCAACGTCGGCCCTTAGCGTCATCATCGTGGATTTCTGCAAGCGGCCATTGGTCTCAGCTAAACACACGCCCTCTGAAGCCTGAAACTGCTACCACAAAACTTTGGTCATACTATTGTCTCTTTGAACCATCTCGCAGTGTGCACCAGGCACAATACAAACATTACACTTTTAGAGCTGTAACTACTTATACAGAATATATTACAACTTTAAGCACCAGCAGAGCACACCCCTGTTTGAGAACCACACATACAGCTTGAGACCAAAATGGCGCTGATCTCCGGCTTCATCAGACGCTAACACGAGAAATGGGTGATAATATTCCCGTAAGAACTCTCTACGCGAAGTCTTAATCCCCCAAAAGTCCCTCTTGATCCTGTGACTTCCCCCTCATGCTCCTGGGCTATTTTTACCCCCTCAAACCCACTTTGTACAGTGTTACAGTTATGGGCCAAACATAGGAGCGCCTCGAATAGAAGGGGACAGGGGGGCCTGGGCGGGCGACTGGAGAAGGGGGCGGCCATGTTGGCTCCGGTTTACGAACAGAAACAGCTGCTAACCTCGGAGGATTCTCGCAGCATTACTGAGGTTCCTCCACAGCACGCCCACTATTCCTGTGCCGCTAATGCACTCAGGCTCATTAAGGCCGCGGCGAGTTTGCTGTCACGATTTAGAGCAGATACCATTTCATATGGAACCTGAACTCTCCCCTTCCCTCCACTCTGATGTCAATATTATTGCTCTCCATTTAGCGTCAGCAATTTATTTGTGTCTTTGGGAAGGACATAAAGGCACAACAGCCAAAGTAATTGTTCAGAGAGTTCAAAACTTGACCCAGTGAGCGCTGGTTTATATGGAAAAGCATTGGTTGATGAAAACAAAATTCTCCTGCACTGACAAATGCATCATGTGAGCAATATTGTGAAGGTTCTATCTGCCCAGGCCATCTGACAAAAGGATAAATGCCTTTATGCAGCTGCTCAAAGGTATGCAAGACTGCCTCCAACTTCTATTATCCCCAAAATGATGCCGTGTGCTTTTAATCGTCACATCTCGCTAAGTCAACAGAGAGTAGTCCGGGTTAAGTCAGTCAGGGCTCTTTGCTAAACCCAACCATCGTGACTAAATTATACCAACTGTGCAGTGGGGCTTGGGCTGGTGTGAACTGCAGGACTGTGCTCAGATTAGCACCCGAAGGAGCGCCCCGCAGCTGGGGTGAGGACACCAACAAAAGGAACTAAATATGGTACAAAGCACACAAACTATCATTTGCGGGAGGGACTGGGTAGAGTACGATGGGAAAGCATAGACTGTGCAAAGCCTTCCTCCGGCACATTCCAAAGATCTTCAATCTATTGATGGAAGAACCTGGTCGTTCAGGATGTTCAGGTCCGTCAGCAGATCTCATGGGCCCTGAGGGGGTCGGTTATTAGGCGTTTGCCGAGTGGAACAGCAGCACAGTCAATCACTGCGTTTACATGGCAAAGGGGAATCTCTTGCCTATTTAGACCAGAACAGGATTGGACAAAAAGACCCTAAGTCTGTAATTGATGTGTCGAGCGCTGTGGTTGGCTTGTAGCTGGTCCACCTGCCCTGTGAGGGCAGGTGGACCAGTGCCCTTTTAAGGAACAGGCTTCATAGGAGGCTGAATGGAACCCGGTTATCTCTTCTATCTTATATCTATGGTCCCTACCCCGGAAACTAACTGTCAGGCTGTCAAAGAAAACGCAACATACCTTCAGAAAACCTCATGTTAGCTGCCTCTAATGGACATCTGCCATTGATAGCTCTGATCGATCACATGGAAATAATACACACCAATAAAGCCACTAAAACCACCAGCTATACCAATCTGATAGCACAGAGCCAAGACTCATTTTGGGGGGAAATGGATAGGTGTTGAATATTTAGCCGGGTCGGATTAGACTTCAATTTATTTACATTTTAGAATTGTGGCCATATTACTGTAATGTACATAACTTAATGTTAAATCAGGTGTTGCACGCCCACAGAACTTTTGCTTTTACCGGACCAACTTCAACAACCCAAGATCATGACATTTTTTTCAGTCAGGCGGCGTAGTTCTACCTGAGATACACTATTTTCAAATGAAAATATTGGGGGGGAAAACTTGAAGGTCTCAAGGTCAAGGCTTTTGGGTAATGCCCAGGTACTACCTTTAGAACACCACGAACACAATCCAGAGTCATTAAAAATCAAAATGTTTGCAAACAATTGATTAAAGGCCACCGTTTTTACATACTGAGATATGTTCTTACCTTAGCTTTGACGAGTTCTTTAGGACCTGTCTGATCTTTCCCCCGTGCCTTCAGTCACGTAAACACAGCGCAGACGGCGTTAGCATTTAGCCTCTCCCTCTCTCCTCTATAGCTCCAAAACAGGTCAAGATTGAAGCTACCAAGCTCTTCCACGTTTTCCCTATTTAAATATGGTTACGTGAAGTGTTACACTACAAAGTATAATTACTCAAAATTAAACAATGTGGATTTTCTAAGCGGATAAAAGGGGGAACTATATTGTAATGCGTAATAATACCAGGAGTAATTTGGCATCCGCACAGTAAAGTGACGATTATTGCACAGTAAAGTGAAGATTACTGTGCGGATTTCGAACTCCTCCTGGTATTATTAAGCCTTACAATATAGTCCCCCTTTTATCCGCTTAGAAAATCCACATTGTTTAATTTAGTGTAATTATACTTTGTAGTGGAACACTTCACGTAACGCTGCACTGAAGGCACGGGTGAAGATCAGACAGGTCCTTAAGAACTCGTCAAAGCTAAGGTAAGAACATATCTCAGTATGTAAAAACGGTGGCCTATTCCTTTAAGGAGAGGAATGCCTTGCAGAACAGACTGCCATATTTCGGTTTACACGTAAATAACGCACTTTTTTTTTCATCTCCAACACTGAAGGTCAGTTTATTTTGATGACAGATGTGCTCTGTTGTGTCTGGGAAGGACTGTCCGAGCTAGAAACGAGTTGGCACTGCAGCTTAAAATAGTTTCTAATCCCCCTAGAAACAATCAGGTTCAACCAGGTTTGAAGCATCAATTATTGAGAGAATGAGAATTAAAAAAAATAAAAACTTTAATACATTTTGTTCACATTTCAGTCTGAATAAAGCACAAAAGAGTGTGTTACAGTTTGCACAATAACACTACGAAGACAAAGATGGAGGCTCCTCTTCATCCGAGTCAAACTCCACGTTCTCATCTTTGAGCCACTGTCCGCTCCCGTCCTGGATCCAGCCGGCACTGCAGGCGCACAAAATGAAACCATTACAATGACATGAGGAACTGTAAACGTAATATACTGACTGGACGTGGGTTTACCTTTTGAGCTTGAGGTGGTGCTCCAGTTCTCTTCTCCTCTGCTCGGACATCGGCGGGTCCTGGTCCGACTGTGGTTCCGCCGCGGCTGCATCAAAATGGGACATTTGAATTCTCCACAAATCCACCTTTTCTTATTGCACGATTGACTGTCCAACTTTGTCAATGTTGTTGTAGTGTGCAGTATATTTGCGTCCAACTGTAGTTAAAGGGACACTGCGCAACTTTAATTTTTTTTTTAATCGAAGAATGAATTTAGGTGAGGCTCTTGTACATTGAAATGAATGGAGTGATGAAGGAGAACTTCTAATTTACTTTCATTTTTTGAATATGAAAACGCCAAAAAGGAGATCTGTTGCCTCAGGTAATTTATAAAAAGGTTTATGCAGGCAGAGCAAAGTCAAAAGTAATGCTTTTTAATGCCACAAACGCAAATAATGTGGTCAACCTCAGCCAAAACCGCAAATGAATATATTTTAAACCACCATTTTGGTATTATACAGGTAAAACTTTTGAGCAATGTCATTATTTTCCAATAAATTGGATTTAATGCCAGTTTGAATCCAATTTAATGCTTTTTAATAAGATTTATTTATTATTATTTTCATTTAATGCCACGCAGAAACCCTGATTTTTAGAGAAAACGGAAACTGCTTTGAAACTGTGCAGCTGATACACTGAGCATGTTCAATCAGGCTGAATATTTAAAGAAGTCACAAAGGGCCACCAGATGGCACTGTTCCCCAATAACGACCAAGGACGGAGGTGTAACACGTTTTCACCAGTTTGGCATTACCCAAATCTAAAACCAAGAATGTGGCAAAAGGGCAACAAAAACGTGCAGGAAAATCAACAATAAAATGATTTTAAAAAAGCAACAAAATCACACGACTGAAGAATGATGAAACAACCAAAAAAACAGTGACAAAAGTAGTAACCAAAGTGTGACGAAAACAAAAAAAGGCACAAAAATTAGATGAAAAAGTGACAAAAACACGACAAAAAACTATGGAAAAAGCGTAGAAAAAACCCAAAAAAGAACGCGACCGAAAAACGATTAATAAAGACGAGAACAAAACAAAAACATTTCCAAAATGTGACAAAAACATGGCAAAAGAGAAACTAAAAGGCACCAAAAACACACGACTAAAGAGTCAAAAAGAAAGCCACGAAAGAGCAACAAAAAAAGTGGCAAATATGCGATGATAAAGTTAGGATCAGTTTTGTAGGCCTTAGCAATTACAGGCATTACACTGGCCTATAGCCTGTAAGCTCGAGTCCAGAAGCTTTTAGATTTGGGTAAAGCCGGACTGGAGAAAATGCGGTCGGCTAAGGTGGCGGGTAAGAAATTAAACCAACTTTTATATTTTCCCATTGAAAATAAAACAGTCCCTGTGGTTCTGACATTGTTGCAGAATAGTTTATCCCCAAAACGACAAATGAGTCTCCTTTAGTTTTCACTCAGAGGGGGATGGGAGCTCGATAGAAGTGCCCGAATGTATTTATCTCATTTATTTGGCTGCCTTTAGTCGACATCTCCATGGAGAAAGTAAAGTTACAGTCAGTTCTTTTATTTTATTTTAGGTGTTTTCCAATTATAAAAATATCTGTAATGCGTGTATTTTATTCACCTTCAGTGACAATTTGTCCATAATCAGTGAAATCTTGTCACTGAGGTCATAACATCCTGTCCTTAACACGGGGCGATTTTTGGGTTCCAACTATATTGTAAAGCGTAATAATACCATGAGTAGTTCGAAATCCGCGCAGTAACGCCGAACAACTCCGAGTATTATTACGCCTTACAATATAGTTCCCCCTTTAATTTTGTGTAATTATCCTTTTGTAGTTTAACACTTCACGTAACCATATTTAAATAGGGAAAACGTGGAAGAGCTTGGTAGCTTCTATCTTGACCTCGTGCTAACGCCGTCTGTGCTGTGTTTACGTGATTGAGGACCAGACAGGTACAAAAGAACTCGTCTAAGCTAAGGTAAGAACATACCTCAGTATGTAAAAACTATTCCTTTAACAGCAACAACAGCAACCATGACTTGAGAAGAGAAACACTACAACTAATTAGTAATAATACTTACATTTGATAGAGTGTGCTGAAGTACTTTGTGGTATTCTAGAAGAAAGTGTGGATGCTTGAGGTACTACATTAACTTCACTCGAGTTGTGGCTGGATTCGGACTTGCCACTCGGAGGTTGTTTTTCAGACTTTGTGCTGCAAAACCATGACAAATCAGTTCAATTCAATTATTTTCAACAGAGAGGAAAAGAAAAGCACTAAAAATGACATCTGATTTACAAAGCCAACCTTGTTCTTCTATGGCAGCTGTTGTACGGGACGGTCTTCAGTAAGGCGTGATGGGTGAGCTTTCTCGTCTGCGCCAGTAATGGAGCTGAACTGGACGCTTCCTACACAAACATATGTTCAAAATGGATGAAAAAAGCCATTTCTCCAACACCATGACATGCTTAGGTCACTTAGATGAACAAAGACGATCTTGACTATCGGTTAGAGCCATGATCACGAGGCACATGCGCCACATGGTCTTCAACAAGCAGCCTTTGTCTTTAGTAAAGGGAGTGATGGAGATGATATGACCCTGCTCTGCTCGGACACAAACGGTTAAAGAATGTTGTAATTTAATTCAATGGAATGTAAAAGGTTAAGGGGTAACAAAAATATTCAAACAGAAGGGGATATTTACAATTATTAGACATTTTTAAGTGAACAAAAGTTAACCTAACCTAAGAAAACCAAAATGTGCCCAAAACCAAGTTACTGCAATAAGCAAAATCAATTAATAACAAAATGAACAAGTGTCTCGAAAAACACGAACGTCACATAGGCCTATATAAACAAGTCACACACAAAAAACAGAAACAGGAGACACAAAACACAGAACTGAAAACCAGTGTCTCTGAACACTTAAGTGAACTGTAACAACGAAGAGAGGCAGAACATTAATAGATTCATTCCAGGCTGCTGCTATGTCCTGGTCCATAACCTTTCATTAGATCCCTATGTGAACTAGAGCTTCAGCTGCATTTGCCAAATTCAACCATCATTACCCAGGTCGGAAAACACAGGGGAAGTGACACCAACAGCTGTTTCAGAAAAACTATATTAGTATTGGACTACAAAAACATTGGTACTACTGGACAATAATGCATTTTGTCACTTTTATAAAGTTCGTCTCGGATTTGGCTCAATCAACAGTTGCGCATGAATCCCTGGAGAGCGGGCGGTTGGGGGGATTGGCGGCACATTGGCTTATGGGATGGCACATAGCTCCTAATCGCCAGTGAGGAACCACCAGAGGTCCCTATACTAAAGTGGCTATGATAGTTAGCATACAGGCACCTTCTCCTACCTCCTTCCTCACTGACTGCCCAATTCGGACGCTTCTTATCATGGCGGACGCTGACGCACATCCGGTTTGCCGCTAGACCTCTTTAGCGATGGGGCCGAGGACACATGCCTCCAGACGACTTGAACATTGGAACAGCACTTGGGCGGTGAGTGATGATGTGGATGCCTGACCACGCCCATATCAGACCAAGGCAAGGTACTTGGGCTTTGGGAAACAGCCCATGTGTCTGGACTCCAAAACCATTTGTAATCATGAAGAAACTAACAAACCTGAGCGCCGTCTTCAGACTGGACGTAGTTCTCCTGCTTCCTTTTTGCAATCTCATTTCTCAGTTGAGCTTTCTTCCGATAAAATCTCTTAAGTCCTTGAAAAAATCAAGTCATAGATGTTAACTTTTGGACAATTATTATGATTACTTATAATAAATAATTAGGGGAATAATTCTTGATGGCAAACAGTTTAAAAACGACTAACTCTTCCAGGTACTCACTAGTCGGATTTTTGTTGTAAATCTTCTTTAATTCCTTATTATGTATTATGTTATTTTTAGCTATTTACTATAAAGAGAAACTGATGGCATATCCCTTAAAGCTACATTTAAAAGCTTCCTGGATTATTTGGGAGTTTAGAGATATAATGTTACATCACATTTGAAAAGAAATCACTGATAAATTGCTTGTTTGTTTGTTTTTTTCAATTCATTCATCATCCTATAGAAGCATTAGACTTCCAATATCAGGGCCCACATGTATTGCCTTCATCTACAAAATGTAGCCCTATACAATTATAACCTGAATGCAATCTGTAGTCAATTCATACTGCAGTGTATTATTATTATTATTTTTATTACCACTGAAAATGATATTATCAGACGTAGTTAATATGACTTGCCTGGTTTTGTCTTATTCAAACACATTGTACTAATCTAGGATTTTAAATCAAATGCATCCATAACATGTTCCATCCTTTATGTGGAGCTTGAGGATGATAATCTATTGGAGCATTACCTTTTTGGTCCAATACTTTATCTAAGGCAAGGGCAATAGTCCCTCACTAGAATCATTTCCACTTGTTGTTCCTGCAACTTTTCTCCTCGCAAAAAAGGACATTAATCTGCGTTTGGTCCATAGTACAGATTCAAAACTAGGGGTGTAACGGTTCACAGGGATGTATTGAACCGTTTCGGTTCGGTCTGTTCGGTTCGGTCCACTTGCGTACCGTTTCGGTGTATTATTTTCATTAAATAATGTAAATGTATTATTAGCGTCATATTAAGTGCCGCGGGGCAAAGTTCCTACGCGAGTTTCCGCACGGACGCTATTGAGTGACGTACATTGAAGCTGCATGAGTAGCTGGCAGTTGTTGAAGGCGCTGGCTTTAAGCATTTGACTAAAAGTCTTGAGCCTCGCTACAATATCCCATCACGTCCGCACTTCAGCCAAAAAGTTATACCAGCACTCAGAGCTCGTTCTTCCTATACGCAAACTACGCAAGGTGCGTAGTGTTGGTTCACTGATTAACCAACGTGTTGTTACGGGGACAGGCTCTTCCAGCGCGCACTCACTCTCCGCCTACTTCGCCACATATAACACCAAAACGGAGTAGTCTGCTGAAGTGAATGAGCAGGAGAGACCGACCGCCTTCCCCCTGTCTCTTCCAAAGCGCGAGTGCTTCTCCGCTCGTGTCCCGCTCGGCCGTCTGTTTCCCGGTGCTTCGCCTCATGCGCGGCTCCTCCGCGGCTGCATCATGTCACCCGTGTCCCGGGCGCAGCTCTCATGTTTTCCCTGCGCGGACTCTGGGCTGCAGCTCTGGGCCTCACTCTCATTTAAACTCTCTTCCTATTGTGTCTGGTGAGTCTAGAGCATCAGGACAGTAGTTTGGCGAGTAGACGAGAGTAAAAAGCAGTTCTCCATGGCCTTTTTGTTGAGTTGAATCCACATGGTTCTCATGAGCACAGTAACTTACAGTAACTCTGGTTCTCTGAATGTGCACAGTCTAAAACAGGTTGGGCGACTCACAGGCTAATTCTCAGCGGTCAGACAGAAACAACCGTCAGGAGCAGGTTTCAGTTAGTTTTAAATCAGCGGTTCCCAATCTGTGGGTCAGGGACCAGAGGTGAGAGAATGGGACCATTTGCCATTTACTGTTTTAGAAAGGGAAATAGACTAGCTTAGGGCCCCAGAAGGGCCAGCACTTTATGAAAAAGCTCAAACTGATGTGGTCAACAAGCTATGCGCTTGAGTGCGCTTACTCTATCACTTACTTACAGTACTTAATTTTTTATTTTAAATGTTATAAAATGTGTATTTCATTATAAGAGTGCAATTTATTTAAAATATCACCCAAATGGGTCGCTTTTATTTATTTTGTGCAAGAATTCTATTTCTATTATATTCTATTTGGACCGAAAATTAACCGAACCGAGCCCTCCAAAACTGTGAACCGAACCGAATACAATTTAAGCGTACCTTTACACCCCTATTCAAAACACACATCTTTTGTACAGAAATAAATAATGGTCTATATTTTGAAAATGTAGAATTATGGTCAAGCAAAACAGTAGATTCACGCCTCACCCTCTAAATGCCTTTTCCCTTTCCGATGAACAGTCAGCGTGTCAACGGTGTCAAACACTGGTCCATAGGAACACACCAGACACGTGTATCTGCAATGAGCATAAACTTAGATCAATATATTCATATGATCAAAGCAGTTCGGAATGTATTTTACCTTCCATTGTTCATGATAGTTGCTTCATCTTCTGGAATATAGTTCGACAGGAGGTCTGCGACACGTCGTTTCTAGCGCACAAATATGAAATTGTGTGATTAGTTAGCTCTGCAGTCACAATGTTGGCACAGAACTGACAATAAAAGCGAAATAAGTAGGTTTTATAAAGTGATTTTTCCAGAATACGAACCTTTAGGACGTTCAGTTGACTCCTGTCGTCGCCTTCCCGTTTAAAAGACATGTTAGTAGCGGTTTATTTCAGTGTAAAGCGACAGGCAAGCGACGCTAGTGGTTTGTTTTGGTGTGACGCATTACTTCCGGGTTTCTCTGCTGCGTTCACGGACAGACGGAAATACTAACACTTTAGTTACTTTTTGATCAAATAATACTGTATCGAAAGCACAGTACACACATTCAACGTATTGTTACACGAGCACCACCATTTTAGTTTGATACATTACGTGAAAAAGCAATTCGCACTGACATTTTACACTTATGACTATACACAATGATTGAAAGTAGAGATCAGAATATAGCATTTGGGGGAGAGAGAAAAAAAAAACGTAAACTCAAATGCAAATGTAGACAGGGCAAACAGCAGTGCCATTGCAATATATTATTATAAAAGACGCCTCACAGAAGGTCACCATCTGCCCTCACCCAGTAAAACTAATGTTCATGAACGCATCGTAAGTCGCCTGACGGAACAGATGGCAGCAGCACGGCCAGATGGACCGTGGAAGGCAGGGTTTATTTGACTTTTATTTGACTTAAAAAAAAAATGTTACACGTAAATTAAATTAGCCTGGTATTCATATATTGCACAGCGTGTGAGGGAAGAGCTGCTTTGCTTTACATGAAGTTGTTTTACTCTTACTTTATCGCGCCATGAACTTAAGCTGCGCGTAAAAAAAAAACACGCCACAGATGCCCGGCCGGACTAAGCTCCTTTCCGTGATGTAACCCACTCGGACACTCGCGGGCAGATTTCTCACGGTGTCGCCGCCGGTGGTCAGCGCTCGATCCTCTCTGGCCTCTCTGTGATCGGCCATGTCCGGAGAGCGGATAGCCCTGCCCGCCTGTAGCCGCACCAGGTCGTACGGGAGCCTGGTGCGCGCCCCGCTGTCCCCGGTGCACCACAGGCGGGTAGAGCACACCCTGCAGCCCGGGGAGACCCTGCAAGGCCTGGCGCTCAAGTACGGGGTGACGGTGGGTGAGACACGCGTTGATCAACACCTTGCTTTACTGTAGATGTAAATAAAATGTCAGGTAGTTCCACCTCAGGGTTAGCATCAACGCTATTATGTAAATAGCTAAAGATGATTATTTTTGTAGCTCAAACATTTCAGAAATACTATAACCTATTTGTGCCTCAAGATATAGATAGCCTAGTTCAAGTCAGATGTTGGTTTTAGGCTGCTTTGTTGAGCTAACATTTGCAAGTGTGATTTATTCATCCCAAACAGCTTTCAGGATGCATAATGTCAAAGTTATCGTCAAGATATTATGACTAAAACCAGTTTCGGAAAAATCTATAATAAATTATCCCATAACCTGTCCCTATATAATCATATAGTCTGAATCCCTGGTGCCATCACTTTGACCAATGAGACAAGGCTTTCCAGTCAACCTGTGCCCTCCAATCAGGAGAGAAGAAGGAGGGAGCTTGATTGTTAACCTTTTCCCCCATTTCTCTTTGTATTTCTCTCTCTCTCTCTTTCACTCTCTCTTCTCTCTTTTTCTCTCTCTCTCTTTCACTCTCTCTCTCTCTCTCTTTCTTTCTTTCTCTTTTCCTCCCTGTTTCTCTCTCTCTTTCTTTTTTGTCTCTCTCTCTGTCTCTTCCTCTCTCTCTGTCTCTCTTTCTTTCGCTGTCTCTCTTTCTTTCTCTCTTTTCTCCTTCTCTCTCTCCCTTCCTCTCTTTCTCTCTCTCTTTTTCTCTATGTCTCTTTTTTTCTCTTTCTCTCTCTCTTCCTCTCTCTCTCTTTCTCTCTGTCTCTCTCTTCCTCTCTTTCTTTCTTACTTTCTCTCTTCTCTTTCTCTCTCTCTCTTTCTCTCTCTTTCTCTCTCTCTTTCTTTCTTTCTCTTTTCCTCCCTGTTTCTCTTTCTTTCTTTCTCTCTCTCCCTTCCTCTCTTTCTTTCTTTCTCTTTCTCTCCCTTCCTCTCTTTTCTCTCTCTGTCTCTCTCTTCTCTCTTTCTCTCTCATTTTCTTTCTTTCTTTCTTTCTCTCTTTCTTTCTTTCTCTCTTCTCTCTCTCTGTGTCTCTCTTTCTCTCTCTCTCTTTCTTTCTTCTCTTTCTCTCTGTCTCTCTCTTTCTCTCTCTCTGTCTCTTTCTCTGTCTCTCTTTCTGTCTCTCTCTCTTTCGCTCACTCTTTCTTTCTCTCTTTCCTCTTTCTCTCTCTCCCTTCCTCTCTTTCTTTCTCTCTCTCTCTTTCTCTATTTTCTCTTTCTCTCTCTTCCTCTCTTCTCTCTCTGTCTCTCTCTTCTTCTCTCTTTTTCTTTCTTTCTCTCTTTCTTTCTCTCTTCTCTCTCTCTATGTCTCTCTTTTTTCTCTCTCACTCTTTCTCTCTTTCTCTCTGTCTCTCTCTTTCTCTCTCTGTCTCTCTCTTTCTCTCTTCTTCTCTTTCTCTCTTCTTCTCTTTCTCTCTCTTTCTTAACTTTGTGTGCACTCTGTATTTGTTGTAATTTTTTGTAATTAGCACGAGGTGGGAATGTGAACATGGAAGCTGTTAATAAAGGTTTGGTTAAAAAAAAAAAACTCTTTCTTTCTTACTTTCTCTCTTCTCTCTTTTTCTCTCTCTTTCTCTCTCATATAGTTCCTAGTCTTGCATGACAAACTTCCCCTCCGTCATCAATCTTCACAGTTTACGCGCAGGACTTTCAAAGATCTTCATCAGGTTAAACATGTTCCACCGTGACGTTCTCTTCCAGATGGAGCAGATAAAACGGGCCAACCGCCTCTACACAAACGAGTCCATCTTCCTGAAGAAGTCCCTGTCCATCCCCGTCATGGCCGACCTGAGCGCCCGCCTGGTCTCGGCTGAAGAGGAGGAGGGCGGCGCAAACCCGGGGACGGAACAGCCGCAGGACGACGGCCGAGACATCGCCGATCTCACGCCGGGCGACTTCCTCAGGAGATTAGACGGATTGATAAACCAGTCCAAACACGCCGCGGTTCAAAGATGCCAGGGCGCCGAGAAAAGGTACGGATAAACGCGCAGTGATTTTAAGATGAACTTCTTTTTAGAGTTCAAGCTCAAGCTCTGTTTTGTTTGGTCTTTGTCCAGGATTTCGGCGTTGGAGGCAGCCTGCAGCAGCCGGACGACGTTCACGAGGTCCCAAAGTGTGATTTTACCTCCTTCACATCAGACCACGCTGGTGACCGTGCCCCACACCATCACCAAACTGACCCGGAAGCTGAGGGAGAGGGAGGACGAGATCTTTGAGCTGTGACCTCCATTTTCCTGTCATTGTTTTCCTCCAGAGGACCTGTCAGCGTTTTGTCTCAGGAACGTGGACAATGTCGCCGTCTTCATGCCAGGCCGGACACGACTCATGGATCATTAGTTTTTGTTTTTCACAAACTAGTCACACTTAAGTTATTATTTTGGATTGCATTGTATGAGGGCCGCAACTAACAATTATTTTGGTGATAGATTAATCTGCAGATTATTTTTGCGATCAATCGTTTGGCTGTAAAAGGCAAATGAAAATGTTATTTTTTTTTCCACATAAAGTTTAAATGGTGCTGTCAATGTCTGATGCTTGAAAAAGTCACTACAGCTGAACTTGCTTTGCTCAAAGCTGCGCATGAGCAGAAACACAAGTTTGTGAGCTGGGATTTAGAACGTTTACTTCCAAACTGGTTTAAACTATAGGATCTGGAGTTGATCTCATTCTGTTTTTTCTGATTGGATAAATGTCCTGAGATACAGACAGATCATATTTATGACATTTATCATTGACAAAACACGTGAGACCAGAAGTGTCAAACATGCGGCCCGTGTGCCGGATCTGGCCCACAGGCCTCATGATGAGTTAATCCGGCCTGTCTATTGTAGCCACAGCCGCCCTGGGACAGATTGACCATTCACCACGTGGCTATAATATGCTGTTTGTATCCTGATCTCTTATTATGTCAGTTCCCTCTGCTGGACACCTGTGGAATTATTTCCTTTTTTTAAATTTAAGCTGCCCCCTAGTGGCTGGAGTGAGCAAACCGGTTATTTTTTTTAAATCCATAACTCTGCACAGGAATGGGCTAGAGCAGTGGTTCTCAACCTGGACCTTCTCAATCTCGAGACCCCCAAGAGGGTCGCGAGACAAATTTGGGGGGTCGCCAGATCATTTAGATAAAATATACATATTTTCATTAGCATATAATCTTGTGTTTTATTGTAGCATGTGTTGCTATTTTACCAGTGTCATTATTTGTTCGTAGTTTGATGAATTTTATTTCAGTTTTTTATCTTTGTTTTATAGAATAGAATAGAATAGAATAGAGCTTTATTGTCTGTTCCAGAGAGCAGAAATGTGTCTTTCAGCACGGCTCATTGAAAATCCAATATGTCAGCTAATGTTCATATTTCTCACGGTGTGACCCTGGCGGGGGGTCACGAACGGGTGTCGCGGCTCAAAGGGCCACATTAAATCATCTCACAGGCCTTGACCTTGACACATGTTCTCTGGCCCATTCCTGTGTGGAGTTATGATTTTTTAAAGAATTACCAGAATGTTCATTCCAGCCACTAGGGGGCGGCTTGAATTAAAAAAAGGAAACTTTGCACATGTGTCCAGCAGAGGGCACTGATATAATGAGAGATCAGGATATAAACAAAGCATTACAGCCACGTGGTAAATGGACAGTCTGCCCCAGGGCAGCTGTGGCTTCAATAACAGCTTACCACCACCAAGCAGAGTCAGTGAATAATTACTACTGTGGAGTACTTTGAGAAACTTATGACACGGGCTTGTAAAGTGCAATACTAGTGTAAGCCGATGTTATTGATTAGGCTACAAGTAGGCGTCAAGTTGGGGCTTTGACCAACAGCTCATTATTATTAATCATTTATTGGAAAAATATTTTCTCAATATTATTTTCCTGTATACATTATTCATTTCAGCCCACGACCCAAAATGAGTTTGACACGCCTGTTCTAGATCTTCACTTGAAAAACAAAGTAGTACATTTGCTTCTAGTAGTAGTACACGTCTGTGTTTAATCTTTAAATTAGTCCATGTGCATGTGTGTTTGCATGATCTCCATGAAACCTAAAACATGCATAATAGACTAATCCTGTGTATTATAACAAGGTCCTTGCTGGATACTGAAAGATGGATCCAGTGCACAAGACGTTTTCATTCCTTGACCCGAGTATACGTGCAGTATATATACATTTGATCTGAGATTTCATTTATCGAAATAACAATTGTAATTTTTGTTTATTTATTCATTTCATGAGCTGAAAGTGAGACAATCTTTCCCCAAACCAACTGAGACGACTCACCTGTGAATCCATTCACCCTTAACAATGACCAAAGTGCTTTCTAGTAAAAAATTTTTTTTAATAATCTCCCATTAGTACTTCCTTCAGCTGTAGTATTGTACTGTTAATTTTTTTCCGATACCAGTACTTTAACGACACTCGGTTTTCGACACAGATACCTGAACGATACTTTTTACAGCACCTATACTAAAATATTTGTCGTCTAGAACCAGAAAGCAGAACAATCATGAGTGGAAGATCTATTGTTAACCAGCGCCCACCGCTCCCACGCGACGATGGGGAAGAGAGAAACACACTTTTCTGGAACAGAGCGGGTTTTGTTCCGGGGGGCCGAGGAGCCGCATGTCGTCGGTTGTCGTGGGAGACGTGCGGGCGAAGTATTTCAAACACGCGGTCCTGGTTTCGATGCGGTCCTGCGGCGTGTCACATGATGAGGATTCAGACTGCTGCCTCATATGGCTTCACGGTCACGCTCTTAGTCAGGAAGGATCTCCAACAATAACGGACCTACTAAACTGTCGCCAAAGAATGACTTTCTGAGTACAATGTATTTTAACAGCAGATTTTTTTTAATTGTTTGTTCTGGGCAATGCATAGAATATTTATTAAACACATCTTTGAACAACACGTTTTTGTCGCATGTTCTTCGGTTGTATGCTCAATGGTTACATGTGTTCTTATTGAAATAAAAACATAGATTTAGAACAGTAAACACATTCACAAACTCTGCAAATCAAAGAAAGGATGCAGCTTGAAACTCATCAGGGCGGCCGCTAGGGGGCGGTGTTTCTGTACATGAAGCCAGAGCAGCAAGAAAGCAGAAAGAAAAGGTTATTCAACAGAGTCAAAGGGTGCCAGAACCGTGGGAAGATATTTTAGATAGGGGGAGCTGAGGGATAAGATTTACCCCCAAAATAATTTTTTTCTGTGCATAAATCCTATTTATTAACCTCTTACCTCCACCTGAAACGAGAGCATTTTCTCCAGTTCAGCTTTACCCAAATCCTGTAGGCCAGTGTAACACCTCATGTGAAAGACCTGCAAAACTAAATTGATCTTTTTCCTCACATCAGATTTTTTTTCCTCACATCAGATTTTTTTTCCATCACTTTTTTTGTTGGGCAGTCGTCTCATTTTTGTCAAATTTTCGTGACTCTTTTGTCACTTTTTCGTCAAATTCTTATCACTTTTTCGTCCATTTTTTCTCAATTTTTCGTCAAATTTTTATCACATTTTTGTCATATTTTTGTCACATTTTGTCATTTTTTTTGTCACATTTTTTGTCACATTTTTGTCATTTTTTGGTCATTTTTTGGTCATTTTTTGGTCACATTTTGTCACATTTTTTGTCATTTTTTTGTCATTTTTTTGTCATTTTTTTTGTCATTTTTTTGTCATTTTTTTGGTCACATTTTGTCACATTTTTGTCATTTTTTGGTCTTTTTTTTTTCAAATTTTCGTGACTCGTTTGTCACTTTTTCGTCAAATTCTTATCACTTTTTCGTCAATTTTTTCTCCATTTTTCGTCAAATTTTTATCACATTTTTGTCACATTCTGTCATTTTTTTTTGTCATTTTTTGGTCATTTTTTGTCAATTCCTTGTGACATTTTTGCCACTTTTTCATCAATTTTCCGTCACTTTTTTGTCAATGTTTTCTCACTTTTTTTTGTCACATTCCCATCATTGTTTTCGTCCCAGCTTTGTTGCTATTTTCTCACCTTTTTTCCCAGAAGCTTTTGGACTGGGGTTAAAGCTGAAGAAAATGTGCTCGGTTCAGGTGGGAGTTAAGGGGTGAATATTGCCTGCAGTTCACACACTATCCACCAGGGGGGGTGCTGCAGCGCCCTCAGCACCCTGGGTTCCCGCGGCCTTGAAGGGTACAGTTCCATCTACAACTAAAATTAAATAACAGTGTTACTTTTCAAAGTCTTTTCTCTTTGTCCAATTGTCATGTTTGCGAGGTAAAACAAACATATATTTTTTAAAACCTATGATTATTTCCAAACCAGATTGAAATCTATGAAAAAAAAAAAACATTACCAATGTACCGTTGCTTCAAAACACAATTACTAGCGATTTGGAGGAAATGTTCACCACATTATCCAAGTTTTCACACCAGGCTTGGGCTTGAATGCAAACTCTCCGAAAAGTGATAGTCTGCAAGATTATAAAATGAGGAGAGAGAAACAAAATAACCCACCCCTCCTATTTGGACCATTCCTTGTCATTTAAAAAACATAAAACATCAAGCTCCCTCCCCCCTCCCCTCCTGATTGGACCAGAGAAGGCGGCTCGCAGGAAAGCTCCTCTCATTGGTCCAAGCTTTGGCACCGGGGATTCTCATTAGCTGCTGAGATCAACAAAGGGAGGGACAATCAATTAGGAAAATGCTAATTGATTTATATTACACAATTTACAGCATGTTGCAGGCCCGGGCGCTCAGTTATATCTGCAAACCATGGCATTTGTAACACATTTAAACTTACTGACTGTCACTTTAAAATACATCTGACTTTGATTTCAGTTCATCCGCGCCAACTACAACCCCATGATGTGAAAAGTTTCCACGGTTATTGACTCATTTATAGGCAAATGAAAACATGTCCTCAGCGTGAGTCACGGATTCAGTGTCATTAAGAACCAAACGGACGACTTTGGTGACTATGGCTGCATCTGAAAAGTGTAAACAAGGAACCTCCTTCTCCTTATCGCTGACCTGGACCAGCCTCATCGTCAGCCCTGATATGGAGCATCCGAATGTGTCAGCGCAGTGAGGAGGGAGTTAAAGGAACACCTCCTGTAGCAGAGGAACCTCGGGGTGTTCCTCAACAGCCCAGAAGGAGCTGAGAACAATCCCACAAGCCACTGCGCTGCCTCCTGAAGGTTTCTGAACTCTCCGATCTCCATACAAGCGTGAAATGATTGACACTCTGAACGTTTTATTGTAGGATCTCTGTCTTTGAATTTATGGTAACGGTGCGCACTATTGTTTCCATTTTAGAAGAATGAAGCCTAAGCCACGTGGATCATTTGCTTCAGATCCTCTAATGCAGTTGTCTGTGGTGAATATCAGTAATAACTGAACTGCACAGTTTATAAAGAGTGTATTTTTTCATACATCATTCTGATATTTGTGCAGTTGCTCAGACTATGTTGGTGATATTAACATGAAGTTGATGGCAGTGCAGGAGGATATGGAGCGTATATTGTACGACAGGGGCAGGGGCGGACTGGCCATATGTCCGTTCTGGAAGAGCACAGAAGGGCCACTGGCTCTAGGGCAGGGGTGTCCAAACTTTTTTCATGGGGGGCCGCATACTGAAGCGTACACGGGGTGAAGGGCCATAGATCGGTAGTTAGTGCCGCAAAACCTTTGACTAGCAGAGGTTTAAATTGCGCCCACACGTTTATTTCTGCTCAAAAACCTTCATGCCGGCTCAGTCTCACAGTAAAAGGTTAGTTGTTTGGCTAGAATTGTGTGGAATTATTACATTTCAAATAAAAAGGACTATCTCTGATGATGTGTTCCCGATTCAGCAAAAAGGCAGAGGGCCACCAAAAATTGGTCTGAGGGCTGCATTTGGCCCCCGGGCCGCACTTTGGACACCCCTGCTCTAGGGCCACCGGTCTGGCCTCTGCATTTTTCTCCTTTACCTACGCTCTCACCCCCGCCTTAACAGAGTTTTACCCAAATCTAAAAGCTTAAAAGAAAACCATCAAAATAGTGACGAAAATGAGGATGAAAAAAAATGACAAAAATTTGCTGGAAAAGCGACAATAACGCAACGAAAAAGTGACAAAAACCTGATGAAAACATGAAAACAAAGCGACGGAAAAAATCAATAAAAAACAACAGAAACCTGACAAAAAGAAAAAAAGACTAAAATTCTTAAGTTTAGTCTAAGTAATATTTTTGCTGACTTAAATTGGACTAAAACTAAATTAAACATTTTTCATGAAACTAAAACTATGACTAAAATATCCAGATATTTTAGTCGACTTGCTTTGTTCATGTGGGAGCAGCTCCATAAAGCAGAGGACCTTGATTAAATATGATTATAATGAATATTATAAATCACTGTCTTAGGTCTTAGCTCTCCAGTTGAGAAGTTTTAGATTTGGGTAAAGCCGAACTTGAGAAAATGCGAGAAAATATGTCGGCCTATTTGTGGTGATTGCATTAACGCTAATTTGGGCTAGGCTGGTCAGAGTCCAGGGCCGTTTTTCAGCCCCAGTCCGCCCCTGGACAAGGGTAGGCAACGTCAGGCCCGGGGGCCAAATTCGGCCCTCCAGCATAAAACCTTTGGCCCCCAAGAGAATTTTGAAGAAACATTTATTCATAAATCAGACACCAAATGTGAAAATTACTCTAAAATGTGAAAAACACTGTCAATATTTTCACATTTCCCAGCAAAACACTGCATTGGGTCATGTATTATGTGCTAAATTTATATTTGTAGAAAAAAGGTGCTTTACTTTGGGCTACAATAGTGAGTTTCGGCCCTTGGCGTTTTGGAAATGAAGAAAATCGGCCCTCCGTGACAAAAACTCGCCTACCCCTGTAGTACGACGTAACTTCCTGGTTGCTTTAGGTCAGGAAGGTTCAGATTGTCCTGAAGGAGCAGCTGAAGCTCCTGGTCCTGACTGTAAAAGGTAACTCAAAGGTTAAGGAGAAGGAGAAAGGAGCCACTTACTAGATGCAGCCGATGACTATGGGGAAAATGTTTATACCTTTGCATATGTTTGGCCTGCATTCTTTGGCTTCTCCACCAGGTGGCAGCGCTGCACTACTATAAAACTGTCTGCTGTTATTGTGCTTTTTTTTTTTCAGTAGCTCACGTGACTAAATACAAAGGATTCTTTCATTATAAAAGTCTGAACTAGTACGCGTTCAAGTTTAGTTCTTTGGTCTCACGTGGTAAAACATCACAAAGGAATATTAAATTTTCCTTAAAAACATTAAAATGACCACTGCGTTACTGGCATTCCCACAAGTCCTGCCACACACAGCGCACGCCGCCGATTCTCAGCAGCAGCGAGGCCGCCCCTTAAGTCCAGAGGCTTCTCCCAGTGTTAAATCGACTACTTTCAGGAATATTTGCATCATATTGTCCCGTCCTCCACCAGCTTGTTGAGTCCTTTGCAGATCTTGGTGAGGTGGCCTCGGAACGGGCCGCTGGGCTCGTACAGCTTGCTGAGCAGCTCCGGGTCCGAGTAGTGGTTGAAGACGTGGTTGATGCGGCCGTGCGACTTGGCCGTGAGGTGAGTGTTGACCAGCTTCAGGAGGAGGTCGCGGCAGCTGCTCAGGAGCTCCGACATCACCGCCTTGTCGAAGGTGAAGTCCACCTGTGCGGGACAAACGGTTTAGTGTTGTTTGTATCGGAGTATGTATGGCATGTCGGCGAGACACTGCAGGTGAATAGGGAAAAAATGTTTATTTACAGATATCAATTTGAAACTTTTGCTGTCGATCACTGGCATAAATGTGAGAAAAAAATACATTGCAAGTTTTCTGTTATTTTAACTTGTCATATAAGAAGTTGTTTTATACCTAAAAATGCCCCAAATTTCCCATCTTTTCGGCGACGAAATCTGAATAATGGATAGAGCTACGTTCAAATTTATGGTTTCACTTTATTGATGAATGAGTTACCAAGACTTTTTCTGAGGGGATTTTGGATTTCTTGTTTAGTTTTAAAATAAGCTGTTTTTTAGTAGAAAAATTTGGAAAAATTTAATTTTCGCCTTATTTTTTGACATTCAAAACTCAATAAATGGGGCTAGGGATTAGATAATAAAAAATCCCTCTGAAAAAATCTTCCAAATATTGTTCAGTCCAAGGCTGTAAAATTTGAAGTCTTCAGGTCCGACTGACGTGGACATAGTGTCGCCACAATGACAGAAAAATGTGTTTTGAGAAAAAGGCCCTTGAAATTGCATTCTCCCATATAAGTCTATGGGGGAACATTGAATCAGCGCAATATTTAAATGTTGTTGTGAAGATTAGGCATATTTTCTGTTTCCGGGTGAAAGCTTGTATGTTCAGAGACCAATTTGGCCCAAAACCTGAAAACTGAAAAAATTGAGTTTTGCCTGTAGTGTCTCCCCTTAAGATATAGATAGTGGGGCTGGGGGTCCTGAGGATAAAATGGGCACAGTGGTGCAGCCGTTAGCACTCATGCTTCACAGCGAGGAGATCCTGGGTTCAGTCTTTCTGTGTGAAATGTGCAAGTTCTCATCTGAGCGCTTCCCCTAAGGCTAAAGGATGAATGAGTGAGTGGAGGATAACAGATAGAAATGAGCAGAGGTGGTAGAGCAGCCAAAATATTTACTCAAGTGAGAGTACCGTTGCTTTCAAATAATTTAAAGTACACGTAAAAAGCAGTGGGCCAAACAATGGAAGAGTTCATTTGCAAAAGCAGGTATCTCTGTTTTGTTTTGGATAATTGCGACTGTACTCAGCAGATGCCACTTATGAAACTAAAGTTCATCTAAAGTTGATTTTAATTAAGAATAAGTGGCATTATGTTTTCATGGCACTGAAACAAGTCTGGTAATGAAAAACACTGCTGTGTAAAGTGGGTTGAGTTTTCTTAATGGCACTTTTCTGTATACTGTCTCTTCGATTACTCAAGTAAAAGTAACAAAGTACGAGAGATGTGACTCGAGTGCTGTGAGGTGTACTGACTGTTTGAGCGGAAAAGTCTGATTGATTTTCAATGACGCCGTAAATAGTGTGATACAAAACATTAAAAAAATGTGTAAATAATGTGATGATTCAAAGTCCAAGATCAGAAAATACAGAAGAAACGATCCACATCTTTTTTTTAATTTAATTTTATGTATATCAAATTCCTTTGAACAGAGTAAATATGTTATTATCGGGGCCCAGAGAGACTTTCCGATCATTAAAGGGGCCGTGATGTCCCCGGCTTCAGGAGCAGCTGCTATAGATCAACATGAAGCATTTCCTCACAGTGGAAAAACTACTCAAGTAAGAGTACAGATACAAGTAGAAGTAAAAAGTACTGTATGACAAACTACTACTCAAAAGGTTCAATGTAACTGAGAACAACCCGCCTGTGGAAATGAGCAAAATGCAAACATATAAAGATCAAATTGGACAGAAAAAGATATAATACATATAATAATATATAAATAAAAAATATCCGGTTAAAGTTTGGGTATGATAATAAGCATGACCCATCAGAGCTCACAGATATGAGGCCAACATGATCAAATTAATCTCTTAAGCCCCACCTGAACCGAGAAAAGGCTTTCTCCAGTTTGGCTTTACCCTAATCTAAAAGCTTCTGGAAAAGAAAATGAGTGAAAACAGTGATAAAAACGAGGCAAAAATGATGAAAACGCAACAAAAGACGCAGCAAAAAAGCATCAAAAATGTGATGATAAAAAAGTCTTTAAACTGCAGTCGAGAAGCTTTTAGATTTGGGTAAAGCGGAACTGGACAAAATGTGCTTGGTTCAGGCGGGGGTTAAGAGGGTAAATAGTTAACACTGTGATGGATTTTGGTTTTGGTTCTCAAGACGATTATCGAATCAGAAATGAGAATGAACCCGCATTTAGCACTGCTATGTTTGTTTATTTCTTTGCATGTAACCATGGGCTCACTTTCTTACGGCTAAAATCAAGTAGTATTTTCAACAAGTACTACTTCCTGAATAAAAATAGGGCTGCACAATATTGAAGTAAATTGTGATACGCGAGACGATAACGATATTATTGCAATATTTCACTTAAAGGGGTTAGATGAAAGTTAGTCCTTTTATACTCTCTACTGCCACCTCTGGTCTTATGCGTAACTGCACCTGCTATATTAAGGGGCAAAAACGAGACGTAAATGAGGATGAAAATGCAGCAACAAGCCACTAAAGAGCAACAAAATATGCCAGAAAAGCAACAGTAACACAATTAAAAAGCAACAAAAAACTGGGAAAACAAGACTAAAAAGGAGACAAAAACACGACAGAAATGTGATAAAAACAATGCAACAAAAACGTTATGATCAGTTTTGTTGGTCAATGGGGAGTTCCACTGGCTTATAGGCTCAAAGCTTCAGTCGAGAAGCTTTTAGATTTTGTGTAAAGCCGAACTGGGAAAAAATGCACACATTTATATAAATTGAGTGCATTATTTAGCTGAGTTTGCAAAAAAAATAGTCAGTCTCAGTCCAATGAAGACTTTCATGACTTTTCGTGCGTTATATTGCGGTTTCTCGAAGTAGGGATATTGCATCACCTAATATCGCGCTACGATATTTTTTACATTATATTGCACAGCTCTAAGTAAAACCTTTTTCAAAGTTATTTTACTTTTACTTAAAGGGACAATACAGCAGAGGTGGGAGTAAGTCACTAAATGCAAGTCTCGAGTCAAGTCCAAGTCGTGAAGGTCCAAGTCCCAAGCAAGTCCAAGTCAATCGGTCATTGGGTCAAGTCAAGTCATAGCTTTTGTCAAGTCAAGTCAAGTCTTGCTTTAGCCGGCGAGTCACCTCAAGTCACAAACACCAGCGAGTCTTTTCATGTGTTTAATCTTGAAAATAGACAGCATTTTAAGGAAGGGGGCCCGGGGGGGGGGGGCGACTTAAAAAATATGAAATATAGTATTTTAAATATGAGCTGCTTTTCCCTGCAGTCTGAAAGATAAATATAAAATAATATTTTTTATTTTTGTTAGTTTCTGGCGTTTTTTCTGTCAGTGGTTCCCCTGTACTGCCCCAGCCCCTGTATACTTGGATTCGCCCCTGCTCAAAATAGATTCCGTGTAGCCTTCAGTCCCGCTGTCACTGGGCTGTGTGCGGATGCGTAAACTAGTCACTAAATGCTGTAAACTTTGTGTGAACGCCTTAAAACATCGAAACTTGGACTTGCTTGAGACTTGAACCTTCACGACTTGGCTTGACTCGAGACTTGCATTTAGTGACTTACTCCCACCTCTGCTAACCACTATCTCACCATAAAGAAATAAATAAATAAAAATGTATCTCCCTCAGTACTCTGCTTTAACGCTTGGATTCAACATAAATAACACGGTAGCTGCAGCGCTCCCTCACCTCGTAGAAGCTGATGGCCGTCATGGTGCCCATGTTCAGCTTCTTCTTGAAGTCCTGCGCTATGACCAGCTCATCGGTGGTGAAGCGGTTGTTCCGGAACAGCACACCGATCTTCACCGCGATCTTGATCAGGTCCTTCACCACCTTCTGCGCCTCCGACTTGTTCCCGGAGTACTCCTTGGACACGCGGTACAGCTCGTCCAGGATCTCGCTGGTGGTGTCGTCGATGAACATCTGCACGGAGCTCTTGGTGGCCACGCTGCTCAGGAACTTCTTCTGCACCCGCATGGCCATGTCCTTGGAGCTGAAGGCTTCCATGGCGACCTGGGGGGGGAGGGATAAGTTGTGTTCATGACAGTCTGTAGATACTTTTAATCGACTTTAGCGGTCAGTAAGTGTGCTAGCACGCTAAACCAGGGGGTAGGCAAGTTTGTTCAGCCACAGGACGATTTTTGATACGAGGCTGAACCTTACTTTGGCATTGCTAAGTACCAATCATAAACTAAACAATAGAGATGGAATAGAAATGAAACGTATCCGACAGTTAGCGAGTCGGCTAGTCTGGACATTTCTCATTTATTTTCCATTTAGCCGTTAGCATTAGCCACCAAACATCACATTTCGACCACATTTCGACCACATTTAGGTTAAAATGTTTATTGTGGTCCAAACCCATTCCTAACTTTCCCAACATATTTGTGTAGCATCCTAATTCTTCAAAAGGACAAGTTTCCCGGCACATTCCACGACTTGCAGGTTCACTGTTTATGGTTTTCTTGCAACGACATGCCCAAAAAGTCACCTGCAAGTTCATGAAATCGATACAAATGCAATAAATTAGACGCACAATGTTTTCCCCACAAATATCTGAGTTAACCATACACTAAAGGAGGACAAAACAAATGTTGCTCCATTACTGGCAAAAGCAAAACAAAAAACAAACAGGTATAGCGCGTTTATGTTTTGGCCCTGACCCATTCATTTTACATGAGGATAGAATGTTCAGTTTGAACTGGTCCGGGCGCCGTTAGCTAACAAAATGAACAACAATTTGTAGGAAGCTAAAGGCAATTCTGTGATAAATATGGCGGCTCCCTCCATAGTGTTCAGCACGGGCTAACTGAAGATCGTCAATGCTAGCTAGCAGGCTTGGTTGGGTTTCGGAAGCCACCACCTATTCACCTATTGCTTCTTTTTTGCCACGGATTGACACTTCCATTGAACTGACACTTCACTTCTTATACAGTTTTTTGGTAATGTTACTCTATAGTAGAAAATGTATGCTAAAAGCCACAAACATGGGGGATCTGCGTGGATTTTCCCCAACTCTATATGGAGTTGATTAGAAATAGCGTGTGTTATGACAAACACATGGAGGTCAAAATAACAGGCCTGTGTCCAATTTTGCCTTAGAGGGGCAGAAAAAAGTCTTAATGGGTAGGAAATAGGGGAAGCAAGGAACTATTAGCCGCTAACAGCCATGCTACGTCCATGGTTTGCAGGGTCTATGTACAAATGGTTCTCCCCAAGAAAGTTTTACACAGAATAGACAATATTTTGTGTATTTCTAGAGTATTTTAAGGTAAACACCTTACAGATACAGATATCTGCTGTTAGCTGTAAACATTAGCGACACGATAGCTAGCTGGTGGGCCATGTTTTTAGCATGTACACATTTTGGCTCTGTGTCTTTTCCTCTTTTGTTTTTCAATGTCAAAGATGAGCGTGAGTCATGGCAGGCGCTAACTGTTCAGCGACACGAGATGAGAGGCAGATTCCGAATAGCAAAAGCAAAAAAAATCTCGATCAATTGTGCACGAATAGTTTAGTGCAGCCCTTCCCAAAGTCCAGCGCTTAGGGGTTTGCTCTTCACTCCCACTTTCACTGTGAACCCTCCTGTCTATTAAAGCTTGCGGGCCCAAAAAAAGAAAGAAGGAACATTTCGTATTGCTTTGCCTTTAAAAATAATAGGAAAACCATGTAATTTTGATGGACGTACAAAACCAAATGCAAGAGGATAGAATCAGGCCCCGGTGCTTCAAAACTGTGACTTCCTGAAAACAAACAGGAAGTGCCATAATATAAAAATAAAAAGAGGAATAACATAACGCCACATCATTGCCACCAGGTAATAAATCTAAATTAACTAGATTTGTTCATGTATGCATCGAACGGAACACAATTCATCCACCGGAGCCATCTGGTAAACATTTCCATGAAACCCTTGACCTTGGAGTGAGCCTGCAGTGACAGGAGTTGTTCTAAATGCACTGAGGAGTCGGACGAGCCTCTTTTGTAATGCTACACTGTCTACACTCCAGACATCACGATCTGGCCCCTGTGTTTTGTTGCTCTTCACTCACTGTTTCAATGATCAATACCCCATACCTTACATCCGCACAAATTTAAAGAGGGTTCATTGTGCTGTCTGTAGGTATTTGCTCATAACGTCAAACACAACTTTATCACAATCTTAGTCTTCGTTGGTTAGAAAATGCCATATTGATCTAAAACCTCAAAACAAAACATCCACTAGTTTCACTTCCTGATCTTATCTTCCTTCAACCTCTTAACTTCCACCTAAACGGATCCCATTTTCTCCAGTTTGGCTTTACCCTAATCAAAAAGCTTCTTGGGGAAAAAAAGCACCAAAATAGCCAAAAAAAATGAGAAGAAAACAAGGATTAACGCAACAAAAATGTGACAAAAACTCAACCAAAAAAATGACAAAAAATCAACAAAAAGTGACAAAAAACTCAACCAAAAGGTGACAAAAATTCAACAAAAATGTGACAAAAACTCAACAAAAAAATGACAAAAATTCAACAAAAACTCAAAAAAAATGTGACAAAAAAGGAAAAAAAGGAAAAAAACATACAAAAGGTGACACAACACAGCAACAATGCGAGGAAAAAGATCAGTTTTGTGGGTCTTAGCTTTCAAATGAGATGTTACACAGCCAAAAGAGGACAGAATGCATTTGGTTAAGCCAGGTGGTAAGAGGTTAAGCCCCTCCCACTCCACTTGCTCCCATTTGCGGTGCAGCTGTTTCAATACAGAGAGGGGGGGGGGGAAATTAAAGGATTTCCTGGATACGTATAGGACCTCAGGAGGAGCTGCTAAGACTAGCCACAAGAGAAGATTCAAAGATTACTCAAAGTTGCACGAGTGGCTCAAAAAACACAGCTCCAGGTCAGTCTCTGATGAGAGAACAACAATGTAACATGGTAAAAAGTTATAAAAAGTCAATTTTCATGGCAGTTGACCCACTTGAAGATACATCCAAAGATTGAATCCACACTTCAGCACATACACTGAAGTAACATATGAAAGGTTTCAGGCTGTTTCAAGAGCTACTAGTGTCAGCTCAACAAGTTTCTGATCAAAACAGGATTCAAACCCAATCATCTGTGACTCAGCTGTCACGTGTTGACCGAACTTCATTTCCCGATCATCCTTCTGGCCCTTGCAGTTTGGGCGAGCCCAGGGCAGGGCCGTGGGAAGATATCTTGGCTAGGGGGTGCTGAGAGACAAGATTGCCCCCCAAAACGCTATTTCTTTGCTTATTTCCTATTGATTTAATATTGCCTGCGATGCATAGACGATCCACCAGGGGGTGCTGTAGCGCCCTCAGCACCCTGGGTTCCCACGGCCTTGGCCCAGGGTGTTGAAAGCAAATTCGCAGCCGCCTCGCTCTCACAATAGTACTGGCACCGTCACAGGTTACATCAGAGTAAGTCGGTGGCAACTTGGACACAAATCTAACCAGCATGCACCGCTCGCCTGCAGGCGCCTGTAAAGCCTGGGCCTGCCTGGATCCTCTTTAACACACATAATATGTTACACATAAAGCATAAAGCTGCACTTCCTCTGCTGCTGCTGCGCTGCTGAAGCCCTAATCGCCAACATGATGTCATTATTTGTGAACTTGCTCCAGCCCGAGGCACCAAGTAAAGGCCTAGGCAGTCCTTCTATTGTTGGTTAATTTTTTAGGCTTTCTGTAAATAATGTTAATGTTCTGTTGAAGCTGAAAATATAAAAAGTAAATGACTCACTAAATCACTTAACCCCTCAACTCCCACCTGAAATGAGCACTTTTTCTCCAGCTTTACCCCAATCTAAAAGCTTCTGGACAAAAGGTGTGAAAATAGCAATAGCGAAAACAGGGATGAAAATGTGAAAAAAGTGAGAAAAAACTGACGAAAAAGTGACAAAAAATGCACAAAAATTTGACCAAAAAGTGAGAAAAATTTGACGGAAAATTGATAAAAAATGGACAAAAAAGTGACAAAAAAATGGACAAAAATTTGACCAAAAGGGGCAAAAAATTGGACGAAAAATGGAGAAAAAATGCAGAAAAAATGGACAAAAAAGTGATAAGACTTTGATGAAAAAATGTGAATAATTTGACCAAAAAGTGCCAAAAAAGTCACGAAAATTTGACAAAAATGAGATGACTGCCCGACGAAAAAAAGTGATGAAAAAAAATCTGATAATGTGAGGAAAAAGATCAATTTAGTTTTGTAGGTCTTAGCTTTCAAACGAGGTGTTACACTGGCCTACAGGATTCGGGTACACTGTAAATTCCAACTAAGGTCGCAACATGAAATAAAGTGTTATAATTACTAGAAGACCTGAAATTTTCAGCTTTTACCCTCTATTCCATGTAAGAAGTACATTTTCAAGAGAAAATTGTGATTAATTGCTTTTTCGTTTTACAGCAACATGTTTCTGCTCCAAAAACAGGGTTTTACAAGTCCTGACTAACTTTACATGATGCCAATAATGATTAGTTGTCATCCTGTTGTGCTCACGCTCATTCTAAAGTATCCATTATCAGCTTCTGTCCTACTTACTAGGATTTGCCAGTTTTTATTATATAGACTAAACATTGGCTTGACTTGCTTTTCTCTTTATCCAGTACATGGTTTTAGTAACTCTCACTAACCCCCCCAGTGTCCTCTACTGCCCCCCTGTAACGGGAACTTGACTGTCTAGTAATCGTAACTGACAAAACTAAGCTGTAACCTGTGCTGCCCGTGATTGGTTCAGGTCATATGTCACATGTACAGAAAGAGCCAATCAGGTTGCTCTGAACTGTTTTGAATTCAAAAGAGAAGTGTTGAACAGCCTCAGTGTATCCTCAGCAGAAACAGCAGAAAACAGGACCTTTCCTGTTTGATTTCTCATTAATCGACATAAGGTGAGTGTGTCTTTGCATATATTTGTGTTTGCTCAGAGAGTTTGATGGATTGTTACTATTTTCAGTATTTTTTTTATATTTGAAAAATGCAATAACGCTCTTGCTCTACCTTAAAACACATTTATTATTTAATTTGGTGACCACACAGTGGCCTGTCTAATATTAGTGATACAAATTTAAGTAATAAAGCTCCAGATGTGTCTTTTAAAGACAGAAAATAGATACTCAACTGTAATTTACTGTGTGTTCTTGTGCAAAAGTGCAGCAGCAGCACAGTCATTTGTGCATTTTTTACTCAGCCTGTCCACAACATCTAATACTGCTGGTTATGATTAAAGTTGTTCTTTTATTCCCAGACAGTGACAGCTGTGAAGATTTAGAGACTGACTCTACATCAAGGCTGAAGGTAAGACTGCACTGATCAGTGTTTAAAACAGCATGCAATTTAGTAAAATAATCTTTGAAATGGTTTGTGTGTCCAGTGTCAGACGTAGGAGTCCAGCTTTGGAAAGACCTGATGAGACGGAGCTGAACACGCTGAGGTGAGACACTCAAATGTTTGTGTCAAAAACATTTTACCTGTGGTTTGGACTTTAGTATTAGTACAGAAGTGTTTAGACTTCAAATATAATATAAATATATAAATATCAATCCTGATTTTGTATATAATAGTTGATCCTTATTGTCATAGAAACTCTGAGGAAGTCCATAGTCTTTTTTTTACCTGTTTTTACTGAGCTTACTGATTGTAATTCTTTGTTTTACAGAAATCTGAACTGCTGTGAAAACTCTTAGACAATCTCAGCATCCAAGCAGCAGGTAAGACGGCACTCATTGTTTTATTCTGATAAAGTGGCCATAAGTTGGATGTGAAATAACATTTATGAGTGCTTTTGTGTGTGTCCAGTGTCAGACTGAAGAGCAGCTGTTGAAGGATCTGCTGAGGCTGGAGCTGAACACACTGAGGTGAGACAGAGTCAGAGCTGAGATGTTTGGATGAGACAAAGCAACATTTTACCTGTAGGTTTTGGTCTGGCCATAGGGACTCACAACTAAAGCATTTTTGTTCTTTTTATGTCTTACAGAAATCTGACCACGCTGATGAAGACTTTGAGGAGTGAGCTTTGACGGTGATTTACAAAGATGCCCTTCCTCCTGCTGTGAGTCTGCAGAACCTGCTGCATGTACAGAGTCTGTGGAACCTTCTGAGACACTTCAGCTCCTCGTCTTCATCGGCTCAGTACAGACTAATCCAGCTGTTTGGACTGATGTGAAGTATAACTGTTCTATCATTAATTTCACCAAAAAATGTAAGTGTTTTACACTGTGTTAATGTTAAATAAATTGACTTTATAACTATACTTTGTTTTGCTTTATTACATTTATATCTTGTACTAAATTTGTAAAACTTCATTAATGGGAATAACCAATAAACCATAAAGGGAACAGAAATATTTCAGTAACCATTACTAAGAATAGTAGTACAGGTTAAGGCCATATTTAAGTAACAAAAGAATCAGTACTCGGAATTCCCAGTTGCCAGTACTAACATGTCTAGTAATCAGAACTTGTATCATTAGTAATGAATACTGTGAAAGCCCTCTTAATCATACTAGCCTTACTAGTAATCATGGCTTAATATTGGGAGTAATAGTTATGCATCGGGTTTACAACTTATTCCAATTAAGTGCAATGAGTTGGAATTTACAGTGTAAAGCTAAACTGGAGAAAATGCTCTCGGTTCAGGCGGGAGTTAAGAGGTTAATCAACTTTAAAAAGCCACAGTGGCCAAAAAGAAGTGAAGTCAAGCCCTCATGATTAGTTCTGAAATGACTGCTTGCCACATCAGCCTGGCTTGTTTAATAAAATCAATACCCAGCCGCCATCGCCTTCCCCTTCTTACAGGAATCATAAGAGCGGAAATCTAACACTGTGACAACTCGCTTCAACAATCCTTCACGCTCGCTTTGCTCCCTCAAATCCAAGCGAAGTGAAGTGGTCCGTGTGCCCTTCTGAAACTCATTTAGATACTCATCTCCCGAGTAGCGCGTTCTCACACCTGATTACCGCGCTGTGATTGGCCGCCGTCGGGAGCGCGGCGGCCGGAAGGTTAAGCAGCGCCGCGGTTTTGAAGGGCGAGCGTTTGTCGGTGCGAAGCCCTGAGGTGTGTTCGGGGCGAGGGGACAGCGGCGGGATTTACGGCGATTTAATAATGGGAGACCAATCTTTGGGATCTTTGCCTTTCGATGAACCGCTCAAAAGACTGGTTTTCATATGAAGAAGGCGGCTTGAGAAGTTGTAGCTGAGAACTAATCGCAGAGAGGCATAGCTTTCAAATGGACATTACAGGACTTTACCATTTAGTATGCAATAAACCTTTTACGGCGAGACACTGCAGGTGAATAGGGGAAAAATGTATTTTTACAGATATCAATTTGAAACTGTTGCTGTCGATCACTGGCATAAATGTGAGAAAAAAATACATGGCAAGTTTTCTGTCATTTTATCTTTTCATATAAGAACAAGGTGTTTTATGCCTAAAAATGCACCAAATTTCCCATCTTTTCAGCGACGAAATCTGAATAATTTCATTTTATTGATAAATGAGTTACCAAGACTTTCTCAAAGAGGATTTTGGATTTCTTGTTTAGTTTCAAAATAAGCTGTTTTTTAGTGGAAAGATTTGTAAAAAAAAATAATTTTCGCCTTATTTTTTGACATTCAAAACTCAATAAATGGGGCTTAGGGATTAGATAATAAAAAATCCCTCTGAAAAAACCTTCCAAGGCTGGAAAATTTGAAGTCTTTAGGTCCGACTGACGTGGACATAGTGTCCCCACAATGACAGAAAAATGTGTTTTGAGAAAAATGCCCTTGAAATTGCATTCTCCCATATAAGTCTATGGGGGAACATTGAATCAGCACAATATTTAAACATGTTATTGTGAAGATTAGGCATATTTTCTGTTTCCAGGTGAAAGCTTTTATGTTCAGAGACCAATTTGGCCCAAAACCTGAAAACTGAGAAAATTGAGTTTTGCCTGTAGTGTCTCCACTTAAAAACAAGATCTTTTTCTGATGATGATAGGGATTTCCTATGATTTTATTCAGATTTGTGGTTAAAATGCCCAAATGCCCATGTTTGTCGATATCGTGCGCTGAAGGCTGAGCTGAGGCGAGCCGCCAGTGTCCCGCACACACTGACCTCGCTTCATTCACCCAGCGCTCTCTCTCTCTCATTTGGTGCTTTTTTTTCCCGTTCCCCAAAAGTAAAACACATTTGCAAATGGGTTTTTGTTGGGTACTTTGGTTTTCTATCACCTGGATAAAGAGTTTGGCTCAAGAACGACACATTGAACCGATTTGTTTCACTTTAAAGGGACTAAGATGCAAGTTGGTCATTTTTTATACTCACTACTGCCACCTCAGGTCTTACGTGTAACTGCAATCTCTATATTAAGCTCGTGCATGACGGCACTTCGGACATGAATGAACAACATTTTGAGTGACAGTGCAGGATTTTAGAGGCAGTTGTGGTGAACAGGTCTGGGCTCATTCTACACATTAGGACGTGGCTGGAACATGTAGGGGGAGGAAAATACTTAGTTTTAACATTTTTAAACTCCATATAGTCCCTTTAAAGCAGTACTAAGTAACTGTTGCCTCTAGAGGCCTTAAGCGCAACTGCAGGTGTCGTAGCAAGTTGCGATTTTATAACTTATTAATTGTCTGTGAGAGTAAATACTACCCTGACAGAAAAGACAAAGGCAGAGAGGGATAGCAATCCAATTACACAATGGAAATATTTTTTTTTCACCCAAACTTGGCTGTAAATACTGTGTAAGTGGCGCTACCCCGCAGCTAGCTTTGCCTGTTAGCCTGTAAGCTTCTTCTTGATTTTATTAGTGTGTATTGGGGCCTCCGACCCGGTGGCAGTCAAGTTGCAATTGTGGTTTTGAGACACCAGAAGGAGATGAAAGACCCCCCAATCATCCCATTAACACTTGTATTTCCCCCAGAGGGACTACGGAAAGGATTTATTAAGGCAAATAAGTTACTTAGTACTGCTTTAAACCGCAATTTTAAAGACCTGAGGTGTGGCCTCTACTGATGAAGATCCATGGGGGGCGCTGTGTCTGTGCAACACATTTCTACCAATCACAGAACGAGGAGGGACGGCAAGGCGATGACGCACGATTCGACATACGGAAGCTTGAAGTTTGTGTACGAAATTTAAAATAAGTTACACTATAATATATTATAAGTTATTATATTTGACCGTTCAATTACAAACAGGACTAGATCCAGACAGAGGGAACCTAATTGGACTGGGCGATACCGTTACATTTTGTTGGATACCGATACCTACACAATGCTTTGTTTACGATACCGATACCTGAATGATACGTTTTTCAATTCGCTGACTATGTATAATATAGTATTGTGAACAAAAACACGTATATCTGGGAAGTTCAGGCTTTTGTTAATGGTCAGCAAATCCGTTCTGTTCAGGTTAAATGAGTTCGGATCGGGCCATCTGTCCCTGGAGAAAGTCATGGGAGATGAACGGGCGTCGCTCCGGTGGTTCTCGCTTTGTGTCTGTAACCTTCAGGCCTCCACACACACTCAGAGACTACTCATGCACATCACTGGAACCAGCCACACCGCCACAAGCCACAACGTCAAGGGCACTGTCTCTCTCGCGGGCGGGAATTGAATGCAAAGAGAAAAATGGTACATTCAGTTTAATGTGAACCGCAGTGTAAAGGCATTGAGAGGTAAGCAGTGACAGAAAATGCGACGTGGTCTGTGTACAGATCAGGTTACACTCTTTAAAAGAAGGCGCTTGGACTTTATTGCCCCGAGAAGGAGAATCTGACTTATCCGGTCATATATTCCGTTATTGAGCAGAATGGTTCGAGAAGCTAACACTGCCTGACCCCAAAAAGTTTCCACTTGGCGTGAACTAACTGCAGTTGGTCAGGTCGAGGTTCGGCAACACGACCTGAACGTCCTGAATGATCAAAGTCCAGATCTTAACCCCATTGACAATCTTTGGAATGTTTGGCTTGAGACAAGATCTTGGCGAAAAAAGCTAAAGGCATCAAAGTAAATATTCGAAAGTGTTCATGTTGGTTGGAAAAGCCGCCTAGCTACATGAGGAATTGGTGCGCTACGGTGACCAGACCAGTTCTGAGCGCCTTTTTCCAGAAAATGTGACTCGTGGTCTGTGTACAGATAAGGTTAAACTCTTTAAAAGATTTGCCCCGAGAAGGAGAATCTGACTTATCCGGTCATATTTTCCGTTATTGAGCAGAATGGTTCGAGAAGCTAACGCTGCCTGACCCCAGAAAAGTCTCCACTTGGCGTGAACTAACTGCAGTTGGTCAGGTCGAGGTTCGGCAACACGACCTGAACATCCTGAATGACCAAAGTCCAGATCTTAACCCCATTGAGAATCTTTGGAACGTTCGGCTTGAGACAAGATCTTGGTGAAAAAAGCTAAAGGCTTCAAACTAAATATTCGAAAGTGTTCATGTTGGTTGGATCAAAGCCGCCTAGTTACATGAGCAATCGACCAGTTCTGAGCCCCTTTTCCCATAGATACAGACGGCATCTCTGGGATCGCCCATATATGGTAATTTTTGAAAACAGTTAAGGGGGAAAACAATTTTGAAAAATGTTTAATTTTCTCTAATTATTCAAAAACTACTGTAACAAACGCTGAATTATGAATATAGTTTTCTACTAAATAAAGATACAAAGACATGGGGAGGAGCAAAGTGGTTCAACGGCCCAAAAATACATGAATAACGGAGAATGCTAACTTGATGCTACATGTTAGCATCGGGCTAATGCTAACGGTTAGCTCGCGCTAGCTACAACTGCCGTTTTTTCACTTCTACTGAACAATCTGCTGTGAGAAAATATCCATATGGGCCCGATTTAGACTTGACTTTATTTGTATGTGATAAATAAGTTCATATTCCACCAGAAAATGGCTAAAAAGAGTGGAAAATTGTTTCTCTAAAGATTCTATTTTCCCCCTCGGCGAAGCCACGCCCCCTTCTATGACGAGATGCCGTCTGTATCTACTGTATGTCCTTGTTGATTTCTCCAAAATATTGGATTCATCCACGGACACACGGAATACTTTGCGTAAGGAGCCTTTGTGTGAAGTGTAGGTCGATCACAACACATTAAACACCAATGCAAAGCTCCAAAGCCAGCCATCTTAATTTGTATATTCAATTGATACTATACGTTGGCCATCAAACAGTATTACCAGTTCAGAATGGGAAAACGAAGTGGAGAACCCAGAATGCCGAGCAAAAGACGAGAGGGAACAACGCAGCTAAGTGTAAGTTAAAAAGGCTGGTACGTTGATGCATTGTTTGTTTGTTTTAGGGAACCTGAAGATGTAATGCCTGCAGGGAGCGGCGCCATGGAAAAGCCGACTCGCAGTTGGTTAATATCTCCGTCGAGACCCAGCCCGAGAGCCCTGGGAGGTCATCAGCGCAGACTTACAGGCTACTGTTCACTCCGACAGCTCCAATTACCGCTCGCAAAAAGTCTAAACGCTGGTCTTGGATAGTCCCCAGCAGTATTCCCAGATTTGTATACTTATTCTGTTTTATGCTCAAATCATTCTGTTCATTTGTCCTTAATGGTTGCGGGTCTCATAAGCATTACAGGGATGGTTTTCTGTACATTAGGGCTGGGACAACACATCGTATCGCAATACTTTATGCTGCAATACCATTTATCGATACTTTATCAAAGTATGGCAATACTTTCAATGCTTGTGTTTGGAGGCTTTTGGATGTGTCTTTCTTTACTTTTCAGTCTTAACGCTTCAGTAACAGGGTTTCCACAGGCAGAAGAAAGTCAGAATTAATGCAAATGCAGAAAAAAAACCATTTAATCAAACAGAGGAAAGATAATAGGAGAATACAGGAAACTTTCAACTCTTTTTTCGAGATAAATATGTACAGTATTGGCGTCAAACACAAGACAATCGACTGACGATGAGCCCTGTGTGCGGGGGTTGGTTGTTGGTTGTTAACATTGTTTTTAATGGGTGGTTTTTGGTGTTGTCTTCCAATTATCCTTTGTAACTGTTGCTTAATGAGATAAAAGGACACGATAAGTTTGAAAACAGGCGCAATGCAAAGCTAGTTAACGAAAATGTACAAATTCACCAAACAAACCCAAATGTACGGCCTCTATAATAGCTAATGTTAAAATAAAGTGATCATAAGAACACATTAGACACCCGTGTGACAACTAACCCCTCAGTCCGTGTGACGAATAACCCCAAGTGTCCACTTTACGAACAATGTAAGCAAGCTAACAAACAGCTTTAGCATGTTAGCTCTAAAATGGCTTTAGCTGTTTATACCCCAACTAAATCAGCTCGAGCTCTGCAAACTTTTCTTTCGTAACTGTCAACATAAGTCCAGGGTCCGGACATATGCTGTCATTGCTCTTGAAAATGTTAAAACATGAGCTTATATATTTATATATCTGTATTTACAAAGCAGAGCAGATCAAGGAATCAGTCATTTTGTCATTTTATTTCTATGTTATTCACATTGTTAGGATCATTTTTAATTCAGCCTTACAAATCAAGTGTATTGAGAGTATGAAAAGGCTTTGGGGTCCGGACTAAAGCCGCTCGAGGTCCAGATCTGGACCCAGATCCGCCAGTTGGTGACCCCTGGTTTATACTGTTTAAACTTTTTATTGTACAGTGTTAACCCCTCAGTTTCTTACGTGTCATTTGTTTGTTTTTATGTCGTGTAATTTGTTTGTTTTTATGTCGTGTAATGTCCATTTATACGTTGACATTGCACTTTGAGCTCATTGCACTTTGAGCTCATTGCACTTTTTTCCAATGTTTTTTTTTTACATTGCAAATGGCGAAAACACTGACCTGAACTGACGGCTCAAGCCAAAGCTAACATCTCTGTCTTTCCAATCAGTGGCTTTTGTTTATGGCCTTAACAAAAGAAACAGCTCTGATTAGCTCTGAAAAGGATTATCTGAAGAGAAGAAGAACACAGTATGTGTGGTGTAGTGATACGTGTGGGATCATGACAAAAGCCCTAATATGCATAATGCAATAATGACATCTTACGAGCGTGTTGCCAGGTGTGGGTTTCAGACGGCTGTTTCCTCTGCCTCTTCCTGTGCTGTTATCGTCCTCCTCTAAGTAATGACTAACCTACACATGTCACATTCTCCGACACACTCTGGAGCCTGTGTGGACAGGCTTTTCTGATGAGTTTGGAAGTGCATAGCTGAGACAGGTCCGTGCCTGCTGCGACATCAGGGAAAACAGCAGTGGAAATGGGCAAGGCCACCTCTGCGCTCGGGCTGCTGGGGGTTTACAGTCCAATGTGGGGTTTTTCTGCACCGAGGCTAACAAGAGCTGCACGGTCCCGGCATGTCCGGATTAAGATCAAGATCTGGAGTTGGATTCCTGATGACCATTCGGGCCAGTGTTGTTTTTGGCAGCCCTCGTAGATTTGAGTCTTTTGGATGAAAATGCATTTTAGTCATTTCTAAATGTGATAGTTTTTGTCTAGTTTTAGTCGACGAAAACTCATTAAGGTTTTAGTCTAGTTGGTGTCAGTTTCATTTTTTAAAAAGTAATTATGTATTATTTGAATTTGGGAGATTTTTGACGGACAGATTCCTCCACAATAGGCAGGAATGTCCTCATTTTAAACAAGGCTGTGTTTATAAGCACCTTCCACAGCTTGCAGGGTCATTCAGTGCGGTTACATGACGAGGGGAAAGTTGAATCTGCCACGTGTTCAGACCAGAGCAAGATTGCCCATCGGGGGGGGGGGCACGATCCGACTCCCCCCCCCCCCCCCCGAGTCGATTGGCAACTGCAACCAGATTAGAGCTGCATGTAGCCGCTTAGTTGAATCAAATTGGATTGGATTGATCTGAAATTTTGAACCAAACATATGTAATTCCGTATAATTTGATGCATTTTAGACTAATTACACTGCAACACAATTGTAAAAATACAAATATTCAATTGAGACATTATTTATTATTTATTTAAACCATGTTTAAGATGCTAATCAGATTGTGGCATAATTGGCTCTCAAGAGCATGTGACAGTTATACCTATTTATTTTGCCGTCCTATTGTGCCAGTGTATCATGAGTGAGTTAGAGTTGTATTGTGTCACCAACGAAACATCAATATTTTATTTTCATACAAATATAATAAGATCAAAATCAATAGGAATAATTAAAAAAACAACAACAACAACAGCGACATAAAACCCTGGCATCTGCCCTTAAGGCTGTGTTAGTGGTTCTCAGTGGAGGCCCAGCCCCTGGTTCTCTGCTGCCTGTCTTCCTCTCACAGACACAGGGCTGTGACACAGGCTGCAGACCAAGCTGAAGTCTGAAACCTCTGTCAGGACTCCGAGCCGGATGTTTATGTGATGAAAACATATCTGTTTATCTCATCAGCTGTGTAAGTCTGTGTAGGACCTGTTTGAGACGGATTTTCAAAAACTTAACACTGGCCAAAAGCTTGAGATGTGGAGAGACTCTTTATAGCACCTACAAAGTTCATGCAATCATTATTTACTCCATATGTGCTGTTGAAGTTTTAACTCCATGCCAGGAAGAGACGACGGAGCAGAGTCTGAGGCGACAGTGCTGTGAGGGGAGGGGGCGGAGCTCAGCTGCAGAAAGCAAGACATCAAGACTAAATCATTTAGAGAGATGCTGATTTCTGTAAATAAGCGTATTATATCAGAGCAACCAAGAAAAATACATCACAGCAGTACATAATACATCTTAGTGTGGATTTGATTTTTCATCATTTTTAGGCCTCGCCTCGCCACTGGCCTGCAGTTCCTGGCTGTCAAAGGAAACGCCAACATATCGTCAGAAAACATCATGTTAGCTGCCTCTCATGGACCACTGCCATTGCACGACTATATTGCACGACTATTGCAGCGAGGATGAGAGGAGGGCTGCTAACTTCGGAGAATGTGTGTTGGGCCATAAGACACAGGTAAGATTAGCTCCGATTGATCACATGAAAACCCCCAAAAAGCACCAATAAAGTCGCTAAAACCACCAGCTACATATAAAGCAGCCTTTTAATTTATTTATAGTTTATTACACAATTCTCTCCCACAAAGAGCCGTAGCCTATCATTGCATAGTGTCATAGAACGTTAGTCGTTAGCACCTTAGGCTAAACGAGGAACCGGAAATGGTGCACGTAGCCGTCAACCCTCTGCCCCCTGCTGGCCGGGAGTTGCACCACTCCTCTGCTGCGGCCAAGGGACATTCAGATCATGTCATGTGGGGCTGTGCAACTAATCGAAATTCGATTATTACACTAAATGATTACAAAGTTAGCATAATCTAAAAAAAAGAACATGTATATTTTTTTTATTTAATAATAATAATTATTGTATTTTTTGGCAAAGCAGGCTGGGATTATTTTCCCTTCGCATTTCACGTGCCGTGGCTCATGCTTTTGCGTGACATAAAAACGCTGTGTGATAATCTCATCAGGCCGCGCTGCTCAGTTTACTTGTGCAGGTGTGAGGGCTGGCCAGCAGGGGGCAGGTGTGAAACAGAGACCTCTCCTTAATCGAGGCATACTTGAAATCATGTGTACTTTTATGAAAATATTAACATAGTTTTTTTATTAATAAATATATAAACAAAGAAAAACCTTTTTCTAAAGGCAACAAATAATCGTTTGAATAATCTTGATTTCAATTATGACTAAAATAATGGTGATTTTTATTTTTTTGCAGCCCCAGTGTCATGTGACTTGGCCTAGTTTGACAGGTTTTGGGGGAAATCGGACAGGACTCACATCTTTAGCCTAGTCGGTTTATAGCTATAGATAAGCTTCATATAAATACATACTTGTTTTTTTTCCCTACAAATTACCACATTTACAACATACAGGATAATGTAACAAATATAGAGGTATAGAGGTGTAGAGCCTTAATAAATGAGCAGAAAAACACAAATTCGATCAATAAGTGTGATTAAAATGGGGATTGATACTTTTGACACTGCATCCTGTATAATACTCTACATTCACCGCAGCAGCACAATCACGAGCCTCCTCATTCCCCTGCGCGGATTGACTGATCGATCCCGATTCGTCATTCAAGGCCTATATTCTTCACAATAAAACATCCGCCACACTACAGTCTCTCCTGCTGAAATAATCTCTTTAATCCATGGCCATTTATCCGACACTTTTTTTGACCCCGTGTCCCAATTTAACAGCCGCTTAGCTTTAGATCTGCAGCGGGACACTTTTCACGGCTTTTTGAACGGGGCGACTTTTTACGTCGTTTATCAAATTAGAGCGTTCATTAGATGATTGCTCCGTCAGCAAAGACAGCCATCTGACGCGATAACGGCGCTAATGTCCTTGTCATGCAAATAGGCCGTCTCTGCTTCCCCTTCCCGAGTCTTTCACAAATCTCTCTCAGTGATTCAGTCCGAATTTCTGTGCACGTGAAACGAAAAGGCCGTTGTTGCTGAAAACTGAACTCATTTGTGGAAGCAAATCACGCAAAAATAACCGCGTTGTAACATTCTTCCCTCGTCGAAAATGCAACTGAAGTAGCGTCTGTAGGTTTGTGTTTGCAAGTTTGCAGTTTCAGGTCTTGTTTTTTTCCTGCTGCGAAGACGCTCTGTGGTTTGTGTTTCCTGGATTTTGTGGCGTGATGAATAGATTCAGGAAGCCCAGACACGATCACTGGACCCGTTCAGCGCTCAAACCGAGTTTATTAGTGCGCCAGGCGTTTGTTAGAATGCAGTTAGCTCAAAATTGCAGCTTGTGCATGTGTAGCCTGGCGAGCCAGAATACACACTGGTCCTATTCTTTACAAAAGGGGTGTTTTGACAAATGTGAACAATCTGTCTTTTTTGCCACAAAAAACTTTCATCAGCAACTCGGTTCAGATTTGAGGAGAAATCTACACAAATGAACAACGGCTGTTTCAAACTTTCAGTAGGTGACAAAGGTGACAAAAACAAGAAAATCCTCTTAGAGAAGATGAAGCATCAACATCTACGCTGGTACTTTCTTGTTAAGTACATTTAAAGAATACCATATTTTACGAGTGGTTCATTTGGTTCCAGGGCCACTACAAGCCACTTTGGTGCCCTAAGCCAGGGGTTCCCAAACTTTTTTGGCTGGGACCCCAAAATTGACACATAAACAACTCAGGACCCCCATTGTATAAAGTTACTGACTCTTACGCTACTTTGGGGGGAAAAAAACATGTTATAATCAAGTTAATATGAAGAAGAAGAAGAAGAAGAAGAAGAAGAAGAAGAAGAAGAAGAAGAAGAAGAAGAAGTTACTATGTATCTTAACAGTTTATTTTGAATAATTGAATGGATTTCACTAATTATAGTGAAATCCATTCACTATAATGGATTTCATTTGCACTAAAAACGTACTAAAAACAGTAGCATTTTTCTTTTTGTTTCATCTTGAAATCATTTGGGGACCTCCAACCAAGGCCTCGTGACCCGAGGGGTCCCGACCCCCACTTTGGGAACCACTGCCCTAAGCTAAAATATTCAATGGAAAAATAAAAACTAAAAGCTACATATGAATCCTGTTTACCAAGTGTGTTTTTGGAGTCGCCCCAGGCCACCAGGGGGTGGTATTACAGCAATGTTAGCTTCCTGCCAAGAGAAAATCAAACGTGTCTTCCCTCTCTGCACCGTCCCCTCTTTCCTTTCTCACTCGTCGCTGCGAGCCCAGGCTCCAGAGACACCAGTGTTTTGTCAGGATCTGAACTTAAGTCTGCAGTGAATGACTACGTTTGCATGAACCTGAGTGAAGTGAATCATCGGTCGCATTGGCCACATAACTTTCTTCTCATCGTTCTCATGGAATACGTTTTTCATCAGCTGTGTTAATAAAACTGGCGGCGTGAATACTGTAAATGCCGCTCAGTCACATTGGCCTCAATATGGTGAAGCTTGTTACAGAGTATAGGGGGCGGCGGCACTGGCATGGTCTGATTGGATCGATATAAAACTTTTCAGGATTTGATTTGGCTGTTCGCAAAGGTGCTTTTAGAAGCTGGAGTGGACGTCTGGTCAGGCGCATGTGAGGCGTCAGTGCGACTGTGTTACAACTATTTGTGGAGTCGAAGCTGAACCTTTATGTCACGCATCAACGCCCCGTCAAAAAACTGTCCCAAACTTCATACAGTCTGTCGGTCTATCATGGCGGGAGATCCCCAGAGCCCAGAGGACAGTGCCGGATGAGAGGAGAGAGGTGCCGGGGTGTCCAGTATGTTAAATACAGCATCTCTAAAAGGACAGGCTTTAACTTAACCCCTTAACTCCCACCTGAACCAAGCACATTTTCTCCAGTTTGGCTTTACCCCAAGTCCAAAAGCTTCTGGAAAAAAAGCTGTGAAAAAGCAACAAAACTGAGACGAAAACCATGATGGAAATGTGACAAAAAAGTGGGAAAACATTGACAAAAAAGTGACGAAAAGGTGGCAAAAATGTCACAAAAATGTCACAAGAAATTGACCAAAAATGGACCAAAAAATACAAAAATGTGACAAAATGTGACAAAAAATAACAAAAATTTGATTTAAAAATTTACGACAGAATGTGACCAAACAATACAAAAATGTGACAAAATTTGACCAATTTTTTTTTTTTTAAAATTGGAAAAAAAAGAAAAGAAAAAAGAAAAGAAAAAAAAGTGATAAAATTTGACAAAAATAAATAAATAATTGACTAAAAAAAATGAAAAGAAGACAAAAATTTGACCAAAATGTGACAAAATGTGACAAAAAATAACAAAATTGATTAAAAAAATTACGACAAAATGTGGCAAAATGTGACCAATTTTTTTTTTTTTTTTAATTTAAAAAAAGAAAAAGAAAAAAAAGAAAAAAAAGTGATAAAATTTGACAAAAATAAATAAATAAAAAATTGACCAAAAAAAAGGGAAAAAAAAGACAAAAATGTGAGAAAAAATGACCAAAAAAATGACAAAAAAGTTACTAAAATGATGGAAAAAATTTTGATAACGTGAGGAAAAAGATCCTCTCGGTTCAGGCGGGAGTTAAGAGGTTAACAAAGCGCTTGAACAATAAAGTCATTAGTATCCATTAAGTGCTTGGTTATGTGATTGGCCTTTACCATTGAGTGTATTGTCTCACAGACACATTGATATTTACATGAAAGGAGCTATGGTTATGTAATGACACAACGTACTGTAAGACATTCACATCGGAGCATCACGCTGCTGAAAGAAAGAACACACCGCTCCAGCAGGGATTTCCATGAGGGAACAACATCATTATTTGGTTCAAAACATACAAAAAACAGAATAATATGAACCCTCCATGAGACATCTCCCTCTTCTGATTTCAGACGCAGAGCCATCCGTCTGAACACGTGTCACGGAGCTATAACACGCTTTTACAAAAGCACTGGATCCCTGTTGGGAATTAAAGAACGTTCATTAGATTAATTTTCCTTAACGGAGATAATGGGAGTGGAGCAGCGTGAGAGCTATTTCAGACCCAAGCGTGTGTCTCATTTATTTGCTAAAGAGACTGCGGGGATTTGAGGGACAGGCGTACAGTGTGCAATCATCAGACGGAGGCTAATGCAAGGGCGCAGCTGGAGACTGGGCCTCTTCCTCTTCATTTCAAATGTCTTCTTTTCCTTTTTTTTTTAGGGAAGTTGACTCTTTTACTAGACGTCATGTTGACTGCCGAGCACACTGGTGAAGTGGGAATCACATCTTTGCACAAAATGGTAATAATGTTTTTATTTTTACATGCATTTAGTGCGCCTTTAGTTAACCAGGGATATAACAAAACCTTTCTAAAAAAAAATACTACAGGCTATATCCACATTTTCCTCTGTGTACGCACAACAGTCTTGTTCCAATGTATTTATTGCATCCTCTGATCTTAACCGTAAACAGGATTTTGACGAATTTCACAAATTAATTTCTGCATGTTTATTAGGATTCATCCCTATTAAAATGATCAATATTAAACTGGCCATAAATGAATAGTGTTTTGTTTATAGCTGAAAACATTTTCTCAATCCAGTGAATATGTCAGTGCTTGAGCCCATGGTGATCTACATATGCAACATTTTGGGTTTTTTTTTGCATTAAATTGCAATTGCGACACATTCAAGTACATCACTTGTTCTTAGTGACAAACTTTGAGTTTGTATTTCATTGTTTTATGGACATGACCACCTGACTTATTTTCTCTATTTACATAGTTCAGGTCATAATTATACATTTCTAACCATGTTTTTGATATTATCACAATACTATTACTACTTACTATCTTTAATCCTGTAGTTATACACTATATCCTCATCGACAACTGACCTAGAGGTGGGTTTTGTTTCACTCTGGGAAAGAATGGAGAAAACAAAGCTAATGTGGCTAAATAACACGACGCTTCAAAGACCTGATCCTGACAGAGATACGAGACTTAGAAGCAAAAACCACAATGAGTGTGTGTCATAATCTGCCACTGAATCAATGTCAATATTGGGTTTGCATTGGTTACTATAAGGGTCACGTTTCCCATTTCAAGGAGCGTCTTTTCTAGAGTTTTTTTTATATCTTTGAGTAGGAACATTCTTCTAAGCTGTATCACAAACATATCTTGGCTAAGGTATCCAAAAGTATTCTTACTTCTATTGCATAGCCCGTAGCTATTGATGCAATGACGGACCACAAGATATCTGTTTCCTGGTTCAACCTCAGGAAGTCAATCAGATCGCACTGATATGCGCACGTTCTCACAAGTTGATTCTGCAAACCGAATATAGAGTTTTAAAGGCATTCCAAAAAAAAGGTTGTCGTATATGTTTATATGTTTGTCACTGTGTACGACGCTGTATTGATAGGCGCCGATTTATGTTCTTCCCAGTGGGTGCCCAGTCCAAAAAAAAATAAAGTTGGGGTGTCAATCTCGCGGTCTCGTGGTTGGGAGCCCGGTGCTCGACCTATGGAGCTAAACGAGCGGAGCAAACCGGCACTGACGTACGTAGGTTAATGTAATGAACCCACGCTCGTGTATTTGCCGAAGTAGCAGCTTTACAGGTATTCGATAGTTATTGAATCATTTTGCAATCAGGGCAAATTCTCCTGGGTGCCCAAAGATTTGAGTGGGTGCTCCAGCCCCGCAGCACCCACGGGATCGCCGCCTATGGCTGTACTCAGGCTTCTCAAACTACTCTCGATAACACAGATTATTTGCAAAGTGCATTTCACATGACAGTCAGCCAAAGTGCTTCACACGGTGTCGGGATTTTTTGTCTTGATTCATTCACTCCACACATGGTGGTGGCAGCCTACGTAGCCACAGTTTCCCCTGGGGTAGACTGACTGAAGTGTGGCTATGCACATTTGTGCCAACGGATCCTCCGGCCACCACCATTCATTCACTCACTCATACATATACATCATTCTGGACTATTGTACATGTTTTTAGTAGGCTGGGGGAAACCGGAGCACCCGGAGGAAACCAACGCCTGACATGGTGAGAACACGTAAACTTCACACAGAAAGGTCTCGTTAGCACATGGTTCGGGACCTTATTGAAATGAGGCACAATCGCCACAGATTTAAGAAGTTGTACAAATGAGAAACATGGGCCTTGATATTTTGTCAGATGTTTTGATGTACACGTCTTGAAAATACCCCTGAAGCTCCAAATATTTTAAATTAAGGTCAATTTCACCAGGTTCAAATTGACGATAATGTTAACTACAATATACAACTGGCCAACACGCTAATCCAGGGATCTCCAACCAGTTGCTTAGACCCTTTCTAGGTAAAGTCCCAGTTTAGAGGCATTTTGTGTTCGTTTAGAACAGGGGTGTCCAAACTTTTTTCACCGAGGGCCGTATATAGACATGTATAAAGCATGGAGGGCCACAGATCAGTGGTCAATGCATTCAAACGTTCAACTGCGTGTGTTTAAGAGAGGTTTAAACCATTCCACACACTTTTATTTAGGCTTAAAACCATAATGCCAGCTCAGTCCCACAATAAATTTAGATGTTTGAGGTTTAAATTGCGTGGAAATATTAAAATTGGAGTAAAATGACCATCTCTGGCAATGTGTGGCAATAAAACAAGAAGGCTGTGGGCCACCAAAAATTGGTGTGAGGGCCACATTTGGCCCTCGGGCCGCACTTTGGACACCCCTGGTTTAGAACATGTGAAATAGAATCTGCAAACATATGGGTACATAAAATAAAGTTTGAGGACAATATTCAAGTTGTTTACCATCGTGGCTAGTACCTCTCCAGGGACTCACAAAGCATCTTCAAAACTAAATAGGATCCCTGAGTTTTTTGTTGCCTAAGAGTCTCTCACTGGCCGGGCTGGGTACGGTTACATTTTTCGATACTTAAATAATACTTTTTCTCGTTACCTATGTTAAAGGAATAGGCCACCGTTTTTACATACTAAAATATGTTCTTACCTCACTTTAGTCGAGTTAATATATCCCCGTCTGGTCTTTGTCCGTGCGCTCTGTCACGCAAACGGAGCACATACGCAGCCTCTCCCACATGTCACATAGCTCCAAAAAAGCTCACGATAGAAGCTACCAAGCTCTTCCACGTGTTCCCTATTTAAATAAAGTTACGTGAAGTGTTTTCATGCGAAGTATATTTACACAGAAATGTAACATGTCGATTTTATAAGCAAATAAATAGGGGGACTATATTGTGAGGCGTAATGATACGAGGAGTAAAACGTCCGCGCAGTAACTCCTAAAGGTTATTGACGGAAGTGAGCGGGGGAAGTCTTTAGGAGTTACTGCGCGGACGCTGTGCTCCTCGTATCATTACGCCTCACAATATAGTCCCCCTTTTTATCTGCTTATAAAATCGACACGTTACATTTCTGTGTAAATATACTTTGCATGAAAACACTTCACGTAACTTTATTTAAATAGGGAACACGTGGAAGAGCTTGGTAGCTTCTATCGTGAGCTTTTTCGGAGCTATATGACATGTGGGAGAGGCTGCGTATGTGCTCCGTTTGCCTGACAGAGCGCACGGACAAAGACCAGACGGGGATATATTAACACGCCTAAAGTGAGGTAAGAACATATCTTAGTATGTAAAAACGGTGGCCTATTCCTTTAAAATGTTTGTCCTCTATAACCAGAAAGCAGAACTCCAGCAGTGGGTAAAATTGGGACCGTGGAGTTCGCCGACACTCAGAGCGGTGATTGGCGGAGCTCTGACAGGACAGGAGGGGTAAATATTTAGCATTCCTCGGATGACTTCAGCCCCTAGGTGTACAAGCGCGCACTTGCACTCATCTGGAGGTGCACATTCACTGTGGGCTTTATGGGACATGTGGCTCCCCTTGTAAAGGATAATGACAAGATTCCAAAGTGTCCTGCTAAAGTAATGGCGTACAAGTGGCCATATGCGGAAAACAAATTGAGGTTTTGTCTTAGTTTAAATGGGACAGTGTTTTTTCTGTGGCGTTTTTTTTTCTTTTTTCTTTTTCTTAGTGGACACCTTCTCTCTGCTTTATAATGGCCTTGTCTTTCACTTTCCGTTTTAACAATTGTCTAGTGTCCTCTGGCAACAGTGATTAGCAGCGTGGTTGTAAAAGATGCATTTAGTGCAGCAACATTGAGCAATGAAGGTGTGAACGCTAAGGCAGAGCTTCCAAAGAGGTCATGGCACTGAGCTGAGGGTGTCATTATGGCTTCACGATACAGAAACAAAGTCTTGACACTGTATTTAGTTAAATCTTTAGTTGAAAATATATATTATATTATATATTTGTCAAATTGGGTCAATAATTATGATTTAACTGCATTTTAAACAGTGAGTATTATGCTTTTTGCAGGTATTTGGTAATAATATCAAGCACATTTTATCACTATCTTTCAAAATTCCAATATTAATCTAAAACAAAAATGATCCAGTAGTTTCATTTCCTGATCCTTCAAGTGAGCTACCATAAGCCCCTCCCTCCCCTGGTCTGGCTCCCCTTTGCGGCAGAGCTGTTTCATAGCTCGGAAGCTATGGCAAGGATTAAGCTTCGTAAGAGATGGAGAGATGAGGAAAGCATTTCCTGGGTATAGGACCTCAGGGGGAGCTTTGCTGCTAAGAATAGCCTCTGGAGAAGAGCCATAGATTACTCAAAGATGCGCTAGTGCCTCAAAACACAACTCCAGGTCTATAACAGGGTACAAAGCTCTAAAAAGTCAAATTGGCAAAACAGCCCCCTTTATAGCTGCATACTTTTTAGACACTGTATGTTTGTTGGTGTCATTGTTTTTGCTCTTGATTCAAATTTACTCAATTTTCTCAAAGATTGCAATGCAACAGAAGGCTTTGTTTTTGTAGGTGTTAATGTAAACATGGTTAAAAGCATAACTTAGGAAATATTACACGACTCCAAACAAATCGCCGGGATTCGAGATTCGAGGAGGCCCCGCCTGACCTTCCAGTCCCTGATCCATGTAGTTCTTTTATTAGAGCAGTGCTGCAGCGTGGTTACCAGGGCTGTTTCCACAGACAGACCTGAGGCAGTGCACACCACCACAGACACAGGGGAGGGGCTCCCAGGGGCCCCGCTCCGATCAGACCCGACAATGAGACGGCAGACAGAAAAGGAGAGGTCAGTGGACTCCTCCAAGGAAGGTTTGTACGAAGGACAATGTGAGAATGATGAGACATTTACAGGTGTGAACACAAAGCAAGGCAAGAATATGAGGAAACAGTCACTTCAAAGGGTAAAGAACACAGCGTAGGCCGATAACCAAGCAGCATAGACAACATACTGAGTAGCCAATCCAGTGACTGAAGTATCCTTTTCATACCAAACTAATTCCGAGAGCTACTCATTTTTAGTTATCGATATATTAGCAGCAACTAGGGCTGGGTACCATTTTTTTAATTGTTTTATGAGAACGGTACTTTAAAGGGGGGGGGGTATTATGCAAAATCGACTTTTTCAAGCTTTACATCATGTTATTATGTCATTCCCTCATTAAAAACATGCCTGAAGTGTTGCCTTGGCACATTCACCTATTTTTGAGTAATCTGTAAAAACTCTGATGGCGGCCATTTTAGGGATAGGTTTGCCTGAGTCCTCCTAGGAACGCCCCCACCTCCTGGAGACGCCTCCGAGCTTTCGTCACCAGCCGAGTGACCAACCACTGCTCCTCAGCAGAACCCCCTCCCCACTGATGCCACAGACAGCGTGTGGAGGGGGCGTGTCGGAAAGAGTCAGAGGTTCTTAAAGAGACAGAGGCCTATTTCAAGACATTCACTACAGCCATTTTGAGAGAGACATTTTATACAAGGCAGTTATTCTAATTTACTGCAGTTACAGACCAACAGAAGGTTTGGTCATGATTGTAGTGTGATATAGACTGGTGCTGTGTGATTGAAAAAAGGATAATACCCCCTCTTTAACTATACTTGGTTGTCGATACTGATGCCTGAACGTTTTAACTTTTTACCGATACTAAAATATTTAGAAGCAGAAAACAGAACAACAATAGCGGGTTCATCTCCAACATCAAGAAAAGTGTGGAAAAAATTGTGGCAAAAATGAGGAAAAATTGTGTAAAACAAAGCAAAAATAGGGGGGGGGGAGTGAATAAATTGGGTTGAAAATTTGACAAATTAGGGAAAATATTAGTCATGAAAAATGAGCAAAAATAACAGGAAGAAAAAGAGAAGAAAAATATGTGTAAAAAAAATTGGGAAAAATGGGCCAAATATTGGGACAATTTTTCTTTTTCTTTTTTAAATGCGGGGAAATTGGGCATTTATTTGAGCTGAAACAACCAATTTGCTTCTTTTAATGCAGACCAACAACGCCAAAACTTGCATCTAAAGATAACAGATTGTTTCCATACTTACATTTTTCGACAGCAGTGGAACCTAAACTCTTTTTTCCGATACCTCCACATGGTATTAGTCTCTTTTTTTTTTCTCTTAGTAGTAGAATAAAGGAGACTCAGAGGTTGTGCTGAGCAAGATCAAGGCTAACAAACCACTCAGTTAGCGTGATGGCTACATAAACAAACACATGCTAGCACCTTGCCCAATGCTCTCTTTGCAACACTTAAACATGCTTAATCCTCTTGGGCGCTGATGAAGACTGTGGAGGTGAGCTACAGCTTAAAGCTCCCAAATCACACAATAGGTTTTTTTTCTTTATATTGAATGGCTATTGTATTTTGCGGTTTACAGAGCTCCCTGCTAATCATGGCACGGTGTTTTAGGGATGTGAAACTTAAAGGAACAGGCCACCGTTTTTCCATACTGAGATATGTTCTTACCTGAGCTTAGACGAGTTGATACATACATGTCTGGTCTTTGTGCGTGCCCTCAGTCACGCAAAACGACCAAAGATGTTGCTAGCATTTGGCGTCTCCCACTGTATTCCTATAGCTCCAAACGGGGGTGAAGTTGGAAGTTACCAGGCTCTTCCACGGGCACAAAGACCAGACAGGTACGTATCAACTCGTCTAAGCTCAGGTAAGAACATATCACAGAATGGAAAAACGGTGGCCTGTTCCTTTAACATAACGGAGATCTTTGGGCCTCTGGTTCCATCCTCCAGAAAAGGAGTTCTTAAGTGGCATGAGTCTCCACCATAACCCACAAACCAAAGAACACGGTTCAGTTTGAGCAGATTACTGTTGATTTAAACATCGAGTGACTGTATACAGTGGAGATTGTGATTAAAAGATAAAGGAGCTTTATCGTCATGACACAACTGCACTCATGCTACTGTTTCAGAAGATCACAGTTTATCTTGCACTTCATTACCTCTTCTCTGTCCTTCCAGTGACAGCAAAAAGTTCTGGTAACTGTTTTGAAATGCTCCCACATTCGCAAACAACGGGGTACTATTGTTTTCAGCCCTCCCCGGTCACGGACTCGCCAAGGTTGTCAGAAAGAGCCCTATAACACGGCCGTACTGATGATTTCTTGTAAAAAAAAAAAAGTGTTATTGTGAAAGCTCTCATTGCAGCTGCACACATTGCCCAACTACTCTTTTTTCTTTCTTTTTTTTGGAACCTCTAATTGCTCAAGCCTGCCGCCCCTTCTGTGTGACGCCTCAAAGGGGAAGTGAAATGCTCAACAGTTGGACGGGGCCCCGCCGCTCGCCGTTGTTTTTAAAGATACTCAGATCCGTCCCCTTGGGTTTTTCTCGGCTGAAGCGCGCTGCCAACGCCGCTCCATCTTTTTTGATTTCGGGCTGGCTCGGATTTGAATCCAACTTGTAAACATGGGAGAGTCCGCTGGCGGCAGATTGAGCAACTCAGAGCAAACAGTTGTTGCGCGCCGCATCTGTCAGTGTGACTTGTTGCGGCATGACTTCGAGAGCAGAGCTTCCAGCCCGATGGGGAAGTAGAGGTTTCGTTTTTTTGTTCTAGGTTTTACGAAGACTTCAATGGTGGTGTTAGCGTGACAGACATTTAGAAGAATTACAAAGTTAGGCCGCTACGTAGGAAGAAAGTGTTTGTAGAGAGTTTTACGAACAAAGAGTCTACGAAAGTTTGAAGACATTGGGTTCTTCTGGCTTTACGGTATACAAAATCATGGAACTCATTGAAACATCAGAAAGTTCCACATCTGCAGCGGCTTCTGTTCTACACAAGCGAACCAAATGACTCGGAAACTCTTTGCTAGTTTTTGTTTCACGCCTTCAGAGAGATTTTGCCGATGAACCTCGCCAAGAGACCTCAACGGCAGACCGTTTCCAGCAAGTGTGTGACATCCCCAAGACGAAAAAAAAAAAATCACAACCACGCAATGTGCGGCATCTTACCTGTTGAACGGAGTCCCCCTCCCTCCTCGTCGACTGGATATCTCTGAAATCCTTCAACTATCAAGGGCCCCCGCCGATTTTTTCAAACCGTTTGCATCCTCTGGCACCGGGGCGCGTGAAACTCCGGAGCAGAGCCCTCCTGCTGTCAGCGCTTTCCACCGACGTCTCGAGCTAATGTTCACTCGCACTTCCTTGAGGAACTAAATTGCAACACGGCACACCCCTCCCTCCGCTCGCTCTCTCTCACTCACACTCACTGACTGCCTCGCTTCTCTCTGCGTCTCCTGAGAGGTGTGTTTGTGTGTGTGTGGGGTTTTTTTTTTTTTTTCTTCGTTCCCTCGCAAATTCAAAACTAAACTATTTGCGCGTGTGTGTGTGTATGGCCCGCTTGTGGCCTCGTTCTCGCCGAGCGCTGAGCGAGCTCGCTGCCCCTGCCTGTTCTGTCAAACGCTTACAGGGAAAAGGAAAACAAACAAAACAAAAAAAACTAGAAAGAATTCTTTAAATCCAGTGATGCAGCCGGTGAAAGGGGAGCGGCTTAGGCCCTTTTATTGTACTCACCTAGGCTGGAATGCAGCTCGTGTCAGTGTCCCTCCCCGTGTTTGCCTGTTCTGTTTTGTTTCACGGGTCGAGACGAGCAGCAGCCATGTGGCGTGACGTGGGACACACGGGTGACTCGGACGCCGGCAGTGACGGCTCTGTTGTGGTTACTAATGAGTCGGTGTTTTGCATTGTTCTGTTCATTAAGCCCAACAGTAGTTGACTGAGCGCAAATAAAGCTCGCAGCAAATAGGAACCAGTTTGAAGAGAGACACTGCAGGCTAAAGAAGAGTTTTCCCTGTCGTGTTTAAAGTTTATTTGCCTGAACTTTACATTGTCTTGTTTTTGTTTTGTTTCGTTGCTTTAATGTTTGTGCAGTCCTGTGAGGCAACTCCTGTCGTGAAATTGACCAGTTTTTGCTTGTAGCAAATCAACTGTCACCTGGAAACAGACTGATGTTCAAAGCCATTTCATCTAAATGCATTTTTTTCCTTCATTTAGTCCAAAGTCACCACATTTTCCTAGTCTTGTACTTTAATGGTCCAATATCATGCAAAATCGACTTTTTGGTGCTTTTAGCCATGTTGTTATGCTATTTCCTTATCAAAATCACCCCCAGGGTGGTTTTTGGCTTCATTCATGCAGTTCTCAGCAATCCTCCTGAATCCTGCAGCTGCTCCGCCCTCTGCTGGAAAACCACTCACTTGTGACACTCTGACGTTTTTTGCGTCATAGTGTCAAACAGGAAGAGGTCTGTAATGTAATGCCTTATGGCCTGATTTTAATTTATAAAACAGCTTTTTAATTATTTGGAAAGACATAAAAAAGGAAGTACCCGAGGTGTCTGCGCCGCACTGTGTCAAAACAAACACACTCCCTGAGCGTCCGAACTGAAGTTATTTTTGCCCTGAAGCTGTAAAGAAGGAGCTCTTTCTAACCCACCAAACCTTTTTTTTTGCACATTTCGTCTTAAGCAAAAGTTTATCTTGGACTTATTTTTTTCCTGTTCACCTGCAGCGTCTCGCCAGGTTTTGGACCTTGATCCGTATAATAAAAAGTAACACAGTAAAGTAGCTCCTGTAAAGTAACAACAGAGCTCTTATTAAAGCTGATGGGTAACCTGTGTATGGGGGAATGTAAACGCAACTGCTTTCCATTAAGTACAAGTGTGTGTGTTTGTTTTTTTTTTTGGGGGGGGGGGGGTTTAGATTCACCTGCTGTGCAGCACGAAGAGGTCACGGCAAAAATAAATGTGTTGAAACCACGACTCAGAATACATTTACTTTTAACACATATAAAAAATGTTGTGGAACAGAAAGCACAGATACAGGTTAAAATTGTAATCATAAATAAATGTGTACATGTGACTTTGCTACTGTAGTGTCCGAGCTTTACTTTAGATTTAACCAGTGACAGAAAATAAGGACACAAGTAAGTTGGTTGAAAAACATGAGGACAATCTGGAGGCTTGAAGGCGGGATACAACAAGGCACGTAATGAGGCAATGCAAGGCAGCAGTGGTGGGTCTACACTGGGAGGGCAGAGCCATGGTCGATAGAAAGTTTGGTTAAAGCCTGAATGCAAACCTAGTGCTACATCAGGTGACGGGGCCAATGTGCTGTTTCCTACGTCCGTTTACAGGGCAAATGCTCAGCACAACACTGGACCACCAGGACCACACACACCCAGTCTACAGCTGCTGCCGGCGCGTCCCCCGCAAACAAAGCTATACTGCAAGGGATGGCTTGGGTCAGAGCTAATGCAACAGTTATTTGAAATGAATGAAAGGCTGCCAATCTTTACCCGCTCTCGAATAGCACCGCTCCCAGTCGGACCAAAGCAGAGGAAGGGCACGGGCTAGAGGACAAGCAGTGAGGAACAACTGTCACTACTTTCACCACTGCAGCTAGAATAGATCAGGGCTGCCTGGTTTTAAAGTACAAGATATGCCCATCCATCCATCCATCCATCCATCCATCCATCCATCCATTTTCTTCCACTTGTCCGTTTCCAGGTCTTGGGAACAGCTGTTGGATCTGCCCAAATCACATTGCACCAGCCCCTTATGGCTCCTCCTGCAGGTGATGGATCCACAGAAGGACGGCCTCATGGTTCTAACCGGGCCTGTTGGTCTCTCATAAGGGGCTTCTGAACCGCTCTTTGTCTGACCCGTCACCTATAGGACCTGTTTGCCATTGGAGATCCTACCAGGGGCACGAAGCCCCCGACAACAGAGCCCCCAGGATCATTCCGGTGCTCAATCCCCTCCACCACGTTAAGGTGGCGGTTCCAGGAGGGGACACGATATGTCAGCCCATTCTACAGTGCAGCATCATAAAGATTTCTGGGATTCTAAGTCACGACATTTTGTTTTTTTTATTATTCATATGTATACAGTACCAGTCAAAAGTTTGGAAGTGATTTTTTATGTATTGGTTTTCCTTTTATTTCAAGATTTACATTGTAGATTCTCGCTGAAATGAATGAATAAACACATCTGGAATCATGTTTTTAACACAAAAAAGTTGAAATAGATTCTTCCAAATATCTGCCTTTTGCTTTGCACATTTGACACTGAGCTTCGGGAGGTCGTCACCAGAAATCGTTTGGACTTCACAGAAGAATTTAAAATCTAAAGCATATTTTGAGTTAATTCAGCCTTTTTTGTTTCTTACAAAATCCCATGTGTCATTCATAGTTCAACCTCTTAACCCCCACATGAACCGAGCGCATTTCCTTCAGTCTGGCTTTACCCAAATCTAAAAGCTTCTCGAAAAAAAGAGTCAAAAGAGCGACAATAATAAAACAAATGGCAACAAAAGAGCGACGAAGACACAAAATGACAAAAAAAAATGAGACAGAAATGTGGCAAAAGTGTGTTATATCACGTTTGCAGGTCTTGGCTTTCAAATGAGATGGTACACTGAACCCTCCAGTCTGCAAGCTTTTAGATTTGGGTAAAGCCGAACTGGAGAACAGCTGTGTTTCAATGAAGAGAGACTAATCACCGTCTTGTGTCAGTCCCTGTGTGTTGAAATGAAACGTTCCCCATCATAACTGTGAGCTTATAGTGATTTGTTGACGCCCGCCCTGCCTTTAATGTGTGAGCTCATACATAATAACCCATTTGCCTCACTCAGGTTGATGGAGTCGACTTAAGCCATGTTTTATCCGGTTAATCTGAGTTGCTAAATGAACCCGCTAATTGTAACGCAACTCATTCTTTCGCAATTTGAAAACAGCAGTCTGTCACACCCTATTGTACATATTTGCTTTGTGCTGTTCTCTTTAGGTTTTGAGGATCATGAGTAAAGTTTGACTGTACTCCCTTTGAAAGATAAATATATGACTTTCTACGCCACTACATTTCTGAAAGTGTCCAAGAAAGTAAAAAGGTAGCCTAATCATGCACACTCCAGAACAGTAGGTGGCGCTGTCATGTGCCGCTGAGTCACAACAAGGAAGAAGGTTTGTCCCCGTCGTGTTGCCGTACAGGAGGGGGTGCTATTTGAGTTTTTTTTTTTAAAGCTCCACAGTAAAAAGTAAAGGTTGGCCACATACAGTATCTGGCCCCATTTTTATCCTTATAATGAACACTCCAGAACAGTAGGGGGCGCTGTGCAATTGTACTGTCAAATGCCACTGACTGCAAGACGCTACTTAGTAACGTGTGTTCATATTACGTTTTCAGAAAAGTAGGTGAAGTAAGGAGTTAGTTATGCATTTGCAGGTAATCCAGCACTAGTTTCTTTTTCAAGTTAATGTTAGTTTGGCCCTGATCTCTCCCTCGTCTCATTCTTCTTCTGCTGCTCAGACTGACAGCGCGTCGCGTCAGGGCTCGTACTTACATTATTTTGAATTTATTGGCGAAAAGGACAATACGATGAAACGATGAAGCTCGACGTCACAAACAACAACGCTTAGCTTTTGGCAGTGTCGGCCCTTCCAATGTGATCAACCTTTCGTTGAAAAAGTAGCGCAATGTCTGATGCTCAGAAGCTAATTTATTGTGCTATAATTGAATACATTTACCGTATTTTCCGGACTGTAAGTCGCACTTTTTTCCATAGTTTGTCAGGGGGTGTGTCTTATACTCCGGTGCAACTAATACAGTATGTGATTTTTTTCCCGTTTTTTAAATTGAAATAAATAATTTCACATGCCACTAGAGGACAGTGCAGGCTATTCGACCAGTAGAAAGAAAGTTTGGAATGAGCGAGAAGCGGAGGTAACTCCTTCCCTCAATGAAGAAAAAACCCCAAAGCTAATCACGGGCTAAAAGCTAGATAGCCACAGTTAGAGGAACGAGTTCGCAAATGAGAGCTTGAAAAATGTGCTGTTGGAAGAGGTTTGTCAATGGTCCATGCTTTATGCTTCATGTAGCTAACAATCAATGTGTTACGTTAGCATCCCGCACGCCTATTGAGCCTGTTGTTTTTTTCTTCATTAGGCATTTTTTGGCTAGTGTGTCTTCTTAGCCTGATAAACCACACCCACTTCTTTCTGCACGAAAGAAGGTGGGTTTGGCCATACACGGTAAACAAGTTGCTGATTGGCTGATAAGGCCTAGCCGAACCAATCACAACCGTCACAGAGAAATGAGAAGGCTACGTCACTCGCTGCATCACTAAGTTATTAGTTCAATTAACATTAACATTAGCCAAAACTAATCATGGATGAAGTAGTCCATGTGAGTTTATATTCAGTTCATATTGTGTGAATTGGACAACAGCTGTCGTCACGTCCGCTAAATGCTAATTGGTTTATTTCACTGATAATCTGTGCGCGTTAGGCCCGCCCCTTCAAACTGCTCCAATTGCTCCGTGACCAGACTCATTCCCTGCGTTAAATGGACAGGGAATAGTGTGGCAGAGCCAGGCAAGCGTCTTATACTATAGTCCGGAAAACACGGTAGCCTACTGGTATCGTGAAATGGAACATTCCCCATCGGAAAACACGATTGACAAATGAAGGCTAGATGTATATTATTGGTATAATGCAGGGGTGGCCAACTAGTCAGAGACCAAGAGCCGAAATTTTAACCTTGATCCTGTGAAGAGCCACAAAGGCACCGACCATTAGCGAGATCCCGGGGCTTTAGTTTATTGTGATTAAATAGAATGTGACCGTTTTATTTAATCACAATAAACTATAACTTTATGCCTTTTTCTTTTTTTTTTAAATAATTGTGTTAGATTTAATGGTTTTACTCCTCACCAAGATTGAAATACATGTATATTAAATGACATTTTGTGCTTTCTGCTCTGACTGAGACAGAATTAGATTTTTTTTCTTTTTTTAATTATTTAATGCTGGGGTGTGTTTGTATGTGGGGCCCTGCCCACTGAGCCCCCTTCTCTGATCCGCCCCTGGCGTGTGCGCTCAGTGCCTGCAGCTTCGTCCTGACTGGACTGTGCAGAGAACGCACTCTAGGCTGCACAAAGTTCATAAACTTTAACCAGGAGCCTCTGGAGGACGTCTGGGAGTCTGTTTTAAGTTGCATCTGTTACAGTCTCTGTCACATGTGAAAGAAAAGTCAATGACTTTGCGTATTTCCGCGTTACGATGTCGCTCTTCGCATCATACGCTTCAAAAGAGCTCCGCTTTTTTCCATTTCCTAATTTAGATCTTTTTCTGTGAATATGAAGCCAAATTACATCAAATAAAGAGTAGCTGATCAGAAACCTGAAAAGCACAGAAGCTAATCCTAGTGCCACGATCTGCCTGCCTTGTTCAACCTACATCCCGCTTTAAATGAGGCTGCACGGACACCTCTTACACACCGCCTGGAAAAGGAGAGAGATACAGACTCTCATTCATGTGTAGAGATGAAACAGGGTCTGTAGGACGATGGTTGGATTTTTGGTCAAAGACTGTTACAGTTTATGGGAAATATTTACCAATTATTTTGCAAAGAGCCGCACTGTATTAAACATATCCAATCATGCAAAGAGCCGCACTCTGAGTGCCCAAGAGCCGCATACGGCTCGAGAGCCACGTGTTGGCCACCCCTGGTATAATGCATGATTTATGATGACAGTAACTTAACAAGCTACTTTTCCAAAGGAGAAACAAGCTAACTTAAAGAGTTACTTTCAAAAGTAACGTTGCCCAACACTGCTTACAACAAAGAAGAAGGTTTGTCTGCCGTGTTGCAGTAGAGAGGGTAAATTCAGGCATATTTTTTGTGTTTTTGAAGCCGCAAAGTAGGGATGGGCGAATCGGTACCATAGTATCAATACATCAAACGGCTATGTTTTAAAGAACAGGCCACCGTTTTTCCATACTGAGAGATGTTCTTACCTGAGGTTAGACAAGTTGATGCGTACCCGTCTGGTTTTTGTGCGTGCACTCAGTCATGCAAAACGACCAAAGATGTTGTTAGCATTTGGCCTCACCCAGCATATTCCTATAGCTCCAAATGGGGGTGAAGTTAGAAGCGACCAAGCTCTTCCACAGGTACGTATCAACTCGTCTAAGCTCAGGTAAGAACATATCTCAGTGAGGAAAAAACGGCGGCCTGTTCCTTTAAGTATCGATACCAGGTAAAAAGTATCAATACTAATACTACTAATTTTAAAAAGAAGGCGTGGCAGCAACTATGAACACAAAAGGACAATTTACTTCTTTGTTTTGAGCCAGAACGCTCCACAGCAGAGGAATGTTGAACTGAGCCAACCACATCCTTCTAGTTTAGCTTCTGTTTGTCATTAAAGTAGATCTTCATTTCAAACTCTGTGCAAAGTCGGCTAATCTGCACTCCAGGCCCTGGACTGCACCTGCTGCTGCTGCCGCCGCTCCTCACTGTGTCCTCAATGTGCTGAAGTTGTTCCTCCAGCGGTCGTTCCTCCTGATGTTTGGGAGAATGAGTCGCCGATTTCGGCCGATTTTTGACATTCTTAACAGATTCCTGACAGAACGAGACAGTTCCCAGCGCCCTGCAGCGGCGTGGGACACATATTCATAACCGAGCATCATAATTCACGCCATTAATCGCAACACGTGGTTAACGGGTGGTAATAGTTGCTGACAGCGCGTGAAACCACTGCCCTCAATCATCAGATTCCATCGACATTTGTGATCCTCGTGACTTGTCGTAGTAATATCATTTTTCATTTACATCTCAATCATATAAAATAACCAGTTTTAGAAATGTATATTGATTGAAATGTGTTCACTCAAATTAAATGACCATTTTTACAGTAGTATCTGCACTTTTACTCTCAAGTAATGAAATAAAGTGCTCTGACCACCATTTGGTTAGTTAATTGATTCCATTTGGCTGGGCTATCTAAAATAAATGCTACAGTTTGTTCTGTATTTATGACTAGTCTGGATAAACACTACCCGCTACTGTTAAAGTGGACCCAGCTCTATATTCCCACTATCGCGTTTTGCCGCCAATTTGAATAAAAACACGCCTTATCAGCCTTTTTACAACATATCACCAATCAATCATCTCACTCCAATGAATGGGGCATTGTAGGCACCATACACGCTCACTGTTTGATTCCTTATCTCGCCCGACTGACATAGATAATGCTAGCTCATGCTACGTTGCCCGGCTGTCTTTTAGGAGGGGGGGGGAAATCACGGCTGTTGTCCAGAAGCTCTGAGCTCAATGATGCATTTAGGAAAGAGGAAGTGACTCCAAGGCAGTGTTTATCTTTGGCTTTATCTCTATGGCGGCCACTTAGTCCAGTGAACGCCTGGGCATGCCGGAATTGTTGTCAGATGTTGGGAGTGAAAGGGCGGCCGCGGGTCGGAGAGGGACATATACATGTAGCAACAGCAGCTATCAATGACAGGGTAACTGTTATATGTAAAGTGTATACCAGATTATGCAAATCTCTACAACCACGAGGACTACTGATATATTTATTACAATGAAAGGCAGATAATGAGATGCATTGGTCAAAGTCAGAGCCAGTTACCTTTTAAATTCAGACTTTTAGTAAATTCGCAGTCTATTTGTTGTGACAGGGTGAGTCTTCTCTGTGCAAGTACGAGTGGTGCCGTGGCTCGTACAGTGCGGGGCCTTTCCGTGTGGCGTTTGCGTGTTCTCCTCATGTCAACCTTAAAAAACGCTGGTCAAGCTGACCTGTAATAGTGGCACGCAAAGTCGCAGCGGCTCAGGACTACCCCTCTATCTGATCTTCATTGTACAATAGTTTAAGGGTTTAGGTATACTTTACTGTTTCTATAGGGAAATTTGCTGCATTTGACCCATTCTTTGATGCGGCTGGGGCGACCTGGGGGCCCATCTCCAGATGTGGAGCCAGGCTGATGGTGAGGGTCACCCGGCTGGAGGGTTAACCTCTACGTTGTGTTCCCGGAACATCGCAACATTCTAAAGAGCTTATAGTTTAATATTGAGGCAGTGGGCAGCTGAATATTTCAGGGTGGTAACTATAGTAACCATCAAAATGCTTTTATGACTGATGGACAATCCACAGGAACACTGGAAAAAATGCTATCCTATCTTCAACAAAAAGACTTACAAGCACTTGAATTATAGGAATTGATTTTGAATAGGTTTGGATGATTCTTCTTGCCCTTGACTTTTGTTTGTCTCATCTCATTATTATTTTAAGTGCGCAACAACAACATCAAAGAAATAGGATTTGAGGGTAAGAGTAGCCTCAAAGGTTTGACATCACACATTGCACTCATACTGCCAAGGAAATTAAAACCATTATCATTCACACAAATAAATCTGAGATCTGTGACACTCCTTCTTCATTAGTCAAGTTTTAGTTTCGCCTGACTGTTAATTGCAGTAATACATTATCAAATGTTCCAAGGGTGTATATATATATATATATCAACAAGATCTATTCACTTGGAAATTGTGCTAATTGTCGGCTACATGTACTTAATGAGAATGTATTTTCTGTTTCAAGAAATGAGCCAAGGCAATGGAGAAAAACTGTAATTCAAGCCATTTATCTAAGATAAAATGGCATTATCATTACTGCCAGCGCACATGAACTATATCAAATTATTTTATCATAAAGATGTCTAAAAGTGGTGACAATATGTATAATAACATGTGCATCATGTCGGCCAATTGAAAAGACTTTCAGCCATGTGATTAATATGTCAGGCTTGTAAATCCAATCACTACCAAATAATGATAATAATAAAGTGACGATGTTGTTTTGGAGATTTGTTGTCTCCCATAGAGTAATAATGGCCCTGCCCTCAAATCTGAGATTATGACATGATTACATTCTAGAACGCCGTGAACGTGTTGTACACGTCTATAGGTGAGAAAACCTACACAGACACGGGGAGAACATTCAAACTCCACTCACAAATGTCGAACCCAGGACCTTTTTAGCTGTAGAGCACGAGCACTAACGGTTGTGTTCATAATTTCAGCTGGCCTGTACAAATAGGTTACTTTCATGTTCTGTGCCACTGTCGTAGTGCAGGTCATCTTGTGATCGGAGACTCGGCGGTTCGAATCCCGCAGGTGCACACAGTCGTTGTGTCCTAAGGCAAGACACCTCCCCAACCTGTCCTCCAGTGTCTGCGTACACTGGTGTATGAATGAGAGAGTGAATGGGTGACTGGTTCCTTGATGTAAAGCGCTTTGAGTGCCTAAAGCTGGTAGAAAGGCGCTATATATATGTGACCATTTACCATTTAGAATGTGATGGTGTCGTAATGTCAGGTAGCAATACGAAAACAAAACAGTTTTAAAAGAAATCTCCAAACAGAAAGTACACAAATGGTCAAGCAGAGCATTATTTGTAAGAATGTGTGTTTAGGAATGCTGTGATGTCAAAGCACTTTAATCCTGCAGAATCCAGTCTTGAGTCCAGCCGATATCAAGGTTAACTCTGACATCGTCTACGCCAAGGTATGTAACGTGGTGAGTTTGACTCCAACTCCTTAACTTGGGTATATTTTTATGTCTTTAACCACAATAGAAAGTTCTCCTCCATCTCTCCGGCGAGTCCCATCCAACATGTGTAACTTAAGTGTTTTCACATGTCGGGTTCAAAGGTCGCGGTGGGAGGCAGCCGGGGCCCGAGGACCTCACAACACCGCTTTGTTTAGCCGAGCCCAAGTGGCAAGAAATTAGCAACAAAAGCAAGCACACAGCCCGGGTTTGCAAGCGCCGACTGAGGTCTGTCTCCGTGGCAACGCACAGGAAGTAGTACTTAAGCGGTTTCCTGATGGCTTCCCCGTTATCGCGTAATGACATCTGACGAGGAAGCGTGGCAGGGGAGCTCGGCGTGTGTTTGTCTCGAGAGCGCGGCCGAAACTTACCTGCCTCGCCACGGCAGCGCAAACAGATGACGGCGTTTCGGTCCGTGACACAGTATGAGCGATGTTTAAAGGCGTTCATTAAAAGCTCTGCGGGATTTCTGAGGCCGCACAGAGCGAGGCTGCAGACTGTCATCAGCACGTGACTAAAGTGTGGAAGAAGTGAGTTGAGGTCAGGGAGATTTGGACTTGAATCGGCAGAGGATTAGCGGCGTTTGCGCTCCATTGTGCCGGCGCCTTGTTTAAGATAGTAAAAGGAGCCGATCTGTTGAAGGCTTTGGTTCGACAGGTGCCAAAAGAGATTTGTGCCGTGCAGCAAACCCAGCAGACCCTTTTATTCTGTGAAGCTGACCTGCTGTTACGCAACTTTTGAAGCAGCCTCATTACAAAGGATAATTGTTCAACCCCACCACAAAGTGACACAGTTTCTCCCCCAGTTATATTCCATGTTTTATCACTTCAGATAATGTGTGACCCGGGGGTTTCATTATTACCACAATCTGTCTGCTGCCCCCTGGTGGGTGTGAGGCAGTGAAGCATTTTGGGGTAAAGGCTTGGTCACAAGTTTAAAAAACGACATTATAGGAAGTTGATGCAAAGCCTTTACATGTGGTCAGGGGTTCCCAAACGTTTCAGAATGTGACCCCCAAAATCACTCAGCCAACAGCCCGGGACCAACTTCTGTAAAATGTAATGTAATACTTGTAGGTGTAAAACATCTGGTTTCAAATCTGGTTTAATGATGTCCGTTTAGATAATGTTTTTTGATATTATTTTGATTATTTGATATATAAGCAGTACTAAGTAACTTGTTTAGCTTAATAAATCCTTTTCGTAGTCCCTCTGGGGGTGATACAAGTGTTAATGGGATGATTGGGGGGGTCTTTCATCTCCCCCTGGTGTCTCTGGCCGGAAAACATGGTTGCAACTTGACTGCCACCGGGTTGGAGCACCAATACACACTAATGGAATAACAAAGAAGAAGCTAACAGGCCAAAGCTAACTGCGGGATAACAGTATTTACAGCCAAGTTTGACTGAAAAAAAATCTCCATTGTGTAACTGGATGTACAATATCCCTCTCTCCCTTTGTCTTTTCTGTCAGCGTAGTATTTACTCTCAAGGACAATTAATACGAAAAAAGAAAAAAAAACGCAACAACACCTGCAGTGGCGCTTATGGCCTCTAGGGTGCACAAGCTACTCAGTACTGCTTTCATTTCACAAAAATATTCTGTTAAAGTGAAAATACATAAAAAGAAAATCTAAATCATCTTGTGTGTCATCAGTGTCCCATGACCCCCTGGGCCCAGAGGGTCCTGACCCCCACTTTGAGAACCACTGGTTAAAAGCAAGCTGATTTTACCTTCAATTTCATATATTAAAGTAACACTATACAAAACTTTTTTCTTTCTTTTTTTGGGATGAATGAAACAAACAAACATTGAGAAGAAATTGTCATGGCTGTACATACACTTTTATATAAATAAACACTATGATACAAGAAACACATACAGACAACAGAACTCCATGTGAACGTACCACCAAAGGCCCAAAGTAGCATACGGCTATTTCAGTTATTTAAATACAAGCCAGAAAGCATTAGTCGGTCAAGTCCAAGCATGTACATACATTTTAGAAAACGTCTCCGTATAGGTCCTGAAACCGAATGACTTAGTTACATTCTCCCAAACGCAGTCATTTATTACACACGTCAACCATGTAACGTTAATGTTGTGTGACTTTTTGCATGTAACCCGCGTGTAGTCGCAGTGAAGCGGAAATAGAACTTCCTTAATTTAACACAGTCGACGCAGGAAACATGTTTCGAAAGAAAGGTGCACTTACACGGTCATAAAGTGTAATGTCAAAGCTCTAGTTGGCAATAAGTCTATTTAATCTTATTAAATCGTAATAGCAGCAATTAATGATTCATACAGTGCACAGCAAGCTATTATGTTCTCTTAAGCAGGTTTGACATGGTGAATGACAAATTGTAAACATTGAATAAAGCTGCATTCTAATTTGTTGATATACTTCAATACAATTTTTGGGGGGGGGTTATAAATTGACTCTTTGCTCGCTTGTGTTTTTTATCCGGGTAAAAAGTCTTCAAACCTTTGGAAAGCATCTGATTAGTCTAGCTCTTATTATGGATAAAGGTTAATTAACTTTTTCATACTAGAATACTACTAGAATGAATTGAAAAAAGTGAGGGGGAAAGGGGACAACCTTGCCTTAACATTTCTCCAGATTAACTTGTAAACCTGTGCATTGCCATAAACCACGTCGTGCTGAATTGTTGGTTACTTGAATGAGTGTTTGCGCCCCCGCCCTGTCAGAGCGCTGTGGGTGTGACCCTGTGGACGAACGCCTCGCCGCCCTGCCTCACAGGATGACACAGGAAGCACTGCGCATGGGGAGGTTCGTGGGCAGCTTGGTGCCCACAAACTGCTGCCTGAAGCTGTTCCTCTTGCCTGTGAGTAACGGCCCGGGGTTCTCCAGGCCGTCAGCGGGGGGCAGCAGCTCGGCCGTGGCGATGCCCTGCGGCGCCTCCGGTTTGGCCCCCTTGTTGTTTTTAGTCGTTTTGCTCCCCTTCTCCTTCTCCTTCTCCTTCTCCAGGGGCTCGGCCGACACGGTGCGCAGCTCGTTGGCGGCCTCTGGTGGCGGGAGCAGGTCCTGGGGCAGGTCAGCGGGGCTGTGCTTGCCTTCTGCTTGCTCCTCACTGCTGGTGATGTGAACGTTAGAGGCCATGCGCTTGGCATTGGTGCCGGTAGAGCTAGCACAATAACACACCACACGACAGTGACTTCAGTGCACTACTGCTAAACTACTGCTACTGTTACCACTATACTCCTATACTACTGTGTTTACGTTTGGACTACAGCCATTCTCCATTGATGTTTTCATTTGGTTCTGAAGAGGAAAACTTTGCTAGAAGCTCAGGTTTGTGTTTGTTATTAATTACTTTTTCCACCTACGTATTATAACTAAAATCACCATTTATTGTTTTTGAGTGGACAGTTTAAAATCCTAAATGTATTTATCAAGTAGTCTGAAAACAGTTCTTTTTGCCCATGCATATGACAACTGAAAGTATTTTATCTGCACTCTTGCCTTTAATTGTAATTCTGAAGAAAAAAAAATAGCCTATGGACATTTGTGTCCAGTGGTATGGATTATATAGACACTTTTATGTGTCATCCCGAACATCTTAGATTTCATGTTAAATTTTTCAGAGTAGAAAGATGCAAATATATGAAAGCAGTCAGACTGGTTGTGTGTCGTCGTACTTTCTGGTGACTAAGCAGGTTTAAACTGGCTTTAATTTAACTCGGTGAATCTGGATCTACATATCACTTTGAGTGAGTCAATGACTAACTCATCTGATCTGGGGTTGTTGCAGCTTGTCAGGTCTAGGTTCAGCAACACTATGGGCCCAAAGAATGAGATCAGCTGACGACCTGAACCTCCTGAAGGACCAGCTTATTCTATTCATGGATTTCTTCTTCTCTGATGGCACGGGCATATCCCAAGATGACCATGGATTCTTCTGGCTCACATTGTGAATGAGTGATTCGGGGAGCATGAGATGAATCGGCCGCCACAGAGTACAGACCTTTATCCCATTGAGAATCTTTGGGATGTGCTGGAGAAGGCTTTGTACAGTGTTCACACTCTCCCATCATCAATACAAAATCTTGGTGAAAAATTAATGACCGCTGGATTTTTGACATTGTAGAAGAACTAAGACACTACAGCCAAATAATGGAGCGTGGGATCTTTTTTTGTGGCTACTTTTTTTATTTTTTTAAAATCAGGCAGTGCATTGAATCTAATACTTGCTTTATCTCTTAATATTGTATTTTTTTATATATACAGCTGATATAGCTTTTAGTTGTAACATTGTGCTGAAAAATATACATGGCCTCACAGGAGGTTTAATTCTTGACCCGTCTCTGTGGACCATGACCTTAGCTCAAGATCTGGAGGTGGATATCCGCTGCAGCGTTCAAATGACGTGAACCCATAACCATTTCTGCTGTCATGTTTCACCCAAATCAAAGTCATCCCTGCGTAGAGCAAACTTTCTCATGGAGCACAGTCGTTTTTCATTTAAAACACGGCGTGCCCTACTTCTCTCCTTGGCAGTGTCAACATCCCACTCGTCGTGACTTGTTGTGGACGTCAGCTGCCAGCCTTCAGAAACAAACAGTATGGTCTAAATGGGATGAGACTTGAGGGCGTTCGAGGGCCCTCTCCTGATGGGATGGACGTGCTGGCAGTGCTAACCAATTGTCAGAGCGGAGCTGACGGAGTGGAGAGTGCTTCTGCAGTGAGGCCTGGTGTTGACAGCTCACACTTGACACGGCGAGTTGGCAACTTACACCTGCTGACGCGTCAAGTTCAGCGGATTTGTGTCTCGCTTTTGGACGTCTTTGATCAAGTTGCATTGTGCAAGAGCAGTTCTATCAACTCCTTCATTTAGATTGTTTGACATGGTTATTTCTTATATATTTTTTTAATGTTTTAAATTAGAATGTAGTTTTATTGTAACATAAGACCTAAACGGGATTTTTGATGACATGCCCATGTTTGTTTATTTAATTATCCAATATCTACAGGGAGCTGTCATAGCATTTTCCTTCTTATGGTTACGCACTGGGAGACATTGACATTGTGTGAGACATTGAGGGGTTGCGGGAAATAAAACATCTGCATTGTAAACTTAGTTCTAGGAAGTATTATTTTCTAAATGCCAAAGTCTTACATGAAAGTTGCAGTTTAGCAAATAAATAAAAGTATCAAAATGCTCACTCTGCTACATATCTTATTTATTCTACTGATGTATGTGTGTTTCATATAAGAGTATTGAGAATCCATCATGAGTGCATCTTGCGGGCTCCACTACTGACGTCTACTGACAGGGGAAAAAATCCAGCTGAGGTTAGAGCTTTAAGATTTAACCATGAAAAATTTGAATTTTGATCGGGACTGTATATAGCAGGGGTGTCCAAACTTTTTTCATGGGGGGCCGCATACTGAAGTGTACTCGGGGTGAAGGGCCACAGTTCGGTCCCGCGAAACCTTCGACTAGCAGAGATTTAAATTGTGCCACAACACCTTTATTTATGCTTAAAACCTTCATGCCAGCTCTGTCTCACAATAAAATGTTAGTTGTTTGGTTAGAATTGTGTAGAATTATGACATTTCAAATAAAAAGGACAATCTGACGATGTGTCCCGATTCAGCAAGAAGGTCGAGGGCCACCAAATATTGATCTGAGGGCCGCACTTTGGACACCCCTGGTATATAGGGTCAAAATATCTAATGATCAAAGTAAGCCATGTGCTCAACGCTCCTAGTCAAATCTAGATAAGCCTTTTTATAAATAAAAATGTCTCATACGTGATGGAGAATTATAGAGTTAATTCAGCCATGGCACATTCCTTTCGAATCATCATATTGTACTGTCAAAGGGGAACATTCAGGCGCCGACCTTCTACATGACTTGTGGCCTAGTCAACGTGGCACATTGTTCGAGAGGTAGACTGTTAGTGCCTACGTGTAACCGAGGCTATATAGCTCTCTTCATGTGGAAGTATCCCCAGACTCTGAATGATCAATGCTCCGAACATTGTGTTGACTGTTCAAATGTCTCCAGGCCTGTAATACGGTAATAAACTTCTACCATGTAAGACATCCAGACCGTGTCCCGTCTCTCCATCCACATCTCCTCCGGACTCCTTTAGTATTTCCCTAACAATACGTAGATATAGCTTTCCAAGTGACCTAAAACACTTGACATTGCATTGTTCACCAATGTGGCTGCCACCAACGATCACTCACAGAACACACTGTCTTTATATTACGTTGTACTGTATTATTGCCTTTTTTTTTAACTATGTATTGTTTCATTTTTATGTAAAGGCCCACCTAGGGATGGACATTGAGCATTAGTTTTGGCTAAAATGTTGTAGTATGTAACATGAGCTTATGCAACATACTTGTCCCTACTCAAATAAAAAAATAAAAAATCCTGCATTGGCTATGTGTGTGACATGTCTTGCCATTGGACACAATGTGAGCTGGATTCAACTGCCAACCTCATGGATACAATATGTTAAACAGCACCACATTAACTAAGGCTATATCCACACGAAGACAAAACGCTTTACATTTCAGAAACTTTCTCTGTGAACACGGAGCCAGCTCAGTAAACATGGTTTGTGAAAACTCTGCAATACATCTGCCAGACCTGTGTGAGGCGCTGTGGCTTTTACTGTCGGTCCAACAACGAACGGAGGCTGACTCTGCAGTGGAGGATTGTGCTGTAAAACTCACTCTACGGTCAGCAGATTATGGACACAACTCTGGCGCTGTGATGTCATCGTTTTAGTAAAAGTTGTGCACACGCCGCAACAATGGAGCCACGTAAACAGCGTTTTGAGATCTTTCCACTCTGAGACCTGGTTTGGAAAAGTCTCTTTTTTGGATGAGACGCTTGGATTGATAAAATACGTTTGCGTTTAGTCCAGAGCTTGACTTCGATGTGGAAGGCTTAAAACAGGGACGATGGCAGCAAATCTGTCATTGGAATGCCCAGAATCATATGTTTTTGTGTGTGTTTTTTGGGGGGTCAGGCAGTGTATTTACATCAAGCAAAGGAATGAGGGGAATTTTTGATATTCAAAGGTTAATTAGATGCAACAGGGCAAGTACAACTCCAGCCAAAATTGAAGTTGATGTTATGGACCATCAATTTTATATTGTTGATGAATTAACAGTCAGACGAGTTTTGAAGCCAATGTGATGCTGTTCATTACCATTGAAGCCCTTTAAACGATAGTCAGGGTCTGGCCTTAAAGTGACTCCCACAGATACAGTCCACTCACCCATTAGAGCTCAGGTCCTCGGAGTCCTTCTGCTCGCTGCTGTAGCGAAGCTCGGCCGGCGTTTTAAACGACAGGTCCCTCTTCCCCTTCAGCCAGTACGTCTTCATGTAGCCTTTGCCCTGTGGTGGGAAAACAAAGAATCAGAAACTATATCAGGATTCTTTTACACTTTCAACCTTCAGGAGCATTAATATTGGAGAAAGATGAACTGCTAAACTATTAAAAGGATCCCATGCATCTCAGAACATTGCCATTGTGTTCTTGGGCAAAGCACTCACCACAGATCGTGGAACCAGTGAGGACTAGCCCTCTGAGAAGCCTGCCCCGTTTGTAAAGTGCAATACAAGTGCAAGCGTTATTTTCCCGTAACCGCAGAGTTAGTCCGGCAACAGTTAAATCATGTTCCATATCACTCCACTGAAGCTGTTAACATCGAAACGATAAACAACTGAGCTGCTATTGTTGTGGAACTAGCTTCATTTAAAACCATAGAAACATAAAGGAGAAGCGGCGTTTGATCCTAAGTATTATGAACGACCCTGAAGTTTTCAGCTGTTGACAACCCATCTATGGAGGACCGTGGCTGCCAAAACTATAAATATATACATAAATAAATAAATAAATAAATAAATTTAAAAAAGATAAAATTTGCAAAGAAATGCGTGCAATTATGAGAATAAGTGCATTTATTTCTGTATTTATTTATTTATATATTTATTTATTTCTGTATTTATTTATTTATTTACATATTTATTTATTTTTGTATTTATTTATACATTTATTTCTGTATTTCTCTATTTATTTCTCTATTTCTGTATTTATTTTTGTATTTATTTATTTATTTATATATTTATTTATTTCTCTATTTATTTATTTATTTCTCTATTTATTTATTTATTTTTGTATGTATTTATTTATTTCTCTATTTATTTATTTATTTCTCTATTTATTTTTTAATTTATGCATTTATTTATTTATTTCTCTATTTATTTATTTATTTCTGTATTTATTTATTTATTTCTGTATTTATTTATTTATTTCTGTATTTATTTATTTATTTCTGTATTTATTTCTGTATTTATTTCTGTATTTCTCTTAATGAGATGCAAATCATGGGGTGGGTCGGGATGCCTCTGCTGTCAGCTCATTGGTCAATCTTTTTCCTTGCTCCAGAGCTTGTCCAGCATAGACGGCCATGTTGAGATCACTGTGTTCTCGCTATAGCCATGTCAGAACGAGAAAAAAAAAAAAAGCATTCTTCCATATGCAGCAATTGCATTGTGTGTGTGTTTTTTAAACAAATAAGTAAATTATCCTTTGCTCTGGGTCGCTGAACAGCCTCCATTTTGGAGTGGTGAACGGTTGCATGTTGGACCTCAAGCATATCTAGTTGGGGACTGCTGTGCTATGTTCTAATGAGCTGAGAAGACTGGCGGACAGGAGAATCTGTAGTGCTGACTATATTATTTTCCATTTGGATCAGTTACGTAAAGTCCCGTCGCCAGACGTCAGTCTTAAGGCGTCATTAGTACTACTATAAAGAACATATTTTTCGGTATTCGCGTAGCCCTGGCGCACACTGATCATTACATTAAACATAATCAACAGCAAATATGACCAGACCAACTACAGCTGTAACATCAGTCCTCGTGGCGGAAACGTCAGTAGGCCTACATGCATTAAATGCCGCCGGTCCTCTCTCTCCGTGAGGAGGAAATAGTTAGGTTACTTGTGGAGTTTGGGCTGGTCTAATCGGGCAGAAAGCGCGAAAGTAACACTGTGCAAATGAGTGATCTTTGCCCAATTTATAGTGGTTGTACAGCAGTTCTGCAGGCCTTCTCGTGGTTATACGGCGTATGTCTGCGTATCACGTAGTCTACTACACCACATCTGTGTCGGGGGGGCGGGCATGGCCCCGTATGGCCAGCCCATAGCGACGGGTATAACCACTAGAAAACATGCAGGATGGCCGGATAACCACGACAAACCGGGCCAAGATACGTATCACTCATGTGCGAAACTGTTACTTTGCGCTTTCAATCGGTTTAATACACCGCACGCGACGAGCTCTCGCGCAAAGTGCGTACATGTACATTACAGGCGTGCGCTGAGAAGCGCCATGCTGTCAAGATGCGTGTGCCCACTACAAACCACTACAAATTGGGCAAAGATCACTCAATTGTACAGTGTTACTTTCGCGCTTTCTGCCCGATTAGACCAGCCCAAACTCCACAACAAGTAGCCTAACTATTTCCTCCTCTAGCACGGAGGCGGCATTTCATCCCTCTCTCTCTTTCTCTGGCACGGTTCCTTCCAAGCTGCGCTCGTGCGCAATTGCGCACGGCTCCCGTGTTGTCTGGGCACAAAATAAAATATAGGTGATATGATAGAGGGGCATCAACGATCATCCTCCGCCCTGAGAGTCCACGATGCTCGTGAGAGGCAAAGGCAGTGACAGGTGCTCGTGTGTGTTTTACTACAAAGCGCTGAAGTCCGCCGAAAAGTCCCCGCGTTCGAAGTGTGCGTTTTACACTCAGACACTGGAGCTTTAGTGAAGCTGAGAGAGACTGAAAAGTGGACGCGGCCACAGCACTGACCGAGCCATATTCATGGTACAAACGGTGGCGCGAGTGTGGGGGTGTGTGTGGGGGGAGTGTGGGGGTGCAGGCGCTCGTTCTACAGCCCCAGAGTCCGGTCGTTTTCCACGCTCGGAAACGTGTTTTCGTTGCATCGGCGCAGTATTCTGCACAGACGCAAGGCCCAGCTCATTCAGCTGCTTTTGAAAAGGACCTCACTCATAAGTTCAAGTTTGAGTAGAAGGATGTGTTGATGAGGAGGCTCAGCTCGGAGAAACGCATGTGGGCCTACTGACGTTTCCGCCACGAGGACTGATGTTACAGCTGTAGTTGGTCTGGTCATATTTGCTGTTGATTATGTTTAATGTAATGATCAGTGTGCGCCAGGGCTTCGTGAATACCGAAAAATATGTTCTTTATAGTAGTACTAATGACGCCTTAAGACTGACGTCTGGCGACGGGACTTTACGTAACTGATCCAAATGGAAAATAATATAGTCAGCACTACAGATTCTCCTGTCCGCCAGTCTTCTCAGCTCATTAGAACATAGCACAGCAGTCCCCAACTAGATATGCTTGAGGTCCAACATGCAACCGTTCACCACTCCAAAATGGAGGCTGTTCAGCGACACAGAGCAAAGGATAATTTACTTATTTGTTTAAAAAACACACACACAATGCAATTGCTGCATATGGAAGAATGCTTTTTTTTTCTTTTCGTTCTGACATGGCTATAGCGAGAACACAGTGATCTCAACATGGCCGTCTATGCTGGACAAGCTCTGGAGCAAGGAAAAAGATTGACCAATGAGCTGACAGCAGAGGCATCCCGACCCACCCCATGATTTGCATCTCATTAAGAGAAATACAGAAATAAATAAATAAATAAATACAGAAATAAATAAATAAATACAGAAATAAATAAATAAATACAGAAATAAATAAATAAATACAGAAATAAATAAATAAATACAGAAATAAATAAATAAATACAGAAATAAATAAATAAATGCATAAATTAAAAAATAAATAGAGAAATAAATAAATAAATAGAGAAATAAATAAATACATACAAAAATAAATAAATAAATAGAGAAATAAATAAATAAATAGAGAAATAAATAAATATATAAATAAATAAATAAATACAAAAATAAATACAGAAATAGAGAAATAAATAGAGAAATACAGAAATAAATGTATAAATAAATACAAAAATAAATAAATATGTAAATAAATAAATAAATACAGAAATAAATAAATATATAAATAAATAAATACAGAAATAAATGCACTTATTCTCATAATTGCACGCATTTCTTTGCAAATTTTATCTTTTTTAAATTTATTTATTTATTTATTTATTTATGTATATATTTATAGTTTTGGCAGCCACGGTCCTCCATACCCATCGACCACATGTACTTAGATTATGTCAAAGCCTAGTTAGAAATCATTCATGAATGTGCAGACCTTTGGAGATTTCACTTTAGGTACAAATTATTGTATGAAAATGTCCTCTGAGCTAAATTCTAACTCACGTTCAGTTAAAGGAACAGGCCGCCATTTTTCCATACTGTGATGTGTTCTTGCCTGAGCTTAGACGAGTTGATACGTACCTGTCTGGTCTTTGTGCCCGTAGAAGAGCGTGGTCGCTTCTAACTTCACCCCCGTTTGGAGCTACAGGAATATGCTGGGAGAGGCCAAATGCTAACAACATCTTGAACAGACAGGTACGTATCAACTCGTCTAAGCCCAGGTAAGAACATCTCTCAGTATGGAAAAATGGTGGCCTGTTCCTTTAAGTCCTTCCTTTAACCACAGAAATTATATAAATACCACGAAAAAGACAAAACATACCTCCGTATATGTTAGTATTGTTCAATTTTATGAGATGGAACATTCAATTTAATCTGGTCCGGGAGCTAACATAGGGACAGGCTCCGATACAGTGGCTAAAGGCATTTCTGTGATATCTATGGGTAAAACAGCACAAAAGTGAAATACAGTAACTACTGCCAAAACGTATTAAAAAACAAATTAACAGTTTAAGTTTGTGTGGCCAAGGTAGAAGCGAATCAAACAATGAGGAGCCATGCATTACAAGGCTCCTCATTGTTTAATCCTTACTTATACATGATAAATCCTAGTTTATGATTTTCAGATTACATGAACTAAATAATCACTGTGAGCAGTGATGCCGATAACGCGCTACTTTAATCTGTTTTCAGAGTAATCTAACACATTACTGTTTCCTGACCAGAAATCAGATTGAAGTTACTTTTCCAAGTCCATTACTGTTTTGTAATTTTCCTTTGTAAAAAGATATATATATATTTGTTGTTTGTTTGTTGCTTTATTTGTCATTATACATGAACTGTACAATGACATGTGTCCTCTGCATTGAACAGTGGGCAGCGGCAGAGCTTTTGCTTTCTACTTGCGTCGCAAGGAGTGACATAACGTCTGCAACAAGGCACGTTTTTCTCACTGGAAATACTAAATAGTCACTATTTGAGTTTGTGTCGGTTAAAGATGACAATGTAAAAGTTGGCTGTAAATGCACTGCTGATAACAAAGTGTTATTGAGCTTCAAAGACACTACATCCAATTAAGAAACATTTGGAGGTGCAAAGTGAGAGTCCCACAAACGGGGGCAGCAGAGAGTAGTTATTGTCAGTGTCAGGATCTGAGGTAAGACACCACTGAAGCTCATTGAAGAGAATCAGATCAATAGCAGTAATGTAGCGCCCTCTAGTGGTAAAGATACACAAACTATAGTAGATTAAAATCACTATGATAAGAATCACACTAAACTTTCTATAATAAAGTAATGTGTAATCTAATATAGTTACATTCAAAACCAAGTAATCAGTAAAGTAACTCAGTTACTTTTTAAAGGAGTAATAAGTAGTTAATAGTGACAACACTAAGTGCAAATATTTGATAAAACTGTGCGACTTTGAGTCCATTGTGATTGTGACCCAAAGCACAATCACCTTCCCAAATAGACTTGATCGGTCCAGTTCATTTGTGCACTGTAGTCAAGACTCATTCAACTCCACACTCAATGGTGGTCTTTCCCGAGGACACAACAACAACAACAACAACAGCAACAACAACAACAACAACAACAACAACACTGGAAAAATTACAGTTTTAAATGAGATAATGACTGATAATGATAATGAGATAATGAGTCAGTTTGAACATATGTGAGATGAAAATGCTAATTCCAGCGGAACAAGCATGAATCCCACTTGAACTCAGACAAATTAATTAAAGGGACTATACAGAGTTTAAAAATGTTGAAACCAGTGCTTTAAGTGGACAAAAAAAATAGGCCTATATATACTATGTTGTATTTTCCCTTCTTTCTTAATTTGTTTTTACAGCGTTATGACAGTATACATGATATTGCAATAATGCTGGACTGTATTATTTATATCATGTATTCACAATAATTAGTCAGATCTGCTCAAATAAACAACTCATGATGACAGTCCAGTGCAAAGAAAATAAGCTTTATAAGCCATTAGAAGACAAACTGTTTTAGCTGAACTCTTACAGGTGGGTGTCTCTGAAGCTCTGTTACAGAGGTGATTCTTACAGGCTAATGTCTGTGCTTTCCAAAGTGTCTAACAAACACTTCCATGTTCTGGAGCTTGTGCTGTCATTGCAGCTTCTCAGGCTCCGTTCTGTCTGCAGTCGCCTCATCTCAGTCTGCAAGTTTGTTTCAATCCATATTTACAGCTTTGTTTTGTTTTTATCGCATCTACGAGGCCAAACGGGGCACATGGCTCTCGTGCTAATCGCCACTTGTGAGAACCTCCATGACCGCGGCACAGGTGAGGTCAGCCAGCGCAGCCAGGCTTGTTCTTTTACTCCTCTGAAGCAGGAGAGCAGAAGTGTTCATTGTATTTTAACCGAGCAGCGATGTCTGCGTTTCACATTCACACACTCTCCCAGCGACGCACCGCGCTTTTCACTCATACAACTCAAGGGTCTATGGGTAATGTAGTCTCTGCTCACGCTGGGACCAAGTAGGAAGCGTGCATTGTGAAGGGCGCTCTGAAAAGCGGCGGAGCAGGTACGCGTACCGGTACGCTAAAAGCACGTTCTTGGCGCACGGAGAGGTGGCGGTACACTCAAGAGCTATTTTTGGAAGTGGCGGTACTGAGTACCGGTGCGTACCGGCCCACTTAAAGCACTGGTTAAAACTAAGTATTTTAATCCCCCTACATGTTCCAGCCATGTCCTAATGTGTAGAATGAGCTCAGACCTGTTCACCACAACTGCCTCTAAAATCCTGCACTGTCGCTCAAAAAGGTGTTAATTCAGGTTCGCAGTGCCGTCATGCACGAGTTTAATATAGAAGCTGCTGTTACGCATAAGACCTGAGGTGGCAGTAGTGAGCATACAATGACTAACTTGCATTGAGCCCCTTTAAGTAAACTTTTTATGTGAATCCATCACAGTGGCCACTATGATGCTCCAGGATCCGTTGTTTTCAGAGTTTTCACTGCTGCCGAAACCCTCTCACCCGAAAACCTTACAAAACAATTGATCCTGGAGAGTTGTAGAGGCCACCGTGATGGAAAGTCGCTGGGTCACAAAAAGGTCGAAGCCTTTTACTGGCATTATCCGAGCGTGAGGTGATTCATGCAAGGTCATTTTCAGCTGCGTCCAGAACGAGTCCAGACAAAATGGACTCTTCCACTCACCTTGACGAATATCTTCCCCCGCTCTTCAATGACGTACGGCTCGTGCTCCAAATGGTCCTTGGTGGTCTGGCTGATGTGGATCTGCATTCCCTGTTCGCACACAAGGACAAGCACCGCTCAAACCCAAAAACTGCTAAAGTGAAATAATGATGTTTTGTATTCATTAAAGGCTGTTATGAGTTTGCATTTCGGATAAATTGAATCTCAGGAAACGGCGACTTTTCGTTTCGTGTTAATTTTCCGAGAATGGATTTTCGACAAAACATTAGGCTTCTATCACTGTACGTAATGAGAAACAAATGAAGCGTTGGGCCGCGTTTGCATTAACCAAAAGGCGGGAGCTGCAGATCTGTTTGGACGGCTAATGGCGGCGTGTCTGAGTGTCTGTGCGGTGCGGCGCAGTCACCACTCCGTTGCTCTCCATCCTCGAGGCGGTGTTGACGGTGTCTCCGAACAGGCAGTAGCGAGGCATTTTCAGTCCCACCACGCCGGCCACCACCATCCCCGAGTGGATCCCTGCGCGGAACCGGCAAAACAAGCAACAGCTCATTAACGCTGAGATACATGAACAGTGTTTTAGTTCTGCTTTGAACAGAACGCATTGTATTTTTTACTGTTAAAACTATTTATTTTCTAAATAATCCACTTCAGTCTCGAGGTAGGAGTACTTGGAGTTTAACCTCCTAAGTCCCACCTGAACCGAGCACATTTTCTCCAGTTTGGCTTTACCCCAATCCAAAAGCTTCTGGAAAAAAGCTGTGAAAATAGCAACAAAACTGAGGTGAAAAAAATTATGAAAATGTGACAAAAAAGTGAGATTACATTGACAAAAAAGAGATGGGAAAAAAATGATGAAAAATGTGACAAAAAATGACAAATATGTGTCAAAAAAATGACAAAAATGTGACAAAAATGTCAAAAATGTGACAAAAATGACAAAAAATGTGACAAAAAATGTGACAAAATGACAAAAATGTGACAAAAATGTGACAAAAAATGACAAAAATGTGACAAAAATGTGATAAAAATGTGATACAAATTTGACAAAAAAATGACAAAAATGTGACCAAAAATGACAAAAAATGTGACAAAAAATGACAAAAATGTGACAAAAAATGACAAAAATGTGACAAAAAAATTACAAAAATGTGACAAAAAAAAGACTAAAATGTGACAAAAATGCGATAAAAAATTGGCGAAGAAAAGGACAAAAATGTGATACAAATTTGAAAAAAATGTGACAAAAATTACAAAATGTGACAAAAAATGGACAAAAATTGGATTAAAAAATTGACAAAAAAATGACAAAAATGTGACAAAAAATTTACAAAAAAATGACAAAAATTAGTTGAATACCCAACAAAAAAATGATGGAAAAAAAAATCTGATGACGTGAAGAAAAAGATCTTCTCCGTTCAGGCGGGAGTTAAGAGGTTAAGACCCAAGGGATACGACATGAAAAGAATGGGAACCAAGGCTCTAGGACTAATAGTTCCCTTGACTGATGCGTCTGGTTTGCTTCGACAAAACATAAATATGTTATTGTCGGAATGCTTGCATTTAGAATGCTCATTTAGGGGCTCATTTATCACAGTGGGTCCCAAAGTGAAGGTCGCAATGATTTTGAGACTTTTTTCCCCCTCACATTTCTTACATTGAATCTGATGTTCTTTGTTTTTTTTTTAATGAACACAGTGCATTTTAGTGAAGTAAGCCAAATAATAATAAGTAATAATGCATCAGTTTTATATAGCGCTTTTCTGGACACTCAAAGACACTTTACATTGCACCCTTCACTCCATACTCGGTGGTGGTAAGCTACTGTAGTTGCCCTGGGGTAGACTGACGGAAGCGAGGCAACCAGTCTGTGCCATCGGCCCCTCCGACCACCACCACTCACTCACTCAGGCACTACCTTCCCTAGGCTTCCTGGTGTTCCCAAACGGTCTCCCATCCAAGTCCTGCCAGGCGCTTCCCTGCTGAGCTCCCAAGGTCTGACGGGATTGGGCAGGGGAAAGGCGGTATGGCCAGAAATATATCCAATCTAACGTTATTAACCTCTTAACACCCGCCTTAAAGGAACAGGCCACCGTTTTTCCATACTGAGATATGTTCTTACCTGAGCTTAGACGAGTTGATGCGTACCTGTCTGGTCTTTGTGTGTGCCCTCAGTCACGCAAAACGACCAGAGATGTTGTTAGCATTGGACCTCTCCCAATGTATTCCTATAGCTCCAAACGGGGGTGAAGTTAGAAGCGACCACGCTCTTCCACGGACACAAAGACCAGACAGGTACGTATCAACTCGTCTAAGCTCAGGTAAGAACATATCTCAGTATGGAAAATTCCTTTTGAACCAAGAACATTTTCTCCTGCTTTACCAAAATCTATAACCTTCTCGACTGGAGCTCACAGTCCATAGGCCAGTGTAAGACCTGCAGAAGTGATTTATGTTATGATTGTCAAGTTTTCGTCCTTTTTTGGTTGTGTTTTCATCACGTTTTTGTTGCTTTTTTGACACGTTTGTCACATTTTTGTGGCTTAATCAGGTACATTACACATCAAACAAAATATGGCCAAGACGCTGCAAAAAAGCAACGAAAAAGTGACAAAAACATGACAGAAATGTGACAAAAATGACTATGACATGATAATAAAAACAAGAAAGAAGCTTAGATGAGTTTTGCCGGTCTTAACGTTCAGATGAGGCATAGCACTGGCCTAATGAAGCCTGGATGTTAATTCAACCGGAGAGACTAATTTCAGCATCACCTACTTCCAACCAATGATCGCTTCCGGGAGGGCCACTCCTCCACCTCAGCCATCAGTGTAATAGCAGCAAATCATTGCCCTCGGTCCCACTTTTAAGCCCCAGCAATCATGGTTCCTTCGCTTCCCAGCTGTGCTGCGACCCACCTCCACCCCGCCTCCGCCTCTTCTGCCCACAGGTTCTCCCTGCTGCATCTTCACAGGTCTTCCATGCCACCACCAGTGTCCAGGCCCCCAGGGAAGACATCCCTAACTACAAGCTGTTCATCCATACTGACTTTCATACATCAATGTCTACTGCCAGGGTCTGATCGGCAAAACTAATATACATGTCAATAAATCTTCCTAGTCGCTGCTTTTGTCTGTTTGAGTCTATCCAGGTTGAATAGTCTGTAAGCTTTCCAATTGAGCAGCTTTTTAAAGGTTCATTTCTGGGTAAAACTGGAGAAAATGTTCTACCTTTAAGTGCTTGTGAAGGTGGGGGTTCAGGAGTTAAACCAGATTTTTGCACTTTAAATTATTACAAATGCTACATTTTACATAGGGGGTCCCGAGCTGTTGGCTGAATGATTTGGGGGGTCGCAGCCTGAAAGTTTGGGAGCCCCTGATTCATCACAAGAGGTGCTAGAGCGAGTGCTGACAAATAAAATATGCAAATTTGTGATTGTGCTGTGCCTGATTTAACATTTGAAATGATGTGCATTTCAGTAATAGGGCCACAAATCTACGATGTATTAAAGAAAATGCTTGCGTGAGGAAAAAGTGCCCAAATGACTGCGCTGCTGCTCCGCTTGCGTGCTTCTCATTTTGCAAATGAACAAGAAATGACCCCCCCCTTAGAGTAACTGTATTCCGATGCAGCTCCTTTCGTTTGAGGGTGTTTAAATTACAGTTACTGTCCTAAAATCAAAAGAATTCATCAGTGTACTCTGTCACTACATTTTTGTTTCATGTCAAGGAAAAGACCAAACCGACCAGTGTTGTCCTTCACTTTTAAGAATCAATGATCACTTTATAGGTATACATAAAATTCCTATCCAAGATGCATACTTTAATTTAATGGCTTTCTTCCACGATGTTAAAATGTATATAAGCATAAATAATGGCACACCAACAAAACAGTTACTGCATGAAGAGACCCTAGATGCCCCTAAACCTTTAGACAGATTTTACACATATTCATAACTCCCACTCTTAGTCCACATTTCCTTGCATCATATCCTTTCCCGGCCAAGAGTTAAGTAGCTTTGAGCCCCTAAAAATCCTTCAAATACGGACATCTTAAGCCCCCGACAATGTCTCTTTTATGAGAACCAGCTCCGCTCCCCGACTCCTAACTGCCGCACTAAAACTGAACCATGCCTTTCGCCTTGTATATTTCATGGCCCGGGTTGAAGAGGTTTTGTAATTTCGGCTCTTACCTTGAGGAGAAATGGATTACATCACCGGACTTTAAGTGCAGAGACTCCGAGACTCTAAAGCAGGCCTACTCAATTGGCGGCCCGCGGGCCAGCTCCGGCCCGCCAACCAATTAAATCTGGCCCGCGCCTCATTTTCCATAAGTACATCTATTTTTTGGCACTATCCGGGCCGCGTTCGCGTCGCTCCGCGGCGCATTCGCGCCGGAATCGCGCTACTTTGCGTAGCAGTGTGCCTGCAGCCTAGCTAGCGTCTCTCCTACAGCGCGGGCTCAAATGAAAACATGGCTCTTTAAAACGGTGTAAACGGAGTGAACAGGAGCTGATCGTTGGACGGACTGACAGGTTTTCTAAACCGAAGCACAAGGACAGTGTGCAGCGTGTTTTTGGACTTTTGTTCGGATTATCCCGCGCAGAAGCAGCGCTCTTCGCGCACCGCGGCAGATGACCACATGTTTCCCTATCGTCTTCATCGTTACAAAGGGCTTGACCAGCGACTGTCAGGTCAGAAACACCAGTTCAGTTGTGGATGTTTGAAGGATGATGTTTGCGGATGATGAAGCTGATGGTGCGTGAGTTTTGGATGTGTCCTGCACCTGCAGCGCGCGTGTTTCACCGGTCAGCGCTAAAGCTCGCTCTCTGGGCTCAAACTTAACAAAATAACATCTGAATCATGAATCTGACAGGTGCATTTTCTTCCTTTCTCCCCCGACTTCATTCGTCTTTGTGTGAAAAGTACAAGCGCAGAGATGCTCTTTGTGAAGTTAACAGTGGATGAGCGCGCCATCTCCAATGAGCTTCTTTCACTTTGATCATAAAGCTGGAGGTCTGGACAGAACAGCGGCTCAGGGTTTGGTCAGCGCTTGTCCCTCAGCTGAGGAGCAGTGGCTGAGCAGGAGTTACTCATGTTGTTTGAGATGAGCTGGTCTCACATGTAACTCTCTTAGTCTGTATCAGGCCTTTGCTCTGGTTTAGATGTGATTTAGTCCTGCCTTAGCCCTGATAGATCATGCTTTGCCCTGGTTTAATCCTGGTTTAGTTCTGAGTAGTCCTAGTTTATTATTAGGCTCTTTATTATTCTGTATTAATATGTTATTGCAATGTTTCTAAAGCCTAAAATGCTGGAATATAATAGAACTATTGTGTTTAGGTCCAATTCTATTCTATTCAAGCATTGATGATAATGAAATTAACATTTATTTATCCCAAAAATATGAATACGTTTGGTGGCGGTGGTCGGCTCACCGACTGACCGGCCCAGTAGCCAATGACCTCCGACAAATCTGGCCCAGTGACAAAAGTAATTGAAGAGCCCTGCTCTAAAGCTTGCTCAGACTGACCCATCGATGAGAGTTAACGGGCCGGGGGGCCGTACGTACCCACTCGGATCTGGATGTTGTCCCCGGTGGAAGGGTCTTTGAGATGGTCGATGGAGCTGAGCATGTCCAGGGCCATGTCGCAGATGTGGTGGGCGTGGAACGTGGTCTTGTTGGGGACGCCGGCCACCACCATGTAGGCGTCGCGGATCGTCTCCACCTGGGCACGGACAATCAGAAACAGTCTTTCTTTTTTATTTGGCCATGTTTGAGCCAGAACGAAGGCAGCGACAAATGGGTCAAATTGTCCAGGGAATCTATCCTCCAGATTCTACAACACTGGAAAAACGTAATTTTGGGAAAACAGCTATAAAGTTTTGGAACATCTCCACATGCGCAAGTATATTTCTCCCGTCTTTCTTTTATCCCACGGTGCCATGTCGTTTTTCTATTCTGAAATTACCATTGAGCAGAGGTGGCATTAGTCCGACAACTCTAACCCAGTTGTGTTATGGATTAGAGAGCCATATACAACCACTGGCCCTAACCTTATTACGCCTTACAATATAGTCCCCCCTTTTATCCGCTTAGAAAATCCACATTGTTTAATTTTGTGTAATTATACTTTGTAGTGGAACACTTCACGTAACCATATTTAAATAGGGAAAACGTGGAAGAGCTTGGTAGCTTCTATCTTGACCTGTTTTGGAGCTATAGAGGAGAGAGGGAGAGGCTAAATGCTAACGCCGTCTGCGCTGTGTTTACGTGACTGAAGGCACGGGTGAAGATCAGACAGGTCCTAAAGAACTCGTCTAAGCTCAGGTAAGAACATATCTCAGTATGTAAAAACGGTGGCCTATTCCTTTAAGGTCAGTGGACTCTTGCCTGAGCCTAATTTTGGGAAGGACAATTTCACACGTTTTACATATACATTTTTAGAATAATGAGACATAGGACTAATGAGTTGTCGGACCCCTCTTCCACAAAAGATATTATAGCGGCATCTCGGTCTCAAAATATAATAATAAGTGTGGGTTCTTAAAGAGGGGGTATTCACGTATTTTTGAGTAATCTGTAAAAACTCTGATGGCGGCCATTTTAGGGATAGGTTTGCCTGAGTCCTCCTAGGAACGCCCCCACCTCCTGGAGACGCCTCCGAGCTTTCGTCACCAGCCGAGTAACCAACCACTGCTCCTCAGCAGAACCCCCTCCCCACTGATGCCACAGACAGAGTGTGGAGGGGGCGTGTCGGAAAGGGTCAGAGGTTCTTAAAGAGACAGAGGCCTATTTCAAGACATTCACTACAGCCATTTTGAGAGAGCAATTTTATACAAGGCAGTTATTCTAATTTACTGCATTTACAGACAAACAGAAGGTTTGGTCATTATTGTGGTGTGATATAGACTGGTGCTATGTGATTGAAAAAAGCATAATACCCCCCTTTAAAAGATTTTTTTTTTTTTTATATATTTTTTTTTTTTACTATTATTACTGTAAAAACTATATTTGAACCCAAAAGAAAAATGTATCTTTCCATAGTAGGAGTGAAATTTAAATTGGACTTGATACTTCCTGGAGAACTGCGAGCCTGTACTAACATGTTCCTTTTCATACCTCTTTACATTTGCTAATGCTGTCATGTTTGTTTATTTATTAGCTATTTGCAACAATGTACTTGCTCTTGTGACATTGCAATGACGGACCTGTAAAGTTCCGCTTTGTCGCTTTAAGAAAGATCAAAACATTGGCAGCATAAAACCTGCCGCACTATATATATTTATATTTGTTTGCGGTTCCTTTCCAAAGAGGGGTTATTACACCTTTTTTCCTTCTGCTGTCGAAGATTTCACATTGAGCATGATGCATTTGGTTGAATAGAAAAAGCTATATTGATCTGAAAAAGGCTTATTCAAAGCGTCCCTGTTATGGGTTTAGGTTTCCATGTTGCTTTGCAGAAGCCATGCCCTGGTGCTCTTTGCCTGTTGTTGCTTTTATTAAGGACACATAAGGAGAGAGCTTCATGGTTACGTAGGACCGCTGGAGCTCGCTACAAATTGGAGGAATACTTTGGCTGCCACGGAAAAAAAAAGATTACTCAAACATGAATAGTCCGGTGAATCAAGGCAGCCGGACATCTCTTGATCGATCGGACATTTAAGGATTCACCCATTTGCATTGATTCACCGGACTCGTATTTGTCGGCCTGGATGTTTAAGCACTATTTTCTAATTACTGTAAATTCTCTAATACTGGCCTGTATTGCATTAGCGGCCGGGTCTCTAACAGAGGCCGGGTTCGAGGCTGGCGGAGGCAAATTAAAGCCGGTCTCTAAAACAGGCCGGGGCTTTTATTAGAAACTATAGCTGTAGAAATATTCCCCATGTTAGGAATTTGTCTCATACTTGTGTAAATGAAAACTCACGTGCAGGAAGTAAACAAACGGGAACCCGGGCCGAGGGGGACACTGCGGAGGAGCTGATCCGAGCGTAACTTTGACACAGATTTAGCCACTTTTCAAACCTCTAGTGACTATTTGAGGAAACAGGGGGAGAGTTGTGTGACCCTCCAGGGTTTTAATAAAGTCACCATCGCGTCTTCAAAGCACATCCAGCTGCTCCGTGTGCAGGTCAGTCCCACGCCTCAAAATAACTCCTCCCATCAGCGCGAGCGTCTCGTCTTCTCTCGGGTCAGTCTCATGATCGATCACAAACACAAACGCTCCGTCTAAACTCGCCTTTTACACGAGATAAAAACAAATAATCCGGTCCGCGGTAAAAACGAAACAGAAACCTGCAGTGACATTGATGTCAAAGCTCCGCTAACAGCAACGAAACACTTCCTGTTGTCCCGACAAATAAAAGGCGTCAATGTTCCAGCCGCTGGGAGAGGGTTTGAAATGTTAATTAATAAATGAACCTAATATTTTAGGTGCAAATGGACACAAATCTCGTTTTTCTTTGTTTTCCTGGTCGTCCGTTTTGCTCAAATAGAAATAAAGGCCTGTCTCTAATTGTGGCCTGGTTCCAATAAAGGCCTGGTCCTCGATGTCCTTGAGTAAATAAAGGCCCCGGCCTATATTAGAGCATTTACGGTACTCAAACTTACAACACACCTTCAAGTATGTGTCTGATGAATGAACACAGTAATAAGCTAAAAAGCTAAATAGTACGTTTAGCATAATATTCCCCCTTTGAATCCCTAACTCCATCGGTTATAAATAAGTCAGTCTTCTCAAACTTTCACTGAAACATGAATATTTTTTAAACAGACATATCCATCCACTATATAAACGCTTTTCTAAGCTAAAGACTTTGTAATGTCATGACCTTGGCAGATTTCATGTGATCTGCATTTTAACCACTTCTTGACTCTTGTATCTGCTGGCGTTTCGCTTTGAATACATCTCCCCGAGCATATTTTAAACCCATAAAACCATCCTTTACGTAACCATTTTTACATACAGGCTTTTTCGCCGCGCATTATTTTCCTGGTCGTTTTCATACGGCCGCAGTTCTCATCCGTCCCATGCCCCATTACTGCCTGCTTTATTCCTATTCTTGCCGGGTAGCAGCCGGTCCCGGGGGAGTCTTGCGCGTTATGTAATTCTCCGCTATCAGCCATCGTATTTGCGTAGCCATAAATATGCGCGGAGCCGTTTGCGGCGGGAGCTTTATGGCCGCGGGAAGCGAGGAGCCGTGCGCTTCAGTTTGGCGTTTCTGACCTTGTAGACGTTGTGCTTCTCGCTGAGCGTGTCGAAGACGATGTAGATCTCGTTGAGCATGTCCACCACCTGCATGGGCGTGATGTGGATGCAGATCTCGTTGAACTTCACCACGTCGCTGAACAGGATGGTCACGTCCGGGAACACCTGAGGGGAGGATCAGGGATGGGATCAGTTTGGGCGAAACGCTGGGAGTCTGGGTTAACGGGGTTTAAAGTGGGACTCAACGCAGTGTGTCTCTCAAGCCGTGTTTGTCATATGTGAACAATCTATAATGTATAAGTGGCTAAGTGACTATGGATGTCATAACCTCATAATACCTGCATTTTGGAGTAGTGGAGAAGCAGAGGAATAGTAAAACCCATGCAGCACGGAAGAGGGATGGGTGATTTTCATTTCCATGCAAGACCAAGTACGTCTGGGTTACTTTCACAATATCAGAAAGACAGATAAGTAGGGAAGGATGGATGGATGGATGGATAGATGGATGGATGGATGGATGGATGGATGGATGGATGGATGGATGGATGGATGGATGGATGGATGGATGGATGGATGGATGGATGGATGGATGGATGGATAGATAGATAGATAGATAGATAGATAGATAGATAGATAGATAGATAGATAGATAGATAGATAGATAGATAGATAGAGACAGATGGATAGATGGATGATAGATGGATGGATGGATGGATGGATGGATGGACGGATAGATGGACGGATGGATAGATGGACGGATGGATGGATGGACGGATGGATAGATGGACGGATGGATAGATGGATAGATGGATGGATGGACGGATGGATAGATGGACGGATGGACGGATGGATGGATGGATGGATAGATGGACGGATGGATAGATGGATGGATAGATGGACGGATGGATAGATGGATGGATAGATGGATGGACGGACGGATGGATAGATGGACGGATGGATGGATAGATGGATGTTCTACATTGTTTCACTGGATGCTTTTGTACGTCTTTGCCGTGTTTTTGTGAGGTTCAGCATATTTTTTTTAATGCAGAGTCCATAATGGTCCTGAAAAAAGCTGCTTTTTAAAAGTAAACAAACAGTAGCTTATGAGCTAAAGACATTTGAGACCTACAAAGTTCTTCTTCTGAAACTCTGACGCTCTGAAACTCTTCGACTCTGGTGTGAAATTGCTTTGGTAAATCAATATTTACTGGAGTGATGTACCACAGCCCATTAGATGTGATGTGTAGCAATTCTTGACAAGGATTATCTTGAGCCATCTTGGCCTTAGTTCAAAAACCCCAATTCCCCGGATTGTAAATATATTCAACTGGAGTTGAACTTTTCCCTTTGGGGTTTGACTCTGTTGGAATAAAAGTCCATGTTGTAATTTATGTGGACACGGGGCTGGGCAAGGTCAGCACATCAGCCAGGAGCGCCCGGCCCTCCGTCTCTTTGATTTGACTTTAGAGACTCGGTGCGCCCCCTTGAATCAGCCAGAGCACATCTGCATACCCAGGCGGAGGCTCTCTGCGGACCAGTACCTGGCACGTCTCCAGCGCCGTGATGCCCTTCCTCAGCCGGTCGGCCACTGCTTTGGGGATCATGGCGTACAGCAGAGAATCCCCCCTCTTCTTCTCCTCGTCCAGCTTCTTGATGATCTCCTGCAGCTGGGCGTACTTCTGCTGCTCCTGAGGTCGGGCACAGATACATTTACTCGACTATGTGACTGAACAGGAATTGTAAAAGTAGTTTTGCCCCATTTACTTTCATGATACTAGAAAAATACTTGGGGATTTTTGTCATCTTGGTCTGTGTTTACAAAGAGCACGGTGGAAAAAAGTATGGAGTGCCATTAGTGTCAAAAATGTCGCATATGTATAGCGTTACATTAGTGTCAAAAATGCATGCATGGAGCGAAATTAGTGCCGAAATAACGAGAATAAATGCAGGCGGCACATAAAAGGATTATGACAGTTTATATTTGAAGAAGCATATTTTATGTATATTTGTAGTAAGAATGCCTAATAAATGCCTCCTCAAGCCGCACAGAACCTCTTCATTTTCTCAAAGAGCTCCTGTTTTCCCCACTGTTTTGGGAATGAGGTGTGAAGACGAGTTGTGAATGGGCACATTTCATTTGTATTGAATTCACCGCTAAATAAGCTAATAATTGAATACAATGTTTACCAATAATAAGTTGGCCCTAACTGGATCCTGCTCCTCAGAGAAGAATGCTAGCAGTGTTCTGGCTCTAAAAATATCAAAGTTTTCCCTAAGTTTAAAACAAAGCGACGCTGTTAGAGCCAAAAGCAACTTGGTTTAACCCCTTATCCCCCGCCTTAAGCAGGCACATTTTCGGCTTAACCCAAATCTAAAAGCTTCTCGACTGGAGCTTACACCCTATAGGCCAGAGTAACGACTTGTTTGAAATCTAAGACCTACAAAACTGATTGTGACACAACGTTTTTGTCACATTTTTAAACGTTTTTTTGTGTTTTGGGGGAATTTTTTTTCTTCTTTTTGATGTTTTTTGTTGCTTTTTTGTTGCTTTTTTATTATTGTTGCGTTTTCAACTCTATTTTGACACAGAAAATGTGCAAAAGCTTCTCGACTGGAGCGCTCACAGACTATAGGCCACTGTAACGCCTCATTTGAAAGCTAAGACTTACAAAACGTTTGATTCTTTGTTGCAGTGTTAATTTTGTCGACTAAAATATTTTTAAGTCTGTTATTACTCTATTCTATTCTACTGTTATTTTTAACGGCTAAAATTGGACTAAAACTAAATCAAAAGTTGTTCATGAGACTAAAACTGTGACTAAAATGTCCAGATATTTTAGTCGACTAAAATAAGACTAAATAAAAATGAAAGGGAGAGACTAAAATCATCCAAACTTCTATTGACCGTCTGAAAGAGCCTCAGATCATTTACAATCACAGCTAAAGGAGCAGCTTTTTTCATGTGGAGCAGCTCCGTGAAGCAGAGGAAGAAGATTAAATATGATTATAATGAATATTATCAATGCAAAGTCCACTAAATTAGTCTTAAATTTAGTCGACTAAACTGACATGCAATTTTAGTCGACTAAATCTCGACTAAAATTAATTTACATTTTAGTCAAAAGACTAAGACTAAAACTAAATTAAAATATGTTGTCAAAATTAACACTGCTTTGTTGTCGTGTTTTGACACTTTGTCCAAGAAGCATTTTTTAGATTCGGGAAACTGGAGAAAATGGGCTCGGTTCAGGTGGGGGCTAAGAGGTTAAAGCAGGCAGCAGGTGGAGCTTTTACTTTGATCGAAATTTCAAAATGTGACGGACGTTTCGCCTCCCATCCAAAAAGCTTCGTCGGCAACATTAAAGGTCTTGGTTTTGGTCAGCAGGCATTTAAACCTCCAACAACAGAAGTTTGACTTGACCTGTTCTAACCTTGTTCAGTTAAGAGTGCCTTCCACATTACCTACTTTTGAAACAAGAAAGTCAAGCTTGGTGATGAATTATAATCACTTGGAACAGCGCAGATGAAAATGGGATAAATCAGCCAAAGCTTACCTGATCGAGAGCCAGCTGCAGCTCGGCCGACTGCTGTGTCCCGGCCAGAATGAGCTCTCTGCTGGAGTCGTGCAGGTTCAGGTCGTTCACATAAACACCCATCTTTATCATGTCCTCCACCGTCTCTATACTGCAACAAACACCAGCGAGCGGGAGGGGGGAGTTTATGAAGCCCTTTGGCAGCTCTGCACGCAACGCTGGAGTAAACAGTTAATGATAAATAAACGGTCACAGTTGCATCGGTTTGATGTCGGGCTCTCAGACGGCTTTATATCAAAACACTTCACACCCGCCGCCGCCGCCGCCTCGCGCGCACTGGAGGCGAGGTGAAGGGTGGCCCAAGGACACAACTGCAGTATGCGCTCCAGGGGGTAGGACTGGAAGTGTTCACTATTGAGTTAAACAAAGCTATATCTGGGACCACACCGATGATTTGGAGGAGAAAAAAAACTGTTTACAATTACACTCAACACCCACCACCTGCAGGAGGAGACATAAGGGGCTGGTGCAATGTGATTTGGGCAGCTCCAACAGCTGCCCCCATGGCCCGGCAACGGACAAGTGGAAGAAAATGGATGGATGGAATTGGAGATCCCCAGACCTCTCTTTTTGGTCTATATAAGGTACAATATTAGTCAAAAGTGGCCACTGTGGGATGCTTGGCTTTACATTGCCATCCAAAGAAACTCGCCACTCACTGAATAAACAAAATTGTCTTTTTATTAAAGTGATTTAATTGTATTACACATTCCCTGAATGGCATATTGCAGGCTGACTGCAATTTGACGCATCCTAAAGTAATATGGCCGGCCCTGTGGTGCAGCTGTGGAGTTTGCATGTTCTCCCCATGTCTGCGTAGGTTTCCTCCGGGTATTCTGGTTCCCCCTACCACTAAAAACATGCTTTTCATACATGTCATGTGTTTTACAGATTGAATAGGCTGTGACTGAATGGTGTTGGTCACAGGGGCCGTTGGGGCACATGTGTGTAGACTTCTGTCAGTCTCCCCTAGAGGAAACTGTGGCGACATGCATAGCTTACAACCGCCTTGTGTAAATGTGTTGCACTATGATTGGATTGGAATAACTTTTGTCTTGTGAAAAGCGCTAGACAAACAAGCTTCCATTCCATTCCCCTAAATAACTCTATTTTTCCCAGTCTCTTCCTTTGCTGATCTCAGCAGCCATATCCTGGTTATGAGAATATTCTGGATGTTCACATGTGTCAGAGAAACCATGATCCCTGCTGCATGAGCAACTACAGTAGAGTATCCTGGACATTAAGGCTCCAGAGTGGGGCGGGGCTAATGACAAATACGGTAAGAAGCTAACAGCTAACACTTCAGCAATGTTGCTAACACATGGGTTTTATCCCAGACACTTCTCTAAACACAGAGACAAGAACTATCTAAAGAAGCATCGAACACTGTCCCAGCTTCAGCAACGTGAGAAGTCACAGACTCGTGAACCGACCTGCCAGGTCCAATCAGGAGGGAAGGGGGCGGGAGCTTGATCATTTACTTTTGAAATTCATCTCTCCTTTCTCTCCTCATCTTGCCATCTTACAGACGGTCTCTTTAATACATGACGATCACTTTAACACATGGTGTGAGTGGTGTCCTTACATGGGTGTGCCCAGGAAGATGAGCGAGTCCCACGGTGGGACATATTTCATTTGCCCCTTCAGGTGCAGAGGCTTCTTAGGAGGCTCCCGCATGTCCTCGAAGATGGTCTCGCTGCACTTGCCTGCACAAACATATTATTGATTATCTAATGTACAGCATTCAACCGAGTGCTCGACAGCAAAGAGACACACAAAAGAACAGTGTTGTTTAACATAAAGAGGGAAGGTCTCTGACCGGTGACCGTCTGGAAGGCCAGCAGCTCGATGTCCTCCGCTCCAGAGATGGCCAAGTTGTTGTGCTGTGCTTGGGTCACAGCACTGCTGTACTCCTGGTCTGTGCCTTTCATCTCCTCTGTTTTGGTCTCTAAGACAAGAATAAACTGGATATTAACAATATGTCCTAGGTTTCCAGGGAGCCCAGGGAGATATTTAATATGATAACACGAAAGACGGCGCGAGAGTGGCAGAAGGACAAAGCTAGTTGGCAAGCTATGGGGTCAGCCCGATGTTGCCCGGTACCCATGTTCCCCCGTCAATAGAAGTGAGGGAACATCGATTAAGATTAGTGGCTAGGGCAGGGGCAGGGTTAAGCTGATGGATGTATGACATGTCACTCTCATGACTTGTGATTGGCTGATGTACCAACTCACCTACGAAAAAAAATCACACCTGGGGAACATAGGACCCAGGGAACATAGGTACGGACTCCAAGCTATTGTTAGGTGCTGGCGCCCTTTGAACACCAAATATGTATTATTTCCTATCTTTCCCTTTTTGTATGGTTTTGCCTCAGTTGTGTATATCTTCTTTATTGTCACACTTCTTGACAGAATTCATTGTTTTGGGTCTCTTTTTGTTGTGAGACCGTTGGGGCTATAAAAGCTCTCTCTGCTCTCCGAACCACCCAGTCTCGCTCTCCGCACCGGGTGGGCGCTCCTGTTCCGCTGCATTGGGTTCAGTTGTGTGATTTTTGACTCTGGTTTGGACGTGTGATCGGGTTCTACGGCCGCAGAGCGCTTGGCCGGTGATCACGTCTTCTTGTTACGTTTGGCTGGCGCACCTGGTCCATCTTTTCATTTGTTACTTTGCTTATTCATCTATTTTTTTTCCTTCTTCTTTTTTGGGCACAGGAGGGTTTTCCAATGCAATCCAATTACTTCTAAGAAAACTAAACGAGAATTCTAGCTAAAAGAAAACTATTATACTACATTTTTTGCTAAATTGAGCCAGTTCTGTGGACGGCAGTGTGATGCTTCAGTAGTTGCTGTAGACCTTTCCCCATAGTAAAGAAAATGTTTCCTGCCCTCTCAACTGCAGTTTCAGCTTATGTAAATCCCCCCTTTGATCTGTTCATCCATAAACATTATCTGTAAATCCGGTGTGACGTGAGCAGCCTGTACCTCTCTCCTCCTCCCTCTTGGCCTTCTCGTTCTCCTCTTTTTCGTCCGGCTCCTCGATGTTCAGCTTGGGGATGTTCACCTTCTGCTTGCTCTCCACCACGGCATTGGACATCAGCTCGAACACGTTGTTTAGATGAGTGTAGATCTAAACGCACGTAAAGGGGGATTTTATTAAAAGGGCACTAGTTTGACATCCTGCAAAATAAACTTCCTTGAGTTTTAACGTTGTTCCCTCATCACAGAAATACCTGGAGCTGTATTCATAACATTCGCACAGTTTTTGAGTTAAACCTCAGACAAAGCTGTTTAATTTAGCTGTTTCTTCTTCTACGGTGTCAGTGCCTCATTTTGTACTTCCTGATTACACTCTGCTCAAACCCAAAAACTGTCCAAAAACTGTGCTCGAAGTGTGTTTATCACGCTCTACTGGAGCTTCTCACACGTACGTCCAACCTTGAAGTTGTTTTTTAAGAAAATGATTCCTATAAGTGCCAGCAGGAGGAGCTCCAGTCAGGATCTTTCACCAGCTCTTTCGATTGCATTTCATTGTTACTGTTTTATTCTTACAGATTCTTATTTTCAAATAATAAAACGTAAAATAGCAAGGCTGAGGCTCTCAAAATAAGGTTTTTAAGTCTATTTTTAAGCTCCATTATGCATGACATGTCCACTTCAAGGCGAGACGCTGCAGGTGAATAGGGGGAAAAAAAAGATTTGCCAATATTTTCAGCAACAAAATCTAAATAAAGGATAGAACCAGGTTTTAATGCATGGTTTTTATCTGTTGATACATTAATCATTTTTCAGAGGGGATATTAGAACTTGCTTATTTTTAATTGTCAACATTCTGTTAAGTCCAAGCCTGGAAAGTTTGGAGTCTGTAGGAGCTACTAAAGCAAGAATGAAAACCTGATTTTGATTAAAAAAAAGACTTTTGTAAGGTCTCAAATGACTATATTTGGATTACAGCCATTCACAGTACACACTACATGGATACATTTTTAAATATTTGTGAATGAATACATAAAAGGTTGTGATGCAATGTTGTAGTTACTTCCTGGATATCGGCTATTGACAAAAAGTTGGGGTAAAAAACTAGCCAAAAATCTTGACATTGACTTTTTCAGTATTGTCACCTGCAGCGTCTTGCCTTAATGCCTCTGCACTTTTTCACCTGCTTCTCGATTTTACAACATACATTGTAAATCTAATTATAAACCTCGCATTTAGATATTTTGCCCCTAATCCTGAGTGAAAGGTTCTGGACTCACGTTGTCCCAGCTGAACTCCAGCATGGGTCTGACCAGAGCGAACTCCTCATCGACCTTCTTGCCCTGCAGGTCCGAGAACACCTCCTTGAGGCCGTCCCCGATGCGGTACATGGTCATGTCCCTCCTGAAGATCACGCTGAAGGGGAACATGTCGAAGAAGATGCCCCTCTTCATGGGCAGCTTCTCGTAGCTCGGCGCCGTCTTCTGCTGAGGCATCCGGTGTTTGAAGGCGGCGTTGTCGAAGTTCATCTTGTACACCTGGGCGCACACACGTTCACGCACAAACGTAAACAGCTACCACCACAGAAATAACAGGTGTGCAGATAAAAGCAGAACGGTGCTGCATTATTGAACTGTTTCTGCTTCAGTGAGTTTGATGATTCTTAACTAATTCTCTCTTTGTTTTAGTTTATTTCTATTTCTTTTAACATTTGTTCGAAAAGGAGTGGGTTTAAGTGCAGCCTGATTAGCCCCACCCCTTCTCTGTATAGATGCAAGAGAAGTTGAAAACGTTTTGTCTTTAATGGGAGAAAAAAAAAAAAAAATTTACATTGACAATTTTTTATATCATATGAATATTTTTTAACAAACAAATTCACAGCAGTTTAAGTCTAGTGACAATAATGGCATTTGCTGTTGTTTAAGGTCAGCACACACTACACGACTTTTCCAGTCGTAAACGATTTTATATAGAATGGGGGGTCCACACTACATGACTGGATTCAGTGCGATTTTCGAACGTCTGGGGTTCACACTTGACGACTGAGAATCGTAAGAGTGAACACACTACACGATTCTGACAAACAGCTGATGTTTTATAACACAGCGCGTCTGTCCTCTCTACGGCTTTGAAAACTGACCCCAAATCCGCAAAGACAGGCCTGTGTTTGTGAGCGCGGGATAACGTGTGTGTCCCGATTGGTCAACGGTGTCAACAATGTCATAACACCGCAGCGCTAGCTTACTGCTACTACGAAGCCTTACACTTGGCTGTAGTTCAGGCAAATGGAGATAAAAGTTGGCGACAGGAAGAAGCGGGACGTATTTCAGTGGATTTAATAAGAAAAGGAGATGGGCGTCAACCTCAGGATGGAGGAGACGGAGGAGAAAGCAGGGAGGCTAGCCGTTAGCGGCAAGGTGAAGCTGAACAGTTTGTCTCCAAACTTAGTAAGTGCCGCTAAACTCTGTTCGTGGTTGAAATGTAGCTGGAAAAGGTGGTTGTCGTGAACTTTTGGTGATAAAAAAAAAAGTTGTGCTGTTTCGTGTGTGGGGCTGTGGCCATGAAATGAGTTGTTTGTGCCGCTGGTTTAACAAAGTGAAAGAAGGAGGCGCGGCGGTGTTTTTCTGTCTTTATATCTCTCTGTAATTCACATTTGGGACGGTAAAATCACCCACGTTTCTCATGTGCGTCCAAAATCGGACATGTTTGATTTCCTACGACTGAAGTCTAGTCGCGTCTTTCTACAGCCCACACTACACGATTCCAGCGTCAGTCCAGTCGTGACCCCCCCACACTACACGACCCGACTCTGTGTGACCGCCTTCGACTAGACGCGACTCGATTAGACTCAGCACGACTGAGAATTAGAGCGAAATCGGGCATAAAAGTCGTGTAGTGTGTGCTGACCTTTAAAGGAACAGGCCACCATTTTTCCATACTGGGATATGTTTTTGCCTGAGCTTAGACGAGTTGATGCGTACCTGTCTGGTCTTTGTGTGTGCGCTCAGTCACGCAAAACGACCAAAGATGTTGTTAACATTTGGCTTCTTCCAACGTATTCCTATAGCTCCAAACGGGGGTGAAGTTGGAAGCTACCACGCTCTACCACGGGCACGCACAAAGACCAGACAGGTACGCATCAACTCGTCTAAGCTCAGGTAAGAACATATCACAGTATGGAAAAACTGTGTGCCCTCAGTCACACAAAAACACCAAAGATGTTGTTAGCATTTGGCCTCTCCCAGCATGTTCCTATCGCTCCAAATGGGGTGAAGTTAGAAGAGACCAGACAGGTGCGCATCAACTTGTCTAAGCTCAGGTAAGAACATATCTCAGTATGGAAAAATGGTGGCCTGTTCCTTTAAAGGTGCACTGTGCAACTTTTTTTATGTAGAAGTTAATATAAAAAGTATCTCAGCCTCTATGATGCTTCGGTATCAATTTTATTTCAGTTTTTGGGGGGTTCTGGTAGGTTTTCTGAATGGAATGTACATGGAACCAGGGTGACCGTTCAATCAGCAGTGAAAAACGATCAGAAAGCTCAAGAAAAAGAGTTTTATCCTGGAGCGTTTTATAGGCCAACTTGATGGTAAGTAAGCTGCTGGGTAATATCAACTTCGTTTTTCTTTTTTTTTTACATATAAAGTTGCATAATGCACCTTTGAATAATATTCTTTTTATCTTAACTGTAAATGCAAACTTTTCACATCTCAGAAGTATAGTCTTTGAGGTAAGGTAAACAGGTTTCCTCATCATACTTTTGGTTCCCTTTACGGCGCACACATATCTGACCTATGCAATTTAAATTTACACTTCTATATAACTGACAAATACAGCATGTTCTCAATTATTGCCTAATGTGCTGGTATGATTTCTCTTACATGTCACTCTTAGGGGAAGTAATTTATTTTTCATACGCATGAGAGGATATTGTCCCACCTGTAATATGCACTTGAAGCAAAAACAATCAGCACTCATGGACAGGAGCGTGTGTGCACAGCCCCTCACATGTTTCATACAAGTACTGCAAACTGTGCCAGGAACCAAGTACTTAATCATGGATGCGAGTACGAACCACATAGGTCATCTTCTCTGTCTCCTCTTTAGACAGGATCTCTACTTCAATGTCTGTGTTGTAGAACTGCCGGCCGACTTGGGAGAGCTGACCTGGAAGAGAAATGACAGGAATTGTTTTTTAAAAAGACATGATATCTTGTTAACTATTTCATAAACATGACCTAAACCAGTTTTGAATACACAGTCTAGGGAACATACCACAAACTTCAAACTCGCCTCGCATCAATCAAGTCCTAATTTGCGCTCATGTTGACCTACAGTGAGCTCTGCCACTGAATTATGAAAGTTCTTGGCTTTCAAAGGAGCAATGCCTCACTCACACACAGTTCCACTTGTGCTTGTGTCCTAATGAAGTCGATGTTACCTTTGACAAACTGCGTGAAGCCCTTCCTTGTGCTACGATAGTGCAAGGTGAGGCTGGTCTCGCACTCCTCCTCCACACAGAAGCTGGGCGGCTGCACTTTGGGGAAGGAGAAGCGGAAATACTCATGCAGGTTGTCCAGCTCATTGATGAAGTCTCGCACATTCCGCCCCAGCACCTGGAGACCAAGAGATTAACCGAGTTTAAAAAGAGGCCTGCTCTGTAAAATGGACGCTTTTACAATGTGAAATACCGTTGCGAAGCTGTCCAAGGTATTGGTTAAAGCTTGAATAACGTTTTGCCTTTTAAGCATGTTACCTTAAGAATGCGCTCATAGCCGTAGTTGCCGATCCTCTTGACCATGTAGACCCCAAAGGCGTACATGAGCTCATCATGGGTCTTCCCCAGCACCTCTCCTGCCGCCTTCGCCAACCGCAGGATCAGGTTATCACTGAATCACAATGTGTGGAAGATATTTTCAACTAACCTTTGACGGGCCTTTTCTTCATCGTCTAAATACTTTCGGCCATAGCTTTTCAAGGCCCGATCTCATGAAAGAACAGCAGTGAACGGCGGTACCTTGAGATGCCAGAGGTGCCTATGATCCCCAGCTGTATAACTGGCTGTGTCATTGCAGTTTTGAGACACTTGAGGCCAATCTTGACACTTTCCTCTCTCCTGATATTATTTACATATGTGTGGGTTTGGAGTGTGTAGTACCTGTCTGTCCAGTGATCATGACATGATAAAATTCCCTTTAAAACATGGGGTTAGCATGCGAGCGTCTTGTAAGTACCAGGATGGGTGACCATGTGGAAATAACCGATAGCCTGGGTGGGACGTGAGTGAGCAACTGGCGAGCAAGTGGTGGGTTATTGCTGGAGGGTCAAGTACAGTAGGCAAGTTTGCTTGATGGAGGGCCAATTTTCTTCAAAAGATCAAGGGATGAACCTGTCAATGTTAGCCCAATGTAAAGCACCACTTTCTACAAATGCCAGGGTTGTACACTTATTGGTTGTTTCGTTTGGAAATTGTGAAGAAATTGGCAGTATTTCTCACATTCTTTTGAGAGTAGTATCTCAGTGTTGAATAATATTTCTCAAAATCATCTTGAGGGGAAAAGTTCTATGCTGGAGGGCCAGATTTGGCCCTGGGCCTGGCGTTGCCTACCCCTGGTCTACTATGTAATTTCCTGCCAGTGTGGGGTGAATGATGCACTTTGGTAAAAAGACCTATACACTTTCCTTCTCTACAGTAAATCCACTACACACTCACTGTTTTTGTTTATTTATATTTATTAATGTGGAAAGTGTTATTGACGATAGGCTATACTTTTAAGTAATGTGTAAAACAGCACTGGCCATCCATGAAAGTTCTAAATATTGAATAATGCTATAGTCGACCCGTGTGTGAATTCGCGCCGATTAGTAACTCATGGTCAGCAGCTTGACGGACAACCCTCTTGGTGACATGTCAGCGATCTTACTTGTACATCTGATGGCGCACAAACTTGAGGTGTGGGATCTCGGCGCGGTTCTCGATCAGCCTCCACACGTCCTCTCCGTAGGACTCATTGATGTAATCGTTGACTGCTTCCAGGTACAGGCCGTACATCTTCCCCTGGACAGGTGCCCAACTTAGCTACTCAGCTGGAAAAGGATCCAATGTCACTGAGCATGTCATCCAGTTTTGTATTGTTTCACTTCAAGATTACATTTATACTGTGAACAATGCATTACAGTAATGACTTACGTTATGTGAGGCATCATTAAGTCAGTATTGCATTGTATTGTTTTGAGGTGTACATTGTACTACAATGAATTATCAAATTGGCTAGGAAATAAGTACATCCAAATCATATCCATATTCTTTTTTAATAGTGAAAATGAAATCTGCAGTGTAGTGTACCTGAATACCTAAACATACAAATATTCAATGTTATTGTTAAAGCACAATAAGCCTGTGCAGTGAATGTAAGCTGAACCTAAGCGTAGAGAAATCAACAGAAATCAATTACAAAATGTACATTGCTGAATAATAATGAATACTTTTTTTTAAGTAAAAAAACAAATAATACATCAAACTTTTGCAGTATCAGTCTTGACAAAAAAAAGTGGCTGAACATATGAACCTACTTGATGATGTAAAACTAAATACATTAATGCGCTGTCAAAGTCGGTAGGTGTTGCTCACAAAAGCATGCCACTTACCTGTGTCACGCACAACCTCATGAAACCTCGACGAAAGCTCAAGTCAGCCACATCTACGGAACAAGCAGACCACTCCGATGTGACCAGAAAACAAACGATTCAAGCCTGTCTTCACACACTATGCTCAAACCACACCTACCACGCGTCCGCTCCGAGCAGAAAAAGGCGCGAAACTTTGCCGAATAAACGCAAAAAAAAGTCTCCGAAGTTGCCTGCGCGCCGGCGGGGTAGTGCGCTCACCTGCCGTCCGTGGGTGTGAGTCGATGGTGGCTCGCGGCGTCGAAGGCAGCAGCCGCTCAGATCTTGGTCCGATGAGAGAGCGCTCAGCTGGACGTGACAGGTATGCCCCCTTTCCCCACTTCTCTTCGCAGGCGCCCGCTCTCCGCTGTCACATCAACGAGTGGCCGTGACAGAAATAGACCCGGCGCAGCGTGTTTGTGGCAGGTTCCGAGCACAAAGGGCCGGACAAAGGTTCAGCAGAAATGTTTTTTTTTTTCCTGATGAAACTGCAATTGCGCGGCTTGTACGAATTCAATAAATGATAAAAATGAAAAGCTTAACATGCGATTGGTAAGTCATTGGCTCGTGCCTCACTGCAAGAAGGTCCAGGGTCGGATTCACGGACATGGCGGTGGCTTTCTGTGTGGAGTTTGCTGGTTCTCCCTGTGCGTAGGTTTCCTCGACGACAACAAATATGTACAATAGGATCCCCACTGGGAACAGGACTCCCCAGAAAAAGAGATTCTTAATCCCAGTGGGACTTTCCTGATTAAATAAAGGTTATCAAAAGGCAGTAAATGAATCACAAATATGAATAATTGAAATTAGCAAATCAAACAAGTTGCAAGAAGAAGCTTTTCAGTGATAAAATGCCAGTGCTTCACAAAATGCATCAACAAACAATAAAAAAAAAACAGTTCCTTATGATCTCATGTTCAAACCTTGTAGTTTAGACCTTTAAAAATGTGACTCTTGTATTTAGCAGTTCATATTTCAGTCCTCTATCAACCTTAATGCACGTGGACATTATACGTGCTATGTGAATTGCTTCTTTATTTGATTAAAAAATAAATAAATAAACAAAACAATTGCAAATCTAATCACAATTCCTTGTCTGAAAAATCAGTCTCATTATAAATCCTTCCATGTTTTTGTTTTTGAGAGTGAGGCTGTTAGAAGAGCATAATTGATGGCGGTTTCCAAAGTGATAAGTATTCAAAGTAGCATACTGGTCAGAGTCAGAGAAATAGCTGCCCAAAATAATTCTGCATTTCTCAACACCAGAGCAGAGATCAAAAACATCTCAGCAGATCAAGTTCACTGCCATGTACATACAATTCAAAATAAAATAGTGTGTGCATAATCCAAATTAAAGTACCACAGATATCTTTCCTTGTAAGCTTCAAAATAGCAGAGAGCTACTTGTGCTTTAAGGACACTTGAGTCACGATGGAACTTAGGCGGAGTTTGTAGCCATTATAGTTCCAGACAAAAAAAACAAAATATTTTACAAGTTGATGCTGTGGGTCCGGGGACAGCATTAAAGGAAGTGACTTGGTTGTTTCAGCTCAAATATATCTTATCTTATTTGTCACTGATGATTGTATGCCCAGCTTTATTTGTGTATATTTCTATAGGTGCTTGTGTTAATGTGGTGAGGTGGTGGACTGGCCAAAACATTGACTCAAGTAAGACAGAAAGTAAAAAGTAGTGATCCGAATAATTGCTCAAGCAAAACCATAAAACTACTAACATGTTGCTTGAGTATGCGCTAAAGTCTGATTCATGTTTCAGCAGTGTCATAAATTATGAGTCACAAAAATATTTTAAAATGTTTATGTTTTCTGAGAAATAAAGAATGAAGTAAAAAAACATGTCTATTATAAGCGTAAAAGTGAAGATTTATCCCTATAAGAGACTAGATGCAAGTTCACCATTGTATACTCACTACTGCCACCTCAGGTCTTACGTGTAACTGCAGCTTCTATATTGAGCTCGTGCATGACGGCACTTCGGGTCTGAAGCAACAACTTGAGTGACAGTGCAGGATTTTAGAGGCAGTTGTGGTGAACAGGTCTGAGCTCATTCTACACATTAGGACAGGGGTGTCCAAAGTGCGGCCCGGGGGCCAAATGCGGCCCTCAGACCAATTTATGGTGGCCCTCTGCCTTCTTGCTGAATCGGGACACATCATCAGAGATAGTCCTTTTTATTTGAAATGTAATAATTCTATACAATTCTAACCAAACAACTAACCTTTTACTGTGAGACTGAGCTGCATGAAGGTTTTGAGCAGAAATAAAGGTGTGGGGCGCAATTTAAACCTCTGCTAGTCAAAGGTTTTGCGACACAAACCACTGATCTATGGCCCTTCACCCTGTGCACGCTTCAGTATGCGGCCCCCCATGAAAAAAGATTGGACACCCCTGCATTAGGACATGGCTGGAACATGTAGGGGGAGGAAAATACTTAGTTTTAACATTTTGAATCTGTATAGTCGCTTTAACATTTGCTCATAGTGGCACAAGTTACTATATTATGTACTATAGCAAGAGTACAGATACTTTAGTTTAATATTACTCAAGTTGAAAAAATAAGTACTGTTTAAAAAACTACTTGCAAAAGTACAGTTATTTCAAAAGTGTATTTAAGTACATGTACTTGAGTAAATGTGACTAAGTACTATGCCAGCCTCTGTCTAAAACAAACAATTTCTGACCCAGTTCCATTTTAGTTAAGAGATACTGTATATAACACCTAAACATGTCACCTTTTGGCCACTAGGGGGTACTGTTACAACACATCCGGCCTGTTTGTAATCCGCTCGGAGAGGGAGGTATGAATTTGCTGATAAAAACACATTTCCTTGTGTGTGTGACAGTGGCCTTTGAGAGCGGAGACATGAAAGATCATCCACTGTGTTCCTCTATGGCACATTGGCCTTTAGTGTGTCCTCTACAGAGACAGAGCTGATTCCAAAAACATCATCCTCTCCAAATTACACCTCGGATGTGAAAAGATGACTGTGGAGTTGACTCGATGAATACAAATTGACTTGGGAGGTTACTTTTGGAATTGACTATTAGGAAAGGTACTTCTGGCCTTGATATTTGGGAGAATATTATGCTTAAGTTAATGCTTCTGATGATTTGTGTAATACAGTTTTTCTCCATTGGTTTGGCTCATTTCTTGAAACAGAAATGACATTCTCAAAACAATATGGAAAAATCTCCAGGGAAAGCATTAGTAATAGAAAATCAGCAAAAAATGTGTGGGAAAAAAAAATGTAAAAAAAAATGGGGGGAAAAAAATCATTTATCTGACCTGAAAAAAACAAAACAAAAAACAAAGTCACTTCCTTTAATCCTGTCCCTGGATCAAGAGCATCAAAAGTTGTTTTCAATTCTTCTTTCCCTATACCGTACTGGTATCGTTTAACGGTACCCAGCCCTAAAGGTCCCCCCAACAAAATATTTCTGTTGAGTTTTGGTTTGGGTCGGGCAGTGTGTATACTTTTATTGCAGATCTGTGGCCAGTATAGGCAATAAGCTTAGATTCATGACAGATCAGGGGCGGATCTAGAAAAAAAAATCACGGGGTGGCAAGCAGGGTCAGGGATCATTTCTGGGCTGGCAACCCATTTTACAATGTTAAATGTGGTGTCATGGGGTGCGCAGGTTTTGCTTGATCGCAAGGGAATTTTTCCATTTAAGAAAATTTAAAATCAAATCTTGGGGGCCACAGGAGTTAGCACCTGGCTCCTTATTTAGCCCTAAAGTTGTTGTAATTCTTCGTCCTGTCTGAGAGTGAGTCTCTGCAAGCACCCAAGCAGCTTTTAGAGCAGATGTGAGACATTACATGACATCAATGGGGTGGAGACCTTTTACTAGGGGTGGCAGCTTCCACCCCGTGCCACCCCTCCTAGATCCGCCCCTGTGACAGATCATGGCAACCCAGCTCCCCGTGTGCAGTACAGTAAATACACAAGCTACATCCGCTGCCGCTAAAAGGAATACCTGACAGAGATAGCCATCGACGGTGTATTTTTTTTTTACAGGCCCAGTGACCGCCCACCTCAGCGCCATAATGACCCGCTCCCGCGCTCATTCCTCCTCCTGTCCCTTCCATTTCCCGCTCCCTCCCCACCGTCCAGCTCCCATTTACCGGGCCCAGCGTGAGACTGCGTAATGTGCCGCCGCGCGCCCTCGCCCCCCCCCCTCCGCAGCCTGGGAGGTCTCGGCTGCAGCCCGATAACAAAGCGCCGACGCTGCCCACCGCGACCCCCGCCGCTTCCAGCACTTTCATCTGAGACTTGCATTACTCACCTCCTTTCTCTCCCCGGACAATTTTTGCAACCTTCCTCTGTGCCAAGGCGTCTCGAAAGGTATCCATTCGAGTCTTTTTTTTTCACAGAATGCTAAAAGCTGCCAGGAAACACACCGGGCATCTTTGTTTGATGTCGCGCACGCACAAAAAAAAAGGATGGATGTTTAGCGGCGGCGACACACCGGCGCTATCTCTTTCACTTTGCCTCATATATGGTCGCATTTTTTTTGTTATCTACCGGAGTGAGTTATCAGCCGCAGCCAGCCCGACAGAGCCCTTCGATAGGATCTGGTGGGGAGATTGGGTCACCGCGAGGAACCGTGCATATACTCAGCCGCCGAGATATCATCCCACGGCGGCGCGAGCGGAGAGAGTTTGACGGTTCCTGATTCGGGAAGCGGGACACGTCGGCACAAAGCCTTGTTTTGCAGATGGAAGCCGTCGCACATTCGGAAAGTTTGCACGCTGATATCCGCCCCACTTTTTGTTGTATGCGCCTGTCAAAAAGTCCCGTTTGTGAGGTGCGCACAATTGAACGTTCACCCTTGACAAAAGCCATCTTGGTTCTCCGGTGCCGGAAGGAAAACTTTTAAGGGGACTCGAGAACACTGTTCAGTTTCCAGGAAGTGGTTGTTTCTGGGGGCGGGATCTGGTGGCGTTGGTTTCACTGTAAATTGTGAAGTTCAGATTGAAAGCAGTTGATGCCACCGGTCCTTCAAAACTGAAAACTTGCACCAGTGCCACAAACAATCATCTTGAACACTGGAATCTGAACTCAAAACACAAATCTGCTAAAACATGGGAACTGTGTGTTAATCAAAAATAGCTGGGAAGATGGAGACCGAAGGCAGGGTTGCCAGGTCTGGACAGCCAAACCTGCCCAAAAATATCTGAATAACCGCAGACCGCGGACATATGGCATGGCTGGAATTTGTTTATGCTTTTTTCAATCACATAGCACCAGATGATGAAACCTTCTGTTGGTCTGTAAATGCAGTAAATTAGAATAACTGCCTTCTATAAAATGTCTCTCTCAAAATGGCTGTAGTGAATGTCTTGAAATAGGCCTCTGTCTGAGCCTTTCCGACACGCCCCCTCCACACGCTGTCTGTGGCATCAGTGGGGAGGGGGTTCTGCTGAGGAGCAGTGGTTGGTTACTCGGCTGGTGACGAAAGCTCGGAGGCGTCTCCAGGAGGTGGGGGCGTTCCTAGGAGGACTCAGGCAAACCTATCCCTAAAATGGCCGCCATCAGAGTTTTTACAGATTACTCAAAAATACATGAATGTGCCAAGGCAACACTTAAGGCATGTTTTTAATGAGGGAATGACAGAATAACATGATGTAAAGCTTGAAAAAGTCCATTTTGCATAATACCCCCTCTTTAAAGGAACAGGCAACCGTTTTTCCATAGTGAGACAGGTTCTTACCTGAGCTTAGACACGCTGATACGTAACTGTCTGGTCTTTGTGCGTGTCCGTGGAAGAGCTTGGTCGCTTCTAACTCCACCACGTTTGGAGCTATAGGAATACACTGGGAGAGGCCAAATGCTAACAACATCTTTGGTTGTTTTGCGTGACTGAGCGCACACACAAAGACCAGACAGGTACGCATCAACTTGTCTAGGCTCAGGTAAGAACATGTCTCAGTATGGAAAAACGGTGGCCTGTTCCTTTAACAGAGCCCATGTGCTACTGCGATGATGAGAAACCACCCCTATCTCCTGGCCTTATTGAAAAAGCAGCTGTCAGAGCCTTGGATTTGAGATTTTGTCATTCAAAATAGTGACTTTCATCAAAAATAGCCAATTTTACAATTAAAACAACAAGGCAAAAAAAAAACCTGGCCGAAGTTGACTTTTTGGAGCAGGTGCACATCCACGACATGTCTGCGCCGCTGCAGCTGCCACAAGCTCACTGATTGGCTGCCCGGTGCATTCAGTGCTTGGATTTTACGCTGAAGTATACATCAGCCTTGAGATTAGTAAAAGTTTTACATAGCGCTTTTCTGGACACTCTGAGACACTTTACTTTGCATTATTCATTCCCTCCATACTTTGTGGTCATAAACTACAATTGTAGCCACAGCTTACTTGGGGTAGACTGACAGAAGCGAGGCAACCAGTCTGCGCCATCGGCCCCTCCGACCATCACCAAGCAATTTTCAAAGGTATTTACAATGTTTTCAGCAATTTGAAAGTAGTTCAACAGGTGTTTGCTGACTGATAACATTTCTCCAAAGCATCTTGGGGGCCGGAGGTTCTCGTGCCTGACGTTGCCCACCCGTGACCTACTACATAAGTATTATATGTGACCGATCATGGAGAGTCGGGGACACATGTCGGTTTTGGGGCATTTTGAGTCATTCACAGATCATCAAAGTGTATCTCCAGGCTTTCCAACGATGTGTGACACTGGGAAATCAGATCATATTTGGACCATTTTGTAGACACTTCAATTTAGGTGAGTAAACGGCTTTCAAAGAATGAGCAGTTCTCACCTCTCGCTGCAGCTGGGGTGACAATAGGGCTCATTTACATCTCATTTAGATAAGCCACACCCCCGTGAATAAATGTCTCTGGTCTTGCACAAGTGAAGTTGGTTGGATAGTGGATAATCCTCTCTCAAACACACACACACAAACTCCACACCCATACACACTAGTGATGCACGGGTTCACTGTCTCTGTCCCGCTGTCGCTGCTTTACTATCAAGGCTCTTCATGAGGAAGCGGCGCCACAATAAATCCACTTTCCAGAATACTCTTTCCAGAAGTACTCTCTTGTTAAATTTGTTTTTAAATGTGTCAACAACCTCGCTCCCGATATCGCTGCAGGAATGATTGAAACATGTGCAGCTCACGGGATCGTCACAGGGGGCGCTGTCAGTGGAGACTGCAGACCAGCCAGATGCAAAACAGCTCTTGGACAGACGGCGTTTGCGGTACAAGGGCCACAGATCTGGAACACTTTACCTGTTGATCTGAAAACTTTAACAGACCTGAGTGAGTTTAAATGTAAAGTTAAACAGTGGCTCAAACTGAATCAAACTTGTGGACACAACAGAAGTTTATAATATTTTATTGCAAACCTTTTCTAAATTGTATTATTTGGAATGATTTATGTCAATGTCTTAAATATTTTCTGTCTTAGGGACCAGGTCTGCGAATTAGCTTCTAGCTATACGGCCTATGAACATGGCATCGGTTATTTTAACAATGCTTCTTGTTCTGTCCCTAAATAAACACATAAATAAAATATGAATAAAATAAACACGACCGCTGTTTACCCAGTATGTAAACACAGACACAAGTCCCGCCCCTACCGCACGCTCCAGAAATCTCCCTAAACAAGCCGGTTTGAACCTAAAAGTTCACACTTTTAAAGCAGTACTAAGTAACTCTTCCCCCTAGAGGCCATAAGCGCAACTGCAGGTGTAGTAGCAAGTTATGATTTTTTTAACTAATTAATTGTCTTGGAGAGTAAATACTACGCTGACAGGAAAGGCTAAGGGAGAGAGGGTTACTGTGCATCCAATTACACAATGGAAATATTTTTTTTCACTCAAACTTGGCTGTAGATACTGTTTAAAGTGACGTTAGCCCGCAGTTAGCTTTGCCCGTTAGCATGTTAGCTTCTTCTTCGTGATTCCATTAGTGTGTATTGTTATCTCCGCACCGGGGGCAGTCAAGTTGCAAACATGGTTTTCTGGCCAGAGACACCAGGGGGAGATGAAAGACCCTCCAATCATCCCATAAACACTTGTCCCCACAGGGACCACGAAAAGGATTTATTAAGGTAAACACGTTACTTAGTACTGCTTTAAACATGGAGAGGCTTCTTCGTGGCTTCAACTGAACGATTCTGCAAAAAAAGCGAAAATCAAATTTTTTTTCTCAAAACTTGGGATGCTGACTAGTGTCCCTGGTTCTCGTGACCGGGCACATACACCCAACCTGCTACTAGCTCATGAGTTGCTGGAAAGGCCTCTTTGCGTGAGAAGCCAAATGTGCACCCTCATTATCTGATTGGTGGCTGACTGATGTAATGGCCGCAGAGAGCTAAACATGACCCGCCCCAGACAGACCGTCCTCCCCCCGAGCCGCAGCCCGGGAGCATCAAGTGCATTTTATTGTTTACGACCTGCAGAGTCTCCGGATGAAATTGTAAATCCGATCAGTGCGGCGGGACTGTGACTACACAAAAGCTACGGGGATGATTCCGCGGCAGAGTCGGATGGAAATATGCCAGTATCCGCGGTGACCTGGCGCTCGGATACTTAATCGAAGCCGGTCTGCGTCTCCCCCCCCCCCCCATTCCCACCTCCCCCTGCCGAATGCACGGGAAGCCACATTCTTAACCGCATCATCCCCAGATACCTGCCTGTTATTGGCTTTAGCGCAGACACAACGGGGGCCCGGCTGGAAGCGCCTGCGCCGGCTGAATGCTAATGACGTCAGGGCGCGTTATTGTGGCTTATGCAGCACCCACGGGCCCCCGGCGGCTGTATTTTTAGCTTCCCCCCGCACACCACACACCCACCCCTGGATCCCAGCTCACTCTCACCTGTCAGCAACTCCGTCTCCTCCGCTCGCTCAATACTTCTGTAACTCACTTTTTGTCCTACTTTTTGGTGTGCCGGGGCTTTGATTATTTAAATGTTGCGCGTGGAGGGGGATGTAAATGAGATTATCAAAGGGGGGATCGTAACGGGCTCGTTAGTAATGCATTCCGGTTAAAAATAAGTCGCCGGTTCTGCCAACAAGGCGAGAATTCAAGTGGGCTCAAATAAACCGCGGTGCCTCAAACACTGACTGTGTTTTCCAGAAATTGTATACATTTTTTTTTTGACTTTATTTTGTGACTGCAAGATTATTACACTGCAGGTGAATAGGGAAAAAAAAGTAAATGTACAGATATGAATTTGACACTTTTGCTGAACATCACAGATATAACTATGATAAAAAAATGTATTGCACTTTTTCTGTCATTTTATGTTTTCACATAAAAATAAGGCATTTTGAGCATTAAAATGGCCAACATCGCCTATATTTTGGGCAACGAAATCAAGATAATGAATTGAGCCAGATTAAAATTTATGGTTTTATTTTATTGACATATTAGTAATTAAGATTTTTTCAGAGGGGATTTTGGATATTATGTTTAGTTTTTCAATAAACTAATCATCAGTGAAAACATCTGTAAAAACTCAAATTCCGCCTGTTTTTTTGGTTTCAAAGTTAAAGCAGTACTAAGTAACTCTTCCCCCTAGAGGCCATAAGCGCAACTGCAGGTGTAGTAGCAAGTTACGATTTTTTAATTTATTAATTGTCTTGGAGAGTAAATACTACGCTGACAGGAAAGGCGAAGAGAGTGCATCCAATTATACAACGGAAATATTTTTTTTCACTCAAACTTTGCTGTAAATACCGTTTAAAGTGACGTTAGCTCGCAGTTAGCTTTGCCCGTCAGCATGTTAGCTTCTTCCTTGTGATTACATTAGTGTGTATTGCTTTCTCCGCACCGGGGGCAGTCAAGTTGCAAACATGGTTTTCTTGCCAGAGACACCAGGGGGCGATGAAAGACCCTCCAATCATCCCATAAACACTTGTATTCCCCCCACAGGGACTACGGGAAGGATTTATTAAGGTAAATAAGTTACTTAGTACTGCTTTAAAGGGGCTGGAAGCAAGTTCGCCATTTTATACTCATTACTGCCACCTCAGGCCATATGTGTAACTGCACCTTCTATATTAAGCTTGTGCATGACGGCAATTCGGGCCGAAGTGACACATTTTTGAGTGACCGTACAGGATTTTAGAGGCAGTTGTGGTGAACAGATCTGAGCTCATTCTACACATTAGGACATGGCTGGAACATGTAGGGGGAGGAAAATACTTAATTTTAACATTTTTAAACTCCTTATAGTCCCTTTAAATAAATCAGGCTAGGAATTAGATATTAAAAAATCCCTCTGAAAAAACCTTCAAAATATTGCTAGGTCTCAGACTGGAAAGTTTAGAGTCTGTTGGAGCTTCTATAAGGGCTCAGGCTCTGCCCGAGTGAGGCTTCTCTCATTCAGAGAAAACCAGCCCTGAAGTTTTGTAGCGAGTGCGCATGCTCGGCCGGACACGTGGATGTAAAATCTGTCAATATTTATGAATGAAAACCCGCTTGAAAGACGGCGTTTCTATGCGGCGCAGCAGCTACTTCCGGGTTGCCCCCACCTCGCAGACAAAACATCATAAAATAAATATCATGCGGGGTGAGTTTTGTCATTTTTATATCTGACATGAAAACTAAGATGTAAAGGGAGGAAAATAGATAAAAATCTCCACTTCGACCACTGCGTGAAAAATCAATACTTTCACCTGCCGCGTCTCGCCTTAAAAGTCTCAGGTCAGGTTTGTGTCTCTACAAACCTGTTCCGAAATGAGGAATGAATTTTGGTTTATTCGGGCGGCACGGTGGCGCAGCAGTTAGCGCGCGTGCTTCACATTCCTACCTGGACCTACCTTTCTGTGTGGAGTTTGTATGTTCTCCTCGTATCTGCATAGTTTTCCTCCGGGTACTCCTGTTTCCCCTAACACTAAAACATGTACAATAGGTTTCCCTCCGCAGTCCCTACAGGATTTCGCAGGCATTTTTTTGTGATTGTTGCGGGGGTAAAATGCCTGATTATGTGGGCCATTTTTCCAAAAGTTGCAATGAAAAATGATTTTCTGCTTAAACCAATATATTTTTACATACACATTTTACTTTTCTTTGTATTTTACATCAGTTTTAACCAAAGAGACTCTGGGGAATAATAATAAGACTCAAAATATATGTTGCGCCCCTCCCCTCTTGTCTACTCCACTCAGGTACACAAAATGGGCTCTGACTCCTACAAATCTGATAAAATAGAGCCATGAATGAGAATCCGAGGAGAACAGACCAAAGAACGAATGTCGACATTGAGCTTCGGCTCCGGTTCAGCAGAACTGTGACTCCTAAAGTTTGTGCAGTTAAAGCTCCAGCCCCTCACCCACACACGCCAGAAGCATCTAAAGTCTATATCGCCAAATGAAGATCCAGTAGCAGAGAAAAGCAACTCGGACAGAGGAGATCCATGGTAGGATCACATAGGGCTGTGCAATTAATCGAAATTCAATTACGATTTCAACAGTAAACGATTGGAAAATTAGCATAATCGCAAAAAATCGATTATAATTTTTTTTACTTTTTTTTTTTTTTTCCTTCACATGTTTTTTTTTTTTTTTAAATTTCATTGTTTTTTTTTCAAATTTTTAATTTTTGGATTTTTGTCTTTTTCTGCTGGATTTTTGTCTTTTTTTTTGATGGATTTTTGTCTTTTTCTGCTGGATTTTTGTCTTTTTTTTGATGGATTTTTGTCTTTTTCTGCCGGATTTTTGTCTTTTTTCTGCTGGATTTTTGTCTTTTTTTTTGATGGATTTTTGTCACTTTTTTGCTGGATTGTTGTCTTTTTTTTGCTGGATTTTTGTCTTTTTTTGCTGGATTTTTGTCACTTTTTTGATGGATTTTTTCAAAGGCAACAAATAATCGTTTGAATAATCGTGATTTCAATTATGACAAAAATAATCGTGATTATTATTTTTTCAATAATCGAGCAGCCCTAGGATCACACAGCGGCTCAGGCTGTAAAGGCCCAGGCGAGCGAGAGGAGGTGGAGCTTCAGGCCCAGGCGAGGGAGAGGAGGCGGAGCTTCAGGCCCAGGCGAGTGAGAGGAGGCGGAGCAGATGTGAAAGTCCTTCAGTCTGAGGTGCTGATCATATACGTGAAAATATAACAAGTGAAATACATTTAACTCATCAGAAAGTCACTTTAGTTGCACATAAGTTGCAAAGTTAAGGAAAAGTAGCGAAGGAAATTGCGGATTGTTAGGATAGTTGCTGGCGTCTGCACTGATTTCGTGGAGTTTGCTTGATGTTGCATTAATAGTTGCGATCGCGAAATCCTGAAGGGACTGCCTCTGGGCCCAGGACTCCCCTGAAAAAGAGATTCTCAATCTCAGTGGGACTTTCCTGGTTAGTTAGAGGAAAAAACTAAAATTCTGTCAAGAATGTTTAAGTTTTTGGACGTGTTTAATATAGAAGCAGACATCACTGCCTCTTTTGAATCACCCATATATGATCTCATATGAAGCAGCCAAAGGGGAAAAACGGAACTTTCTCCCATTACTCCATCACTTCTTCAACGTCTCCAACGCCTGAACCAAACTCATTTTCTCCAGTTCGGCTTTTCTCAAATCTTGCGTTTTTGTGGCTTTTCCAGCACATTTTTGTCATGTTTTTGTTTCGTTTTCTGTCACGATTTGTCTTTTGTTCCCCTGTTTTTGCATGTTTTCTTGTCTTTGGTCTAGTCCTGTGTTTTATTTTGACATGTGTGTTCTGTCTGTTTGCTTTTGCTTTGCTTCCCCTGTGTTAATTACCTGCCCCGCCCTGATATGTTTCAACTGTGCCCTGTTTCCTCTTGTATTTATACCCCTGTGTTTCCCTTGTCCTTTGTCACGTCATTGTCTATGTCAGCCCCGGTTTGTTTAGGTTTTTGGTTTTCTCTGGATTTTGTTAGTTTGGTTTTCGTCCTTCATTAAACATCACCAGTTTTGTTGCAGGACTGGCCTTTGGCAGCTGAGGACCCTGACCCCTGTTTCTGCTCTGTCCTGGAGCCACCGCTGGACATTTACCTTTGTCCTGAGCCACTGGCAGACCCCGACCTCCGTTCGAGGTGGGCCCCTTCTGTTCCGGAGCCACCACTGGACACTTTCTCCGTCCAGGATGGGCTCCTCTTGTCCTGGGGCAACCATCGGACTGAGACCTCCGTCTGGTGTGGGCTCCTCCTGTTTGTTCCCCTGGGCCACTGCGGGACATTCTCCGTCCTGGGTGGGCCCTTCCCACTCCAGTCTCTCAGTTGCCTCCAGTGCCTGCACCTATCCCCGAACCACCACCAGACAACACTCTCCGTCTGGGGGGGGGCGCCATCCGTCCCTCCGCCACTGCCGGACACTGGCCCCCGTTTGAGGTGGGCCTCTTCTGTCCGGGAGCCACCGCTGGACACCATTCTCTGCCCAGAGTGGGCTCCTTTAGTTCCTTTCCGTGCTCCTCACCTGAGCATTATCCAGGGCCTTCTAGGGTCCCTCCGGACTTTGACCTGTCAGCTCCCTGCCAGACCCATTTTTGGCCTGACTTTATTGATGTGTGATTATGTTTATATAGTCGACCAGGAAAAAGGTTAAAGGATCTATATCATGCTATTTTAGCCATTCCAAAGTTAAGTATAGGCATTTATATGATATATTGTACCTCTACCATTATGGAGCACTCATTTTTGTGATAAATATAAGTGTTTTCTGGAGGTATTTTTCAAACCCGGAAGACACAACGCTTCGATTCAGTTAACTCCGCCCCCTCTCTCCGCACATAAAACTTTACCGTAATATAAATAAACAGCAATAAGTTAAGTCACTTTACGATGCAGTTATACGGAGTTGACATCAGCAACACAGCTTCATAAATGGCTAACACACACATGCTAATATGCTAACACACAAGCTAATCCGCGTTTGGATTGACTCACCGCTCTGCTCCATCGCTGTTTACATTGTGGGACTCGCGTTGGTTATAAAAGTTAATCCACTTTGGTTCTGGCGAAGGTTCACCAAACATCCATCAGAGACAGTCACAGAAAAACAATATTTTGGCTGATAGTCGCTGAATCCCGGAGAAAAAAAACAGCTGAGTGGCCTCTTCTTGAAAAAGGTTGAATAAACTCCTCGTCCTCGTAGCCAAACGCGCTTCTTTTTCTCCGTGACATTATCGTTAGGTAAGAATAAAGAACAGGTGTGTCCAGTTATAACGAGCTCCATCTTCACAGCTGCAGCACAAACATGACTGATCTGTTCAGACGCTCAGGCATGTGTTTGTTTTGGCCACAGCTGACCTGGAAGCACCTCGGGCACATCCTTTTTAATTTTTTTAATTTTTTAATTTATTTATTTATTTTTCTCTTTGTTTCTCTCTTACGACAGAAATAATGAAAACGCTGTTTTACAAATTAAAATCCGTCCGTAAGCATAGAATTAAGACATTACATTACAGACGTCGAGCACTTCTGTTCTGCTGTGACGACACAACTGAACACTCAGTCGTTCACCAGGAGAGGGAGGAGCAGCTGCTCAGAGAGCAGGATTCAGGAGGATTACTGAGAGCTGCGTGAATGAAGCCACAAACCACTCTGGGGGTGTTTTTGATAAGGAAATAGCATAACAACATGGCTAAAAGCTCTAAAAAGTCGATTTTGCATGATATAGGACCTTTAAAGGAACAGGCCACCGTTGTTACATACTGAGAAATGTTCTTACCTGAGCTTAGACGAGTTGATACGTACCTGTCCGGTCTTTGTGTGGGCGTCCAGTCACGCAAAATGACCAAAGACGTTGTTAGCATTTGGCCTCTCCCAACACAATCCAATGGCTCCAAACTGGGGTGAAGTTGGAAGCTCCCACGCTCTTCTACGGGCACGCATACAGACCAGACAGGTACGTATCAACTCGTCTAAGCTCAGGTAAGAACATATCACAGTATGGAAGAACTGTGGCCTGTTCCTTTAAAACTGTGAAGCGTTGCCTTCAGTATCTATGGACTGATGTGAACAAATTCCAAACCAAACATTGCAATATTTATCAGAAAATGAATTTGAAAGGCACAAGGATACAATTATGATGCTTTTAATGACTAGCTAGCTACAGATTATACTAGCTTGGCACAACAAGTTAGCTTTTTTTTCAGCTTTTCAGTGCTCCACTGTTTTTCATAGCAGGGAATCTGGAAATGACGACAATGACCGTTTTGTTGCACGGTTTTGCGAAAGGTCAGTTATGGCTTTTGCAGGGCCTCGGATAGAAACATCCTGAAGACTTAATGCAGGTTAACTGTGCTCAAGTGAGTTCCTTCATAACTTTAAACTCCCTTTCAAACCCTGTCTTGTGTCTATATCTGAAAAGCCCCAGTCTGTTTTGGTATTCAACGATTCTCAAATGAAAATACTGTATCCATTTCCTCGCTGAAAGCATTACCACTCTGTGTCCCGGGGAATTCCGTAGATGAAATTCTCAAGGTATAAATAAAGTCCCGGTGTCGCATGGCGGACACCGCGGTGTCAAAAATATAGCTATAGCTTGTGATATGCTAACTCCACCGTCTGTCTTCTTCTGAAACGAATCTGACACTTATTTTCAAATGTGCCGGGGCTGTAGGCTGCTTTGCATTGATTTGAATGTGGCACTGTGGCTGATACCAACTCTCTCTCCGTCACTCCGCCGCTCCCTTTCAACTCCATCCCCGCCGAAAACGCCGCGCTCTCGGGAGGTGTAAAAATAGTGTCAAATCCTAACAAAGGCAATTCTGTGGCGGGGATGGGGAAAGAGGCAGAGAGGGTTCACAGTGTTCGCCGGAGAATGGGTACGTCGGTATCCGCACCACGCATATAAATATTCCATTAACTTCCGCCGGCTCTATAACGCTATGGCAGGTCGTTTATGCATTCAGCTGCCGGGATTTGAAATGAAATTATTGTGGAGGGGCGGCGGGGTGTGGTGGGGGCAGAAGTGTTGGCGAAATAGCCGTTTCCTTTCTTCCAATTTTCTCCTCATCCCGATTTGGCCCCTGCGCCTTATCATGGGTGACACTAATCCAATTTGAGCGGGGCTTGTGACAGCCGCTAACACGGTTTTGTGTACGGATTCTTCCACCCTCAGCAAACGGAGTGGAGAGAGAGGGAGGTGCAGACGCTCCAAAAGGTCACGTTTCCGCGTGCTGACAAGGGCGAATGGAACTAATGTGGAAGTTATGACTTTGCACAACATTTATGGAAGTTTGAAGACCGTGTGAAGAGGGACCTCCTCCTGCATTGTGAAGACCGGGCTGCAAATGATGACGTTTTAAAAAAAAAAATACTGTAAGAACGTAATTGCATTGTTAACTTAAGCTTTTTAAAGATGGTTTACTTCACACATCTCTTGTTTGGAACAGGTGCGTAGGAGAAAGTATAAAGGCCAAACGTAGAACAGGAAAAATCTCTCACACACTGTACTTGTACCAGTGTTTTTTATTTAAAGGACAACAAAACACCAAATCAACTTTTTTGTTAGCTTATAAACTGTAGGGCTGAAACGACTAATCGATTAATCGACGACTAATCGATTATTGAAATAGTCGACAACTATTTTAGTAATCGATTAATCGTTTTCTGGTTCACACAGACTAAAATGGACCAAAAATGACATTAAAAATCTAGTATTTTTGATGAAAACCTACTTTGATTTTATAATTAGGGTCTGTAGTGTTTTGTACATTGTAAATTTCATTAATAGAGCCTTCAAAAAACATTTCCCTTTAGTTTACTCCATCAACACCAATTAAGCGCCACTTACAATGTGATAAATGTGATTAAAAAATTGAAAAAATACAATTTTCCTACACCATTCACAGCCAAGCGATTAATCAATTAATCGTAAAAATAATTGATAGATTAATCGATTACAAAATAATCATTAGTTGCAGCCCTAATAAACTGCATAAATATGTTTCTTATAGTGCTCTCTACGTGTCCTGGTTACATTTTTTTAATGTACCTTCCTGATAATGACCAGTGTTCTATACATGCATATACAATGTATATGTTTCACAGATGACTCGGGATCAAAACTGTGAGTGGGGCTGAATGGAACACCAGCTATCTCTTGTATATTATATCTATGGTAACAATAAAGTCAATTAGATGACAAAGAAAAATGTGAAGCATCATCCATTCCAACATGGCGCCCAAAACATTTTGTTTTGTATCTAGCATGTCTGTCCGTGATTTCCATTAGGTGTTTGGACCAGAATTACACAACATATAAAACAGATTTTAAACAAACTTGATACAGGCTAGCCAACCTAGAAACATTAAAATGTTGGTGTGGATCCAACCCACAAGGAAGGTTCACAGGCCATGCGAGGATGTCCCATTGCCCTCCATTCATTTGTCTATAAGCTGTTGTAAATGAAGAATCTAGAAAGGTCAATTCTAAGAAATTCCCAAAGTTTCCCAAAGGACAGACACACTAATGTTGCTTGAGTTACCCTATAGAACATGTTTCTGTGAAAAATGTAACCTTATTTTACCTTTCTGGGTCAACCTTCTGGAAAATAGACTAAAAATTGCGCATTTTTTGATATTTTACAGAAGTTCACGTGGTAGTCGGTACCCCTAAATCTCAATGGATTTCCACAAAACTTTGCAAAAGTCATTTGTATATGAATAGGAACAAAATGCAATGCCAGACAAATTGATATTTTGGAATTAAAATTTCACCATGTTAATTTGATGCACCCTAATATACATACTTACATATGTATATGACCTGCATTCTCCCAGAACAAAGTGAGTACAAATCAAATCAAATCCAATTTATTTATATAGCACATTTAAAACAACTGTTGTTGACCAAAGTGCTTCATAAAAAGGTCTACAGTACAGAAAAAATATAATAATAAACAAAACACAATATAAAAACAGCAATGCACCGATGTGTGCTAGACAGTGTTAAAAGCTTTTGCATAGAAAGATGCAGACTATAAAGCAATCATTTAGCGTCCTCATTTTGACCAGATGAGTCCATACACTCTTCAATCTCTCTGGACAGAGTGAGCACACACAATAGATCAATGATATCTCCATCCATTTTCTTCCACTTGTCCGTTTCCGGGTCGTGGGAGCAGCTGTTGGAGTTGCCCTAATCACATTGCACCAGCCCTTATGGCTCCTCCTGCAGGTGGTGGGTCCACAGAAGGACGGCCTCATGGTTCTAACCGGTTTATCATACAATCAAATGTATTACATTGCTTTTTCAACACGGGAGTGGGGTTGAGGTCTGCCGAAAAATGCACCCCCCTCTAATTTTGACCAGGTGTGACTTTGGGCCTGATCTTGTGTTTGAAAACGCAAACTATAGCGTAACATTTTGCGCTGAGTAGAAGCACACTTTGTGATCATGCAGCTCCAGACGTACTGGGGTTGAGAAACCCTTTTTCCTCCAACCAGATCGACTCCACAGCCGGAACGGGGCGAGGGAGAGGGGTTGTGGGGGGGTGAACATGTGCATTTGTTTTGTTTTGCGTTTACGGCCATGCGAGGGCATAGGCCACATCTCTTTCTCTCAAGACACGAACATTAATAAGCTCACGATGGGGTTAATACAGTTTTTTAGTTTGACCTGTGAGAGCCTGTAAGGCTTAAGGAAGAACTCAAGGCAGTGCGATGTAAACGAGGAAATGAATGTCAGCGGTGCTCCCATCAGAGCAGTCACCCTCTCGCAAGTGGTGAAGGCTCACCAACTAACTCGTCATTCGGAAAATCTCAATTCACCAGAGCCTGCGCTAGAACGTGCGGAGAAGATCTGGCCCTCATACTTTTCAAACTCCCTGGACTGAGTGAGCACCTATCTTAGATCAATAATCGAATGCAATCAAACTCAATGCTTCGCTTTTTTTTTGAACGGTGTATTCAAGTGGTCCTCGAGAATTCATGTGAACGCTCGCTCAACTGGGGAAAACGACTGGAGAACTCGGGTCAAAACCAGCTTCCCGACTTCCACACCTGACTGTGGAAATCAGCTGATCTGTTCTTTTATCGTCTTATGTGAGCTTTTTAGTCACTACTACAAACACTACTACTGTACATTTCACATTTCACAAATTGAACACATTTATTGAACAGTAACAGTGCAGACATAACATTTATATCTGAAGATAGCAAAATTAACAGATAATGGGCCCGATCTTGTGTCTCAAAACGGAGACGATAGCGTGACATTTTGCGCTCAGTAGGAGCACTTTGTGATCTTGCCACTCCAGACTTAGCGCATTTAAGTGAGTGGAGACACACATTTTCCTCCAACCAGATCGACTCCGCGTCCAGGAGAGTGGCTGTGTGGTTGTGGGGGGTGAACATGTGCTTTTGTTTTGCTTCGCGTTCACGCCAAGCGCGGGCCGATCCGCGCCACAGCGGACGCTGTAGCTCTTTTTCTCTCGAGACGTGAACATGGTTTAGCTCACGATGGGGTAAATAAAGTTTTTAGTTTGACCTGTGAGAGCCTAAGGCTTAAGAAAGAACGCAAGACAGCGCAATGTAAACGAGGAAGTGAATGTCAGCCGTGTTTCCATCAGTGCAGTCACCTCCTCTTGTGACGCCCCCTCACAGGTGGCGGAGGCGAATGGCATATATAGCGCCAAGAGCCTGCGCCGCCCCGTGCGCCGCCACAAGATCTGGCCCATAGTCTCCATCAATTGGACCCCCTAAACAAGTTTGGTGGAACCACCTGTGACACAAACAAAGTTGTCCCACAGTATCCAATTACCTATTCTCAAATGTATAGAAAGTATTTAACACTTTAGGTTCATGTTACCCAGTTAGGATCATCTGCAACTTGTAATCCACAAAGATGGCACAGATTGTTGAGGCTCTCTATAAAACAAAATTAAAATCTAGGTTATTAAAGACAAATGACATATTTCTCATATCTAATAAAGAACTTGTGGCATAAACTGCACTTTTTTGTCTTTTGGATTAAAAGAAAATGGGATGGTGGTTAAATGAGAGGAGGATTTATTTCAGAACGGTGCTGTTTTGGGAGTAGGTGAGAAGGCTGTTGGACACAGTGTCGGTCATCTCTTTGCTCCCTAACCCAAACCTAGCAGGTCTCAGGTTATGTCTTTGATGCTATGAAAGTGGAGTTAGTTTTCTGACTTTGATCATACATAAACATGCTAAGGCTGAATGTTGTTGTCTGACAAATACAACACATTTGACTGTACTGTCTTATGTTATGTTACAAAATGTTATTTTGGATACGACATGAGGTTTAGTTTTACTGTTTTACATGTATTGGCTACTTCCTGTAGTGTCTGTAACAAGTCAAGCAAATCAAAACAGAACCTTATGTGAGATGTAGTAGAACTACATAAACTGTAACATACCTCTTTCTTTGAGAAAAGATGTTGCAATTTCTCATCTCGTCCACATTCACCTGATGAGATGAGACGTTTAAATCCGTTTCCCCCAAGATCTATCTTTTTTTATATGAATAAAGTTTATACAAAACGGTACCCTCACCTTTAAAGCAAATACTCCACAGGATGAACCATCTTCCTGCTGTGCATGTACTTTGTTGCATTTCCATCATGACACATTGCACACATTATGTTCCCAGTAAAACAGAGTACTAAAGGACCAGTCCTAATAATGGAAAAGTACAAAGTCTAGAATAGTAAAAAAAAAAATAAAGCCTTTATAATGTTCATTAGCATCGTGCACTTAAGCTATGTTAGCTAAATGTCTAACTATTTTAGTTGTATTAACGATATTAGAATTACATCTTCCTTAGTAGACCATTGTTATATCTATAAAGACAGTTTTAGTTCAAGAATTGGTGCTTCCTGGTGTATTACGTCACCTATCAGCATGACAAAGGGGAGCATTTCTCGGCAGTCAAGCAGTTCTCGGCGTAACACCGGCCACATCGGTGGCCTCGGGCAATGAGTGAGCCATCGGCTCAAACATGTACGGCTCAGGCCGCCGGCCTCCTCCACATTAACCTCCTCCATCTCTGGTGACGGTGGAGAGAACTCCTCCACCTCAAAAGAGCGCTCGGTCACGAAGCTGCTGTCACTCTCCATAATTACAAGCTAGCTGTCACACTGCTGTCATGCTGTTGTCACGGCGCCAATGCCGACGTGTCAATCACAGCCCAGACCACGCCCAACTCTAAGCCCCTGCTTGTCCCCTGGTCCACTGAGCAACGCCCTTTTTAAATCAAACTAAACTACTAAACTGACAGCTGCAAGCAGGGGTGCAGAACGTCTTCAATGGAATGTGCAATTTCTTTGGTAATTTCTCCAGGTGCTCACTTACAACTAAACACATAGACTTAATGGTTTTACTCCTCCTCACCGAGATCAAAATCAATTTATATTAAATGAACCAACAGTTCAACTCAGGCTGGGACAGTATTTAATTTCATTTTTAACTCTTTATTATTTTAGCCACTATTGTTTTTTGCATGTTTTTGTGTAGGGCCCTGCCCACTGTGCCCCCTTCTCTGATTGGCCCCTGGTCTGTGCAGTGTCTGCAGGTTGGTCCTGACTGGACTGGGAAAGAGAGAAGGCACTTTTCTCTAGACTGCACAAAGATCGTAACATTTAATCAGGGGCCTCTGGACGATGTCTGAGCTTCAGTTTTATGTTGCGATGTATCACAATTACAACAGCAGTGAAAAGGCAATGACTTTGTGTATTTTGTGCTTTGCATCATATGTTTATCTTGTTTATCTTTTTGTCATTTCCTAATTTTGATCTTTTTCTGCGAATATGAGGGCAATCTTCATCAAACAAAGATTGCCCAGTGTCTGCGTACATTGGTGTATGAATGAGAGTATGAATGGGTGAGTGGATCCTTGCTGTAAAGCGCTTTGAGAGCCTAATGTAGGTGGAAAAGCGCTATATAAGTGGAGACCATTTACCATTTAAAGATTGATCAGAAAGTGGAGGAGCACACAAACTGTCTCACTGTTGTTTAACCTGCGTCTAGAGGGGAAATATGTACAAACTCTTGAGCAAAGAGCCATATTATATCAAACATACCCAATCAGCCAAATAGTCTGGTTCACTATGTAATTTCGACAGATTTTTGTGGAGAGTATCAAAACTGTACATTTTTGAGAAATAAGCAATCAGAAAAACAATTGTAACCCGGAGTAGTTGTATCGGTTCCCTACATCTCTCTCTCTCTCTTCTCATGGCGCGCCCCACACACTCCATTCCCCATGTTCGTGTGGGTGAGGCAACTTCGAGCGGCTACACAGGCGCCCCTACCCTTAGCAGGACACTACGCTGGTGCCCGTCTTTGATCCGTTTTAAGGCGAGACACTGCAGGTGAATAGGGAAAAAATGTATTTTTACAGATATCAATTTGAAACTTTTGCTGTCGATCACTGGCATAAATGTCAGGAAAAAAAATATTGCAAGTTTTCTGTCATTTTATCTTTTCATATAAGAACAAGGTGTTTTATGCCTAAAAATGCCCCAAATTTCCCATCTTTTCGGCGACGAGATCTGAATAATGGATAGAGCTACATTCAAATTTATGTTTCATTTTATCGATAAATGAGTTACCAAGACTTTCTCAGAGGGGATTATGGATTTCTTGTTTAGTTTGAAAATAAGCTGTTTTTTAGTGGAAAAAAATTGTAAAAATGTAATTTTCGCCTTATTTTTTGACATTCAAAACCTAATAAATGGGGCAAGGAATTAAATCCTAAAAAATCCCTCAGAAAAAATCTTCCAAATAATGTTCAGTCCAAGGCTGGAAAATTTGAAGTCTTTAGGTCCGACTGACGTGGACATAGTGTCGCCACAATGACAGGAAAATGTGTTTTGAGAAAAAGGCCCTTGAAATTGTGTTCTCCCATATAAGTCTATGGGTGAACATTGAATCAGCGCAATATTTAAACATGTTATTGTGAAGATTAGGCATATTTTCTGTTTCCGGGTGAAAGCTTGTATGTTCAGAGACCAATTTGGCCCAAAACCTGAAAACTGAAAAAATTGCGTTTTGCCTGTAGTGTCTCGCCTTAAGAGGAGACTGGCCAAGACTGGCCAATCCACAGTTGCTCCATACGCCTATAGACCCAGCCGATGGCGAGCTGAAGCCCAGGACCGAATCCCTTTCATCAGAACCACTGTTCAGTAGGAGGCGTTATAGTCTGCTCAGCCCACACACACGCTGATATGGAAAAAAAAAAGGTGCAACAATAGCGATAATAACATTTATATGGGGAGTAAAACACGTAGTTTGGCGAAATTTACGGAATTTGGCAGAAAATTTCATGCGAGCGATCGCGATGTCGTCGATGTCGCCGTGGTAGGCATTTTACATTTTCATATTTGTTAGTTAGAGGCCTGGATGCATCAGCTGTTGCCTACCATTCACCAAAGCATCCGGCCAAAATTGCGGAAGTAAACAATAACAGCGATCGCTCGTATTGGGTCGTCTCAATCAATAAAGTCAGTGAAACCTTTGTCATATTTTTCATGTAGTTACCGTAGCGATGACCAGAACTCCCCATTTACTCTAATGGAAAAATGGTATAATTGCTTAATTTTACCAAATGACATGGGTATATGGAAACATTGTTGTTCTCAGTGCTTATACCATAAGGTTTCCGAACATATATAGTTTTCATACTCCCCACAAAAACAGTGGAAATCTAAACATAGTGAACCGCATAGTGGCTGCTTGTTCGCCAGCCTTGTGCTAGCAGATTGGCAGTTGATGTTGTGAGTGATGCATTTTTATCAGTCTTACACCTTGCACATTAACTTTGCCCAGACTTCGTTTATTTCTCCCAACTAACTTTTCACAGTCAACAGCAGACAGGAAGTTGCTGAACGACTTTTCTGTTTTGGCTGGTTATGTTTCTGAACAGCAGAGACGACAGCTGCTGTTTCGGACGGACTTCACACCTCTATTGTGTTATTTACACCAGACAGACGTTTCTGGTTTTTTTTTTGCAATAGCAGACGAGAGCACTGGAACAGGCAAATGAAGAACAAAGTGAGGATATTTCCAAAGCAGTGACTCTTACCTGGCAAAATAAAACAATGAGCACAGTATTTAGTTTGCATATGTTCTTACAGTGCAATCTATGTTCATGTAAAGGTCCTTTAGTAAGGTAGTCAGGATTTGAAAATTATTTTAGACAATGTAGCTTTTCATATTATTGTATAAATTAAAATAATCAATTAAAGATACTTTAATAAAGTATGTTCCAAATTATTATGCAAATTGTATTTGTCATAAAGTTTTTTCAATCAAACTCATGGATGTTATTGTGTCTCAGGGCTTTTTGAATCATCTAAAATCAATCTCAGACCCATGTGATGATTAGTTAGGGTTAAAACTGAAGAAGATGTTCCACATTAAGCGTCATCATTTTAAAAGAAAAGAAAAAGGATCTCTCTGCTGATGAAAAGTGTGAAACAGTTGAATGCCATGGACTAGGTATGAAAACCTTATCATATTTCACGAAAGATAAAGCGTAATCATCGTACTTTTAAGAGATTTGTGGCTGATTCAGAGCACACATGGGTTTGTGTAGGCAAAGGCACAATGAGGACGGTTTCTGCCAGATAAATACATTTACATCAGATTAAGAGAACAGCTGCTACAAAACAGCAAACAGGTACAGTGGGAGGAAAAATTAAGTAGAGTAAAGAGCACTTGGATACTCCACAGCACTAAATATATCGTGGACTGATTAACCCAAAGTCTAATTTTTTGGGAGGAACACACAATGTCATGTGTGGAGGAAAAATGGAACAGCACACCAACATCAAAACCCTGTGCTCACAGTGAAGTCTGGTGCAGGGAGAATCATGATGTGGGGCTGTTCTGTTTCCTCAGGGCCTGGACATCGTGATATCATCCATAGACAAATTAATTCAAAAGTTTGTCATGATACTTTACAGAAAACCTGAGACATTCACAACAGCATGGAATAAATAAGTGAATCCCCGTATGAAATATCTGCTGACCCTTCTTTTGCAGCAATAACTGCTTTCCTGTAGTTGCAGATTAGACAGTTTTCTCAGTTTTAAAACGTTAGCAAACTTTTTTCAGTCATCCCTGGTCTGTTTTTTGTAATTAATGAATTAAATCAAGGAGCTGAGGGGCAGGGCTTTCTCTTTTTTTTTTTAAAATCTGGGCTGTGGTTAGCACTCTGCTGCAAGGGGAATCAGTAAGACCACACGGCCGCAAGACTGAGGGGATTAATGGTTGGGTCCAAAATTTAGATTGAAGGTTTGGGTCCTGGTTGGCGCGTGGATTTGGTTCCGGACCAAGGTCTGCTATTGGTCAGTGACCTCTGACCTATAGCATTGTATCCCACCATCAATGATGCGAAACATTGCAGAACAAATTATTATATAATATCAGTTGCTCGTAGTTTGAGTTTTAAACAATTTCAATAGATACAGGCAAGACAGTAGTGTTTTGAGTTGGATTGCTAACACCTCGTGACATCAGCAACAACAGTCTGAATATGTCGGATAAATCCAATGTGCATGAGTTAAAATAAAACACAAACCAGGTCTGTTTTTTGATGATCATCCAACATCGTAGCATTTTTAGAGGCCTATATTCCTATTTTGAGCTTTGAAACATGTCGTACTCACTCATCAAACATATATTCCCACATGTTTCAGCGTCTATTCACCAAAAAGTCTAACAACAAACACCAAGTCTTAGATAGAGCTGGATATGGATTATAAAAACCTGAGAAAGTCACAATGCGGGTATCTTTAACAACAGAATATCTTGCCTTTAAATGAACAACGTCGTGGCCGAAACATGAGTTGAACCACATTAGTATGAAGTGAAAAGTAAAGCTTACATCAGTTGAAAAGTTGGCAGACAGATAAGACATCAGACGGTGCAAAAGTAGACGTGGTTCAGGCAGAGCTTCTACTCACCGAGTCTGTGTGAAGAAAACTTTCCCATTCTACACCGGAGCGAGCCGAGGCTGCTCCCCGGTGAATATTCTCCCTTTTGCAATTTCACAATGACCACGCAAGAACACAACAACACAGGAAGTGAGTCCCGGGATTCTTTTGCCGTTTGTACTTTTTGCTATAGTTCAAACGTTCTCTGCACTTATAGAGCGCTGAACAGCAAGTTCTTAAATATATTATGCATGAATCCAGCGGTTTTAAATACTTTGGACACCCAAGCATTGGTATTTTCACAACAACAACACGTGCGAGATTGATAAAGTCAAGATGGTAGATAAAGTATCAAGGGGATTGTCGTATAATGAAATGTAATGGAAAAACATTCAAACTAGAATCACTGGACTTCATTATAAATAACTCACAACATAAAGTGAACTGATTATTACAACCTGTGCCAAAAAAACACAAACACTGAGACTTTGGCTTATATGATTGTATTACTTTGATGACCCAATCATAGTTTCTATTTCAGCCTTGATTAGGTGACGTTAACATTAACATGACGATCAAAAGTACCATTGCAGGGTGAAAAACTACTGGGACTCAGTGATTGCATTCTCCAGGATCTTAAAAACTGCATTATGGAACTATATATAAGGGAAAAATAAAATATATTATTTGTCTGTAATTAACCTTTCAGCATAGCATCTTCAATACTAGGGCGACCAGACGTCACGGTTTACCTGGGCCAGTCCCACTTTTGAAGCGTCTGTCCCATGTCCCCAAGGATTTCTCCAAAACCGTTGATTTTTCCCAGTTTTGTACACGCTCTGTCCCAGTTGTCCCAGTTTTTCACCAGTGCAATGCCAGAGCATTACTCAATCTCTTTTTGTCATGTGTGCATCAATTACAAAGTTTCCCTAGCGAATTAACCAATACAAAAGCTCAAAAGTCTATGGTTAATTTAATTGACATCGGATTTTCAATTCAACAATTTGACCGTTCAGCCGGGGAGAAAAAGTCACTTTTTGCTTTGTTTTTAAGGTGGAAAATCTGGTCACCCTAATCCTTACTTTGGATCACTGTGGATCAATTGTTTCGTTTTATTTCTGGTGAGAAGGTCCGTCCACCTACCGGAAACTGAAAATAATTGATCCTGGAGCCACTGTGATGGAAAGTAAGGGCTCCATGCTAACCAATCATACAGCTGGGTCACTACAAGGTCAAATACGCAAAACTTTTTTTAAAATAAAAGTTCCATAATGCAGTTTCACTTAGTTTTTGTTGTGTTTTTAGAATGGTGAGAGCCAAAACAATAATTGGTTCAGTATCAGATATTTCAAATCAATATTACAATCCCGTATATTTTCCAGCATCAACTCCATCTGATACCAGTTTTGGATCGGTGAAGAGCAGTAGTAAATATCCTACCTGTGGGAGCAATGCTGGCTTCTAGTGCTGCGAGAAGAGAAACTGCTCAGAAACAAGCTAAAAAACAATGGGATTATCGATATTTGTACAGTGCTGGCACCATGCTTTGTTGGAACAACGGATTACAAACTCGTAACAAAACATTTCCCTCCAAAGCATTGGTGAAAATGAAGAGATGTGGTTCCTGGCTTGTATTTCTCGTCTAAGGAAAGGTAAGTATTAGTGCTTGAAATCGTACCAACACAAGAGCAGCTTTTAGTCTTAACTCAGTAAGACAAACACTACAATTTTGAACACACTGACCCAAACCGGGTCACTCTTAACCAACCTGCAGTGTACACTCTCGAAAACAAGGATGTGGTGAATTTCCCGGGCCTGTGCTTGATCTGCCGGATACTTAAATCAAGGTCACTGAGTCTTTGCTTGGATGCTCCGGTGAGAAAACAAATTGGTTGCGGAATACAAAGCTGCTGGCCTCGCCGACCACAGCGAGGGGGGTGATTGCATCAGAAAGCTGTAATTTAGAGCAGGCTAGGGTATGTGTGTGGTTGGGGTATCACGGAAGACGCTCACTGCTGTTATAAATCATCCACACTACAGTACGGGAGAGGCTTAGATCAAGGCTGAAGTAGTGTTTACACTCACATAATGGATGAACTTCACTTTCAATTGGGAACACATTCGTCAAACAGTGACACCAGCGCAGACAGGAGCAGAATTCATGCAGTGGTCGATGTTGTTGGTAATACAATCCTCCATAGTAAAGAAAAATGGTCTACAAGGCCTTATTGTTTTGTATCTGTATTTAGCCAAGAGTTGGTAGGTGTTTGTCATCTTCAGCAACAGTTTAACTAAACGAAACTGCCTCCTGGTAAGTTAACTTTATTGATTCTCGTAAGGCATTTTGTCCCATCCTTCGAAGCCACTGGAGTAACCTGTAAGGAGCAGGTGGTACCACTGCCCCGCCACTGTGTGAATGAAGCTACATAAGCCTACATTGGAGCTAGCCTGGTTTTGCCATACTGTCGTACTCATTGCGTTTTGCACAAGGGTCTGGACCTTCACAATTGAGCTCCGTTATCAGGTGGGAGGGGTGAACTCCTTTGAAACCATTGGATCTGATTTTCGCTATAGCGTTTGGTTGTGACGTATGTAATGTGTCCGAGTGAGTGAAGGTGCTATCATAACTATCATAACTCTATCATAGCTCTATCATAGCTCTATCATAATTCTATCATAACTCTATCATAACTCTATCATAGCTCTATCATAATTCTATCATAACTCTATCATAACTCTATCATAACTCTATCATAACTCTATCATAGCGCTATCATAATTCTATCATGACTCTATCATGACTCTATCATAGCTCTGTCATAACTATCATAATTATATCATAACTCTATCATAATACTATCATAAACCTATCATAGCTCTATCATAACTGCCTCCTGGTAAGTTAACTTTATTGATTCTCGTAAGGCATTTTGTCCCATCCTTCGAAGCCACTGGAGTAACCTGTAAGGAGCAGGTGGTACCACTGCCCCGCCACTGTGTGAATGAAGCTACATAAGCCTACATTGGAGCTAGCCTGGTTTTGCCATACTGTCGTACTCATTGCGTTTTGCACAAGGGTCTGGACCTTCACAATTGAGCTCCGTTATCAGGTGGGAGGGGTGAACTCCTTTGAAACCATTGGATCTGATTTTCGCTATAGCGTTTGGTTGTGACGTATGTAATGTGTCCGAGTGAGTGAAGGTGCTATCATAACTATCATAACTCTATCATAGCTCTATCATAGCTCTATCATAATTCTATCATAACTCTATCATAACTCTATCATAGCTCTATCATAATTCTATCATAACTCTATCATAACTCTATCATAACTCTATCATAACTCTATCATAGCGCTATCATAATTCTATCATGACTCTATCATGACTCTATCATAGCTCTGTCATAACTATCATAATTATATCATAACTCTATCATAATACTATCATAAACCTATCATAGCTCTATCATAACTCTATCATAACTCTATCATAGCTCTATCATAACTCTGTCATAACTCTATCATAACTCTATCATAACTCTATCATAACTCTATCATAGCTCTATCATAACTCTGTCATAACTCTATCATAGCTCTATCATAGCTCTATCATAACTCTATCATAGCTCTATCATAACTCTATCATAACTCTATCATAACTCTATCATAACTCTATCATAATTCTATCATAACTCTATCATAGCTCTATCATAGCTCTATCATAACTCTATCATAGCTCTATCATAACTCTATCATAACTCTATCATGACTCTATCATAACTCTATCATAACTCTATCATAGCTCTATCATAACTCTATCATAGCTCTATCATAGCTCTATCATGACTCTATCATGACTCTATCATAGCTCTGTCATAACTATCATAATTATATCATAACTCTATCATAATACTATCATAAACCTATCATAGCTCTATCATAACTATCATAGCTCTATCATAACTATCATAACTCTATCATAACTCTATCATAACTCTATCATAACTCTATCATAACTCTATCATAGCTCTATCATAACTCTATCATAACTCTATCATAACTCTATCATAGCTCTATCATGACTCTATCATAACTCTATCATAACTCTATCATAACTCTATCATAACTCTATCATAGCTCTATCATGACTCTATCATAACTCTATCATAACTCTATCATAACTCTATCATAGCTCTATCATAACTCTATCATAACTCTATCATAGCTCTATCATAGCTCCATCATAGCTCTATCATAGCTCTATCATAACTCTATCATAACTCTATCATAGCTCTATCATAGCTCTATCATAACTATCATAACTCTATCATAACTCTATCATAACTCTTGGGATCATTCATTGCACATTCCAAGGCTTCAATTTTAATTTCTGGATATTTGGGAGCCGAGCCAGAACGTATTGAAGAGCTTCCATTACTTTCGTATCCGCCGCCATTACCAAACTACAACCAGCAAATGCGGCGCAAATGCTTGACGTCACCTACAAGCCCCGCCTCCCCCGCTCGCTGAGTCAACCGATGTAACACGGCCACTGAGATCAGACCCAGACGTACATGTAGTGAAATGATAATTGACTGGAGTTTACGGATGGCTAAGGCCAGGCTAGCTTGGTGCTAAAGCCACTGCTGTTTTAGTTTCATGTTTATTTTTATGATTTGAGTCACATTACACTGTGTTCCAAATTATTATGCAAATTGGATTTTTGTGTCAAAAAGGTAAAAAAAAAAACAATAATAATGAAACTCATGGATGGTATCGTGTCTTGGGGCTCTATGAATCACGGACATTAATCTCAGAGACCTGGGATGATTAGTTGTCAGGTTAAGCCCAGTTAAGGGACAAACTACTGAAAAAGGGTGTTCCACTTTATTATGCAGATCATCATTTTCAAGCAATATGGGAAAGAAAAAGGGTCTCTCTGCTGATGCATGAACTAGTTGAATGCCTTGGTCTAGGTATGAAAACCTTCGATATTTCATGAAAAATTAAGCTTAATCATCATACTGATAAGAGATCTGTGGATGATTCAGAGCACACTCCAGTTTGTGCAGATAAAGGCACAATATGGACGGTTTCTGCCAGACAAACACATCAGATTAAGTGAACAGATGCTACAAAGCAGCATACAGGTATTTGAAGCTGCTGGTGCCTCTGGAGTCTCCCAAACATCAAGGTGTAGGACCCTCCAGAGGCTGCAGTTGTGCATAAACCTTCTATCCGGGCCTCCCCTAAACTGTAAATTGAAGCTGAAGAACAGAAACGGCTGCAGTGGCTCAGAAATACATGAGGACTCATTTTCAAACAGTCTTGTTCACTGATGAGCGCCGTGTAGCCCTGGATGGTCAGATCAATGGAGTAGTGGATAGTTGGTGAATGACCACAATGTCCCAACAAGTCTGTGACGTCAGTAAGGAGGTGGCGGAGTCATGTTTTGGGCCAGAGTCATGGGGAGAGAGCTGGTCGGCCCCATTAGGCCCTTTTAGGCTCCCTGAAGGTGTGAAAATGACCTTTGAAAAATATGTGGAGTTTCTGACTGACAACTGTCTGCTATGCTACAAAGAGAAGAGCCGTGCTTTCCCTAACAAAATCCTCTTCATGCATGACAACGCCCCATGTCATACTGCAAAGAAAACCTCTGCATCACAGGCTGCTATGGGCATAAAAGGAGAGAAACTCATGATGGACCCCCTCCTTCCCTGACCTCAACCCTGTTGAGAACCTTTGGAGCCTCAACAAAAAACACTTCTATGAGGGTGGGAGGCAGTTTTCCTCCAAACGGCAGCTCTGGGAGGCTATTCTGACATCCTGCAAAGAAATCCAAGCAGAAACGGTCCAAATACTCACAAGTTTAATGGATTTAAGAACTTTTAAGCTGCTATCACACAAGGGCTCCTATAGTAAAATATAACTTGACCTGTTAATATTTTTTTGATTGAAATAACTTTTGATTTCAGTAAATATGACCTTGTATTGCTACAAATACAACAAATGACCATTTTCAGTTAATTACAAGCTTTAAAATGTATTGAAACAATGAGTTGCATAATAATTTGGAACAGTAGATTTTGAGGTTGTTAGTATATTTATTTTTGAAAAAAATACTGTTATCACTAGGAAATTTTTTCCACCACATTTAAATGATCCTCTACCAGTTAAAGACTTGACAATTATGCTGACTCTCATTTGAGTTGACAATTTGGAAAATCTTAGAAAAATGTAATTTGCATAATAATTTGGAACGCAGTGTAGTCTGATGTGTGAGTTGATTTGTGTTGAGTTTGCTTATCAGGTTCTCTGTCTCTTTTGGTCACACCACATCCATAATGTACCTATAGTTAACTAAATGACGGTATTGTGGTTAAAACTTTCGGGGCGTCAGTCATTACTATTCATTCTTTTATTACATTCATTATGTCTTCTTATCTTCAAAGGGTTTAGAAGGTTCTTATTGAAAGACATCTGATAAGAGACGCATCATGCACGCCCGGAGACGCCTCAAAAGTAAACTCCCAGTCCGTCTTTCAACAAAAACCTTCAAAAGCATCATTACTATTAATGTAAAACACAACCTCACCTTTGCAGAACAACATGAATATATTGGTCAATGTATTGTGAGCCCCAGACAGCAGGACACACAGAAAGACCTGGGGCGTGCTAGAAGGGCTCTTGGCCTCACGGCAAAGCTTTGCTCTTTATCTAAGAGATGAAGACAACTTAATAGTGGCTGCATCCTCAGTGCTGTGGTAAGCAAAAGACAGGCTGTTATTACCACTGTTTGGGTTAATCACACTCGTGTAGCTGGTTTAGATCGAAAGTGTCGAAGTAATGAACCAAACGATGAAATGAATATTGGATTTGACTCGACAAACAGCCCTTTTGTATTGCAGCTGTGTTGAATGAGCAGGGGAGAAGTGCGTCATAGCTGCTTTGTTTTAGAGCAGAATAAGCACCTTATTGGTTTGTCTCCCCGACAGCCCTCTCCTATTATCCCAGTGCAACAAATCTCATTAACACGCAAACAATCTTCTGGGAAATAACCGGCTTCCCATGTTTTGCCTAAAAATAGCACAACGTAAGCAAGCTCCATCAATATTAAAACTACACCATGTGGGTGGGTGTTTACGTCGGAGATGTTGCCTGTATCGTTTTCAGTACCATAGTCTAATAATGTTTCATCATCTGCATACGCCGGGTGCGTGCAGGTTTCTCCTTGTGTTAATAAGATTTTTCAGTCCAATCCAACTTTAAATATAGCACATTGTAACAACAACAGTGCAGTTTCCAAAGTGCAGCACAGAAGGAACACATTTTAGAACCAAAGATAAATGATTGAATATCGTATTTTTAAAAACACGCATTGTTCTCTGCTTCACCTTGTTATTGGGAACTTTGTGTAATCCGTGTTAGTAACAAAAACACATTTTAGTAGAAAAGGAACTTGGGCTTTAGAACAAACAGTCTTTCAAGGACATGTAATCCCAGTCACTGTATTGAACAAAGACGACAGGGCCAGAGTAAATAGCACGAAAGGAGACACCGCCAGTGAGGAGCACGCTGTCCATTCATGGGCACTTGTTCCAGAGAATTGTGGGTATTTACAAAGCACTATGATTTAGCAGAAGCTGCTGGAGCTGTGCCTTTGACCACACAGCCCTGTCTCAGCCTTGGGTTTACACTATGGCAGATGTAATTCATGATATTCTCTTTTAGATGCAGTGCATTAATGCATTTATTTCACTTTATTAGTTCATCTATTATGTTTCAATATGAACACATCACAGTTTTACAGTTCATTTATATTCATACTATTCTATTCAAGGGTGATACAGTGTCTGCGATTATGAATGTGGTTATGGTTGATGTATGTACTTGTAGTTATGTTTTACAGATTGCTGTGTCTTCATTGTTTTGTGAAAGAAAACCAGAGCTTGTGCCCAGTGTGACTACATATCAGAGATGGAAAGTAACAAAGAAACAAAAGACTGTACTTATCTAGATATTTCAGGTAAATGTACCTGTACCTGTACTGTATTTATTTTTCTGGTGACATTTTACTTTAACTCCTTACTTTTAAAACACCAGTGTCTGCACTTTGTACTCCTTACATTTTCAGAACGGGCTTGTCACTTTTTTAGAAACACGTGCAGTTTTTTCTTTACCCCAACACAGCCATCGAGCCGTTTTACTTTTACCTTTTTGGTATGGACGGCCTCGCCGCACTACGGGGGCAGCTGCTGAACTAAACACAGTGATTTCAGAGCACAGATGTATTTAGAGCAGGGGTGGGGAACCTCAGGCTCACCATTTGACCAGGCCCCCAAGGCATTTTTCATATTTAATATAGTACAGATCATGTGACAGTGAATGACTCGATTGACAAGTGCTGCATCATGGTGACCGCTAAGAAAAGGAAGGTGGATCTTGAAAATTTTAGGAAAAAAATGACAAATTCTGGCCAGTGTGCCTAGTATGTGGCGAGGGGCTGGCAGTGAGGAAGAAGCCATTACACCTCGAAACATGCTAAACTCCATGAGTTAAAAGGACCAATGCGTTTGTATCAAATGAACGCTCCTCATCGGAGTTTGGGCCCAGCAAGCAGCTTTCACTAGACTGACCCAAATTTGGAAAATGAGCTTCAAGAAGCATCATCATCACTGCAGCTGACATCAGAAGCCTCAACAAAGATAAACAGTTCAGGCCATCGCATTATGTGAGTCTGACATGCATAGAAATGATGATCCTCCACACTGTCAGTCCTACCTCAGTGTGGTATGAACTCTAGAATTTTGGTCGCTAAATCATAAGGCCTTTATAAAACTTGATTTGGCCCTTGATGTGAAAAAGGTTCGCCACCCTGATATAGAGCAAGGAGCCCCCAACACAGTTATCACAAATGGTTTAAGTCAGCACTTAGGAACAAGCTTAAAATGATTCAAGTGTAAATAAAAGCCTATAATGTGATGCCAAATCAAGTTTAAATCAAGTTCCACCGACGACTGTTTTTACTTCTCTACTTAGTAACTTGTACTGAACTTATACCTGAGTCATTGTTTACCCAATTTATCAGTACTTCTGCTTAAGTATTTGAATCAAGTACTTTTGCCATCTCTGCTCAATATTATAATAGAACAAATATGTTCCCAGTGTTAAATCGTTGCCATCTGGCCCAGATGCCGACTGTGCGGCAGTGATTCCCTGTAGTTGAACTGCACTCCGCCATATGCATACTAACTCTACACGCTTCAACACAGAGTCCATTTCGTCCTCTCCCCAACGTCTGAGGCCTCTGGGGGGCAGTCAAGGTGTCGGGAGTCCCGTAAGTCCCCGAAGATGTCTACAAATGAGCTCGACCCGGCACCGCTGCATTCCATTAACATGTATTACAGCAGATCAAAGGCAAGAGGAGCTGAGGTGAGCTGCTACTCCAACAGATCGTGTTGCATTCTGTTATACGGGTTATGCAAATCAACTCAGCTCATATTTACTTTCAAAATTAGGTATTACTGTTGCCAATGCTTTTTTAATCACAAGGAATTTGTTATATCGTTCTTGTCAATCTTCTACCAAATACGGCTCTTTTTAGAATCTTTTTGATCTACTCCCCCATGACTTTTCTTTCGGTTCAACAATATTTTGAAAAACGACAATCAATCAACTCCTCCACCAGTTAAAGTGAAGGCTGACTTCAACTTTTCACATATACTTCTTTGACATTGTAGCTTTTATGTGAGCTAGAACCACAGACATATTAAACAGGAGACAAACAGTGGCCTTTCGGCCCTGTTCATGGTAATGGGCCCAGGTGGTGTGTGAAACTAAGACGGCGCACATTTCTCCTCCTACATGTTCCTAAAAAGGGCGAAAAGGCGGGAGGCAAAGAGCCTCCACAGTTCTCCAGGGAACAAAAAGCAGTGTGGTTAAAAATACGTTACTCCCCTCAGAGTTGTCACAGAAGGGAAATCTAGTCTTAGAAAAAGTAACATGCTTTGGAGCCAGGCTTCTAAGTTGATTTTTAGGACATGTAAAGTCTTTATTGGATTCCATATTGAAGAGTTATTTCTGGAGTTAAGCTGAGCACAGACTACATGATTTCAGTCTGAAAGGATTTTGTGAAGAATGGAGGGTCCACACGACACGACTGGGGGTTCACACATAACGACTGAGAATCGTAAGAGCGGACACACTACAGTCTGTTACAGCTGAGGCTGATGTGAGTCTGTCCTCTCTCCTTTCTCTCTTTGGAGGAGAAAACCTGAACCCAGATCAGCCAAGACAGGCCTCTGTTTGTGAGCGTGAGAAACACATGCATATCATGTGATCTCTGTCGGCCCAACGCAGTTCAGCGCTACAGGTCATTCCTGGACTTGTTTTTATCTTCTCAAATGGAAATAAAAGTCAGCGATTCGAAGAAGCAGGATGTATTTCGAGCGGATTCAATACGAAAAGGTGAACAGACATGAACCCAAAGTCGGAGGAGACAGCAGAGAGAGGCTAGCATGGAGAAGGCCTAACCCTAACCCATAATTTGGCCCCTCCATACCTCCCTGACCTCCTCCACCACCACACTCCAGAGCCTTCTCCATCGCCGCCCCCACACTCTGGAACTCACTGCCCCAACCGCTCCGTGCCTGTTCTGACCTCCCCACCTTCAAGAAAGAACTCAAAACCCACCTCTTTAAAAAGGCTCTTAATATGGAATAACTGCCCTCTATTTTAATATGCTAATTTTATGTGTGATTTAATTCTGTTGTTTTCTGTAAAGCGTCTTTGAGTGTCTTGAAAAGCGCTATACAAATAAAATGTATTATTATAAAATGTGTATTGCTTTGAACAAGATAAAGCTGTAGCTTCCATTTTTTTAAAGGGACACCCCAAAAATACTTACAAATTGATTTTTACCTTAAAAATCTCATAACTTAATTGATCCAAGTACAATAGGTTGATTTTCCAGAAGCCAGATGATAGCCATCCACCTGAAAAGAGAGTGAGCCCAGTTACTTTTGTTTCTATGAAGCATCTCTGTGACAGTTTTTGTTTTTTAAAGAATTCTATTTACATCTCACCTTGAAAAGTCTGCATCCAAGGTTCCCTTTGAAGTGCATGGTAATATGATGAGAGACCTATAGCAAATGAAACGTTCTAAGAAAGCATTTCCATGAGTACTTTAGATAATGACAACTTACCAGTGCTTTCAAGTTGATCACATCAAATTAAAATGACTGCATTTGAAATTGAAACTTACAAGCTTTTTTTTTAATAACTGTGGATTTGGTTGGCTACGTTTTCAATAATCAAACCAAAATGCCTTTGTTTTTGAGACAAACATAAGATTAACTGTTTAAGAAAAAATTCTATTTTAGGTTAGGTTAAATTCTATTTCTCTAGAAATATCTTGAACTGAAACTTTAGAATTAAAGGTTGCAACCTATATTAATAGAACCTAAAGGAAATTAAATCTTTTAAAAAATAACCTAAAAGGTTTAAACAAAAAAGGGATTTTTCCACACTCGATGTTAAATGTATGTATGTCCTTTGTCCATTTGTTAAATAAGAAGCCGACAGTTAACTTTACCTCCTGGTCTGTGGTCTCTTCTTTATTTAAGGTTTATTTCACTCCTCCTGTAGCCGAGTCTAGGTTTCTGATCTGGTCTATAGAAGATAACCCTACTACTGTGTTGTATGCTAGTACATACTATACAGCCCTTTTCCTGTACTAACCTCGTAGGTGCTACGGACGGACGGACGGACGGACGGACGGACGGACGGACGGACGGAAGGCAGGCAGGCAGGCAGGATGGATGGATGGACGGACGGACGGAAGGATGGAAGGACGGAAGGAAGGCGGGCAGGCAGGCAGGTAGGAAGGAAGGATAGTAAAAGATAGTAGATTTTCCAGTATGTGTATTTTGTAGACTGGCTAGCGCAACTTAGCAAGTAGCCTACTGCATTTTGATTATTTTTGCATTTTGCTGCAGCTAAATTTCGCTCAATATGGACATGCTATACCTCTTTACTTTGCATTTTCTGAGTACATTTTAGTAGCTTTACAGCTGAATTAAGCCCCTGGGAATAAAGCGGTTTAAGAATCGCCAGCGCTGTTAGCGCGCTAACTAGCCGCAAGTTAGCGGCTAATGCTAGTTAGCAGCTGGTCTTGAGAACACTACAGACCCAACAAAGACAATATTTGTAAAAAACAGTAACCAGTTAGTTAGCAACGACCTTGTCGTTTGAATCTAAAGCCTTTCACTTGGTTATATTGAGTAGTCGTATTTCAATAAGTTTCATGTTTAGCATTAGGCTACTAAAACAGGAGTTATAATAACCATTCATCTTAAAACACATTTCGTTGTTTCCTTGTACACATTAACATTTTGAAGACTTACCTCATTAAAAGTTCAAATCAACCGCGCTGTCCTCCTCTGCACATCGAAGACTCGGTGGCACTGCTGCAGACTGGCCTCTTTTGAAAAAGAAGCGGGAACCGGAAGTGTAATTAACACTGCCAAGAGCAAGTGCAGCTCACACTGCCAAAAAGCACCGCCCCCTGAGTTGTCTCCTCACTGGACGAGTTATAGCCACACCCAAAACCAACACTCAGCCACACTGAAGGCTTTACACCAGGAAACTAACTCGGCCCATTTTGCTGTGCTGCTTAGCTTCCCAGGTCTGGGATTGGGCAGAGCAAACAAACACAGTAAGAGCCGCTAAACTCTGTTTGTGGTTGAAGTGTAGCAAGAAAAGGCGGTTCTTGTGAACTTTTGGTGATATAATGTTCGGTGGGGTCTGCGTGGAGCTCACTGTGGCTATTACTTAGTTGTTTGTGCTGCTGTTATGACATAGAAATTAAAATGAAAAGGTGTGTTTTTCACTCTGTCATTGACTGCTGTTTTCTGTGCATTTTCTGGGCCTTAAAGCAGTACTAAGTAACTTGTTAGTTACTTGTTAATAGTAAATCCTTTTCGTAGTCCCTCTGGGGGTAATACAAGTGTCAATGGGATGATTGAAGGGTCTTTCATCTCCCCCTGGTGTCTCTGGCCAGAAAACCACAATTGCAGCTTTCCTGCACTGGGCCGGAGTAACCAATAGGCCTACACATTAATGGAATCACGAAGAAGAAGCTAACAGGCTAACGGGCAAAGTTAACTGTGGGCTAGCGCCACTTAAACAGTATTCACAGCCAAGTTTGAGTGAAAAAAAATGATCTCCATTGTGTAATTGGATGTACAATATCCCTCTGTCCCTTTGTCTTTTCTGTCAGCGTAGTATTTACTTTCACGGACAATTAATGAGTAAAAAAACACAGCGTGACTCAACACCTGCAGTGGCGCTTATGGCCTCTAGGGGCATGAGTCCAGTCTTGAACCCTCCCACAGTACGAGACACGATATTCCGCGACAAACTTTAACTAGCCACGACTCGGTGTGCCAAAAACAGCACAATTTACAGCAGCAATCGTGTGGTGTCTGTTGAGCTTTAGCCACTAGGGGGTGGCGTCGCAGCAATGACAGTGACCCGCCAGGAGGACCATAGAGAAGTGCTATCCTCGCCCATCGGCTACAACTAAGCCAATTTAGCAGGCCTTGTTTTTAACTTGTCCAAAGTAGCTTATACTGCCAGGAAAAAAACAATTCAAGGTGACAAAACAAGTTTTAAAATCCTGTAGCGTGCGTGATGTAAAACAATCAAATCAAATAAACAATAGATGCAAATTTCACCTTCGCACTTAGAGAAACGTCCTGCACAGGCAAAACTATCATTTCACAAACTGCTGTGTACCTCCCGCCACACCAGGCATCCTTTTATTTCCTGAGATACGAGCACAATCTTCCGTTTACGGCCCCGCGGATCCATTCTGGGCCAAGGGAAAAATGTATCTCAAATAGGACTTTTGTTCATTTCATTTCAGCTCCGTCTTTAAAGTGATGTCCCAGTGTGCCGAGCGGTCTTGGCGGCGGCGAAAGTGAAGAGTAGTGTACTGTAAGAGAACAATGCGGTCGGAGGCACGGCAGATGGCGAGGCATATGGAGCGGGGGGGGGGGTGGAAGACATTTGGGTTTGCGCGAGATGGAATCACAGTTAATAAAAGTAATACAGGCTGGTATGTGATAATGGAGGCCGGTGTCGTTCCTGGGGGGATGATGGTGTGTGCGGTATGAAACTTCTGGTCTATGGTTTCTCGGTTAAATGTGACATCTTATGGAAATGGTCTTTTTTTTTTCTCCACGCTATATAATGCTACCTTGTCATAAACATACACTACATTTTCAAGTATTTGCTCGCTCATATTGTGCAGAGGTCATAAAGTGTCAGCGGAATCAGTTGTTACAGACCTCCGAACCTCATCTCGCCTTAAGATCGCCTCAAGAGCAGTGTGCTGTATCCAAGTTGCAGTGCCTCTCGAAAGTGCTAATACACCTTGAACTTTTTTGTCATGTTTACAACCATAAACAGATTTTATTTTGAATCTTTCACTGAAAGTTCACACACAAGTAACAGACAACTGTGAAGTGAAAGCAAAATGATACATGATTCTATTATTTTTTTATAAAATAGAAAACCAAAAAGTGGAGCGTGCACAAGTGCTCATACAGCATGAATGAATACTTTGTGGAACCCCCTTTTGCTGCAATAACATCAGCAAGTCTTTTGGGGTTTGACTCTACAAGATTTGCACATGTAGAGACTGACATTTTAGCCCATTCCTCTTTACAAAACAATTCAAGCTCTGTCACATTAGAAGGAGAGCGTTTGTGAACAGCAGTTTTCAGATCTTTCCACAGATTTTCAATAGGATTTAGGTCAGGACTTTGACTGGGCCATCCTAACACATTATTATGTTTTTTTTTTAAACGATTCCATTGTAGATTTATCTTTGTGTTTAGGGTCATTGTCCTGCTGAAGGTGAATCTCCGCCCCAGCCTCAGTTCTCTTGCTGACTCCAGCAGGTTTTCCTCCAAAATGTCTCTATATTTGGCTCCATCTTCACAACTATTCTTACAATCTCCCCAGTCCCCGCTGAGGAAAAGTAGCCCCACAGCATGATGCTCCCCCCCACCATATTTGGCACTGGGGATGGTGCACTCAGGACGATGAGCAGTGTCAGGTTTGCTCCATACATAACGTTTTGCATCTGGGCCAAAAAGTTAAATTTTAAGTCTCATTTGACCAAAACTCCTTCTTCCACATGGAGCTGTGTCCTCCATATGACTTCTAGCAAACTTCAAACAGGATTTCTTATGGCCTCCTTTCAATAATGCTTTCTTCTTGCCACTCGTCCGTGAAGGCCAGATTTGTGTAGAGTAAGACTCATAGTTGTCCCATGTACAGATTCCCCCAGCTCTGCGGCAGGACTTCACAGCTCCTCCAGAGTTATCTTGGGGCACATGGCTGCATTTCTTACCAGTGCTCTCCGTGTTCGGTCTATTGGTTTAGGTGGACGGCCGTGTCTTGGTAATTTTGTAGCTCTGCACCAGTTGCCTGGAAAAGTAAGAGTCGGAATCAACTACATTTCCAGAGCGGAACAGGGAGTGGAGTAAACCAATCAGCGAAGGGCGGGTGTCTGTTGATGCAGAGTTATTTGCCGTTCTGCGTAACGATTCAAACAGGATTATGAATCACCAAACTCAGCTACTGTCGATGTGGTTTTTTTGGTCATTTACTGCCGATTAGAAAAAAGTTCTCTCTCTTCCGTGCACCATCCGTAGATTCCTATCGAGGGGACTTCTGCGTCCCAACAGTGATTCTGCTCGCGATCAATACGTGACCGCAAATAAACAAATCTTATTGCACAGATCCATTTGAGTTTGGTCGCAGCGGCAAACGAGGGCGTCCTGCCCAGACTGATATCCCCGTGTGTAACATATACAGAGGGTTATCACTCTTGATGCCAGGCTAGTGCACCAGTGCTCTTGCCTTGTTCTTTGTAGTAAATCAGAATCCAATATCCCCCATAGAGTATTTTAAAAGCATACATTTGTGGGGGGAAAAGAGGCCGATGTATTCTGTCTGTATCTTAGTATAAACATTGTGTGAACATTTAACATTTTAAGATGCCATTCTTTGATTTCAAAACCAAGCTGTATAATTCAGAAATTTAGCAGATTTGATTGGATTTCAGATGGAGACATGACCTTGGCATTGTATAGCATTCTCACCTGTGTTAGTCATACCCAACACACTTGCTATTATGTTAACCACAAAGCCTGCTTGTTCCCGAAATGCCGCTATTTCCTCTCTTGCAGGAACCTTTTCCACAGACACGTCCCACGTCAAACATTATTAATGCAGTTCACTCCGTCTGGGCTTGTTCGGTTATGGCTGCCGCAAGACTTTTTTATTATGCGTCTCGGTCATCTTAATGGCTCATTTGTCTGACATTGTCTATAAGTCGTTAATTAAAAGGTACATTATTGCATTTTATGACAACATAATTGGACTTTAAGACTTTGACCAATGACAGTTAATGGAGGAGGCTCATAAAGGATGACCTGTCCCGACACATTACCTGAGGCACAGAGGCGTGGAGCTCAACTTCGGAAAAACACGCCTCCCAACTTACACTCTCTGTGATCCAGCCACTGCAGTGTAGTCTGTTTACACTTTGAGAAATTGGTATTGCTTTAATCAATGTGAACTGGTTAGAAGGAGTACAAGACACTGACCGGTGCCCATTAATATCCATGATCCTAACATTGTTGGGACCTCTGGGAGTAGCCGTGCAGCTTCTACAGCCTGACCTTTGCAGTTTTCTGACCACCTCCTGTTCTGGCCCCGGCCCATTCGTTCCTAACTGTTTTTATTACCCTTCCAACTGCTGCGCTGTTCATCATCTCTTATTAATATTTCATCGGGTATTCTACCATCGGTTCCTCCATTTCAGTCTTCTCTCGCTTAAACCTGCTTACTCAGACCCCAGTCGAAATAACAGGGAGGGCATTTGTGTTGCTGGTCGATGCTATGCTACTATTCCGCCTTGTGCTTATGGCTCTGGAGGGACGCAATCCAGGCTGATCGAGGAAGACGCTCGCAGATTTAAACAGAGCAGGCTAAGGAGAAAATGCATACACTTTAGCTGCGGTCATATAACACGCTTGTATCTCGCACACCTCGGTCTCTGTTATGGCCTTGTCATGTATCTACTCCACCCAGTGAACGTGAGGTGTTTCCACTACATGCAAGGATTGCAGTAGAAATCCCACAGATGCACACATTCCTGAAGCAATGACAGAGCGGCCTGAAGAGGTTTGTAAGCCACGATGAGAACAATGTGGACATAAATGATGTCTTTTGGTGGGGGTTATAGAATTATTCAGAGGTGCCAAGGCAAATACTAGAGGAAAGAAGCTGCTAAAAGACGACTGTGAAAAGTAAAGTTGCTGACCAGCTAAAGTTGTGCTAACACCTGCTAAATTCTATCATCTGCTAAATGGGCCTGGTAGGTCGCTGTATCGGTCTGTTGTGGTGAAGAGGGAGCTGAGGGGGGAAAAGCTCTCGATTTACCAATTGATGTACGTTCCCACCCTCACCTATGGTCATGAGATTTGGGTAATGACCGAAAGGACAAGTTCATGGACACAAGTAGCCGAAATGAGTTTCCTTTGCAGGGTGGCTGGGCGCACCCTTCGAGATCGGGTAAGGAGCTCAGTTACCCGGGAGGAGCTCGGAGTAGAGTCGCTGCTCCTTCACGTCGAAAGGAGCAGCTGAGGTGGCTCGGGAATCTGTTCCGGATGCCTCCTGGTCGCCTCCCTCGGGAGCTGTTCCGGACATGTCCTAGTGGGACAAGGCCTCGTGGAAGGCCCAGGACACGCTGATGGGACTATGTCTGCGAGCTGGCCTGGTGTCGCCTCGAGGTCCCCCCAGAACAGCTGGAGGAGGTGTGTGTGGATCGGGAATTCTGGGCATCTCTGCTGAGACTGCTGCCTGGCCGCGGATAAAGCAGAAGAAAATGGATGGATGGATGGACAGTTTTAAAAGTGCTTTATAAATATAGTTGGTATGGTATTGTATCTTATAGTCTTTCGATTGAAGCAGTTCTGTCCTGTGGTCAAAAGGGGCGAGTTGGAACAAAATATCATTATCCTGTAATGCAGTGGTTCTCAACTAGTGGAACCGACTTTTATATCAAAATGCTTATAATGATTATAATCATAATGAATACGTCTGATATGGTAAAAATGGTAAATGGTTATACTTATACAAGGCTTTTCCACCTACATTAGGCACTAAGCACTCATTCATACACCAGTGTACGCCGAAACTGGAGGCGAGGACACGACGACAGTGTGCACCTGCATGAGGTGGGATTTCAACCCCCGACCCTCCGATCATGTAAAAGACCTGCTCTACCATCTGCACCATGCCTGGTCCATTTTCACTGTAGAAATCATTGAAATGCTCGTGGAAAATGGTGCCCATGTTGAATGTGTTTTGGTGACTAACGGGATAATGGGCTTCGGATTTTTGCTAAATTTTAGCAAAGTGTGTTATTTGGTTCCCCCCCCCCAAAAAAAAAGGGTTAAAACTGTTCCTCTAATTAGCCAGCGGATGGATGTGGTAATCGCTCCTGTGCCTCATATATTTTCCTTGTGGTAAATCAAAATTGCAGATCCCCATTGAGTAAAAAGTATATTGTGAACAAAGAGGCTGCTGTATTCCGTCGGCCTCTTCCTTTTACCTAAAGTATTGGAGGGGTTTGTAGAGCGAGAAACGAGTTCTGTACACACCACTTCCAGACTCTTTTTGGAACATCTTTCTGATTCTGGACATGCATCACCCATGTAATTCAAAATAAAGCTATTTGTCGCATGGCTGGAAAAGAAACTTTAACCAAACAGTGGAAGTACATGGGTGTAGATTGGACAGTATATTTGACTGGCTCAGTGAGCACATGCTGGAGAGCGGGGCTGGCTGAGTGCAGTTCTTCTGCGAGCCAGCTGGCGGACCGAAGATTCATATTTGTTATAGTACACACATGTATCCAGAGAGAAGCATGTTCCCATGAGCTCCTTATGGCGGCTGTAATTAGACACTCTTTTTCTGCTTCTGCTCAATAACCAGATAGAAATGTAGATATTCTCCAGGATTTGATGAAAACCAATGTGTGCCTAACCAGAGGAAAGGTCATTTTATCCTTTTTTCCAGGCTAAAATAGTACATTTACATTTTTTCCCTCTTGTTACTTAAAAGTATTAGCAGGCAGGAGTAAAGTTGCCCATTTTGATTACATTTTTTATCGATACTGATATCTGAACGATACTTTTTCCGACACCTAAAGGTGCTCGTCATATTATTAGAATATCATGAGAAAGTGTATTTATTTCTGTAATTCAACTTAAAATGTGAAACTAATATATGATAGAGTCATTACATGCAAAGTGACATAATGCCAAGCCTTTGTTATTAATATTTGGCTCCGTCCCATTTGGGGCCAAATATAATGGCGAAGGGGGGCCATAATATTTTGATGATTCATTTTCATGATCATCAAAATGTTATGATGATCATCAAAATGATCATCATAATATGAATGAAATATTATGGTTTGCAGTCCATTTTCAAAATATTAAAATTTTATGAGAATTTTTAATTTGGTGTTTTTACAAGAATGGGGCAAACTTTGGACAAAAAAATGAAAGAGGTCCTCGAAAGCCGCCTCCATTGTCAAGACGGGAAGTGCACAGGACTATCGACTCCCTGATTGGTCAGATTCGTACTAACGCCTTTTGTAAACTATCCTCAAGGTTAGGGCTGTGATAAGGTTAGGGTTAGTTTGTCAAACTCCACTCTCCTTAAAGGGACTATACTATACGTTTCAAAATGTTAAAACTAAATATTTTTTATCCCCATACATGTTCCAGCCATTTCATAATGTGTAGAATGAGCTCAGCCCTGTTCACCACGACTGCCTCTAAAATCCTGCACTGTCACTCAAAAAGCTGTTGCTTCAGGTATCTCCTTCTCTCCGCCGTCACAGGGCTGATGTCTGTCCATCTCACTTCCTTATTAAATCCACTGGACAAACAATGTGTCCCTCTTTGTCTCCGTCTATTTTAAAGTTATGAACTCTAGAGTTATGAACGAGCTCAGAAAGACACGTGCCTGCACCATTGACCCGGGTTTGGGCCCACAGTGATCCCACCACACTGTTGACCAACTGGTGTTTCCTCTTTTACTCCACAGAGATACCTGGAGCAGGACAGAGATGCACCACTGTGTTACAATGCAGCAGTGTGGCGTCAGCCGTTTGACAGACTCGTGTAGTGCAGCCTGTTTCTCACTCATTACCCATAAACCCCAGATGTTCTATAATGGACCAGCCCAGTCTTCACATTTCTTAAAGGGCCTATATCATGCAAAATCGACTTTTTAGAGCTTTTAGCCATGTTGTTATGCTATTGCTCTTTGTAATCCTCCTGAATCCTGCTCTCTGAGGCTCCGCCCTCTCCTGGTGAACGACTGAGTGTTCAGTTGTGTCGTCACAGCGGAACGGAAGTGCTCGACGTCTGTAATGTAATGTCTTAATTCTATGCTTACGGCCTGATTTTAATTTGTAAAACAGCTTTTTAATTATTTCTGTTGTAAGAAATAAATAAATAGAGGAAAAGGAAAGAAAAAAAAGAAAAGAAAAAGAAAGGATGTGCCCGAGGTGCTTCCAGGTCAGCTGGGGCCAAAACAAACACATCCCTGAGCGTCTGAACAGACGTCATGTTTGTGCTGCAGCTTAGTTTATTTGTTCAGTTTATTTGTTTGTTCATTTGAGCAGTTAAAATTCTGCTCAAAAGGAGTGGGCCGAAGCAAAAGCTTATAGACGCCCACCCCGAAATCATTACAGCTGAAGATGGAGCTCGTTATAACTGGACACACCTGTTCTTTATTCTTACCTAACGATAATGTCACGGAGAAAAAGAAGCGCGTTTGGCTACGAGGACAGGAGTATATACAGTCTATGATTCAACCTTCCTAAAGAAGAGGCCACTCCCGTCAGTAGTTGTTTTTTTCTCCGGGATTCAGCGACTTTCACCAAAATATTGTTTTTCTGTGACTGTCACTGATGGATGTTTGGTGAACCTTCGCCAGAATCAAAGTGGATTAACTTTTATAACCAACGCAAGTCCCATAATGTAAACAGCGATGGACCAGAGGGGTGAGTTTATCCAAACGTGTGTTAGCTTGTGTGTTAGCGTGTGTGTTAGCGTGTGTGTTAGCATGTGTGTTAGCCATTTATGAAGCTGTGTCGCAGATGTCAACTCCGTATAACTGCATCGTGAAGTAACTTCACTTATAGCTGTTTATTTATATAACGGTAAAGTTGTATGTGCGGAGAGAGGGGGCGGAGTTAACTGAATCGAAGCGTTGTGTCTTCCGGGTTTGAAAAATACCTCCAGAAAACCCTTATATTTATCACAAAAATGAGTGCTCCATAATGGTAGAGGTACAATATATCATATAAATGCCTATACTTAACTTTGGAATGGCTAAAATAGCATGATATAGATCCTTTAAACGCCCTCTTCCTGATTTATTACAATGAAAGAGGAAGCCACTCAATTAAAATGTTCCTGAAAGGCTAAAAATGTGTGTCCTTAGCTTTAGATGACAACATTTTTTAAATTCAATCAGCACTAACATGTTTCAACTTAGACTTGATGAAGACATCAATGCATTGCCGTTAATTGACCTTCTACTTTTCTGCCCATCTGTGTCCTGAAGAGCATCTAGCACCACACGACATCCTTTTCTTATTTATTTATTTGGCCGGGACAGTGCATGTTAATGAACACACATGGGACACATACACAGTGTTTGTGAGTCCTAAATACATGTATTTAGAATACATACTTAGAATTCTCATTTTGAGTAACTGTATTAAGTTACACCTTCATTTGAGAGTATTTAGAATACAGTTACTTTCCACATCTCAAGGGAATACCTCCCTCAATCGCTACATTTTAGCTCCATATTGCACAGCATTATTTAAGAGACTCGGTGCAAGTTGGTCATTTTATGCTCACTGCTGCCACCTCAGGTCTTACATGTAACTGCAGCTTCTGTACTAAACTCGTGCATGACGGCACTTCGGACCCGAATTAACACCTTTTTGAGCGACAGTGCAGGATTTAAGAGGCAGTTGTGGTGAACAGGTCTGAGCTCATTCTACACATTAGGACATGACTGGAACATGTAGGGGGAGGAAAATACTGTGTCACGTGATGCTGTATCTTCTGCTCCATTTGCCCAGAGAGTTTTGTATTGTTTTGTTTTTTATACAACATATTTATACATAAATATAATGACAATCGATGTGAAAGTATACTCTGATTAGACAAAGTAGCAGAATATCTTACAGAAAATACATTTTAAAACAAGTATTCAGTATTCAGTAACTAAATACAATTTCAAAGTATTCTCCCCAACACTGCACATACATGTACACACATAGGCTAAGTACAGTAAAGTAAACACAGCACGCCGGATTGTAGCCTTGGGCAAATTTGTGGTAAGGGAACCTGAGTACCCAGAGGAAAGCTATGCAGACACATAAAACGCATACTCTACACAGAAAGGCCCCGTCCAGGTGGGAATCGAACCCGGGACCCATTTCATGACCCATATTCATATCAACAATCCTGACACTGAGGAGCAAACATTGCACCGCGGCTAAAAGTCAGTTCAGCGTAATACTGTACGTCTCCACAGAACCGCGACTTTGTTTGTTTTGCTTTCTGCCGTTTTCTCCCATCCCTGCCTCTCCCCAGCGTAACCGAGAGCTTCAGACGGGGACAGTGTGCTCCGCTAAGCCCTCTTTGATAGACTGAATAAAAGCTTGAGGAGCATTTAGTCGCCGCTCCGTTCTCCGCGGATGACAGCGCGTCTCACCCGATCACCAAACCGCTTTCAGACCTGCCGCGCTCTTGTTGACGTCCCTGGCACTTCATTAGGGAGCGCTGATGTCGTCCCTGAAAACTTTGTGATGAAATGTTGATGGCTTTTATTGGTGAAAAACCCGCCCTCCTCCCCTTTCTCACTTTGTTTTGTCGGGAGGGGCGCGCCGGCCGGGCCCGCGTTGTTTCATGTCTCTCAAGTTGATCGCGGCTGTTTACTGTAGCCGCGACGGGAGCGCGCTGTTCCCTCCGCGGATAATTAGATCAGCGCCCGATGCTTCGCTGTAGTTTTGTCGTTTTCTACAATCCCGCCGTGCTACCCGCCGGACTCCTTTCATGCAGAAGGAGAAAGTCGTTCGGATGTAAATAGAGCTCGTGCTAAGTGATTTCCGTAAAGCTCTTACATTAAAACATGGGGCAACAGTGGGGCAGCTGGGAAGTGTTCACCCTTTGACCTTTGTTTAACCAGTTAGCTGCCGTCGTGTTTCCCTCACACGGATCTTTCAGAAACTACAAGGTCTTAGCTTTCAAATGAGGCGTTAGACAAGATTGACTAGATGACAAAAAAAAGTGACAAATACGTGACAAAAAAGTGACGAATGCGTGACAAAACCACAGCAAAAAAGCAACGAATGCTTGATGAATATGTGACAAAACATGGCAAAAAAGGGACAAATACGTGACGAATAGGTGACAAAAAAGTGACGAATAGGTGACAAAAAAGTGACGAATAGGTGACAAAAAAGTCACGAATACGTGACAAAAAAGTGACAAATAAAAGTGATGAGTGCGTGACAAAACCAGAGCAAAAAAGCAACGAATGCTTGATGAATATGTGACAAAAACATGGCTAAAAAGGGACAAATAGGTGACAAAAAAGGGACAAATACATGACAAAAAAAGTGATGAATACGTGACAAAACCACAGCAAAAAAACAACAAATACTTGACAAATATGTGACAAAAACATGGCAAAGAAAGGGACAAATAGGTGACAAAAAAGGGACAAATACATGACAAAAATAGTGATGAATACGTGACAAAACCACAGCAAAAAAACAACGAATACGTGACAATAGCACAACCAAACTTGACAAAAAAGGGACTAAAATGCATAAAAAAAGAAACAAAAAACGTGCCAGAAAAGTACTGATAACACAAAAAGCAACAAAAATGTGACATAAACGTGCTGTAAACTACAAAACAATCAGTTTTGTAGCTCTTAGCTTTCAAATGAGGTGTTACTCTGGCCTAGAGGCTGAAAGCTTCAGTCAAGAAGCTTTAGATTTGGGTAAAACCAAACTGGAGAAAATGCGCTCGGTTTAGGCAGGGTCAAAGAGAAGCTCATGTTTATAGCAATCAGCGAGGAAAGAGCACTTCCTTTTGGTCCTCATGACATAAACACCAATGGGGACTTTACATGTGTCAAAAACAACTTAAAACCTAGCTTTTATTGTTTGTAAAATTACAGTTTCCTCTTGTAACAGCACTGAGAGTGTGACATGTTTTAACCATGCCAGTTTTTGTCTGTATTGTAACAGGCTCTCTAGGAAGACACCGAGATGCATCATGGGTTCTTTCACAAATGGATTAAGTAATGTAGAAGAAGAATGTATTTGGATGAGGACATAACCTGTTTACAGCTCAAATTCTGCTGCCTTCAGACACATCTCCAAGGAGACGAGCTTTAGACAAACCCACTCCCAGTTAAGCTACAGTCATGTCCTAAAGGTGAGCCGCTCACAGCAAAAGCATTTATGAGGTATTCTTCAATGATGAAAATATCTGCCACAAAATAAATGCTTGTATTTCAATTTGATTTACCGGGCAACAGTTTTAACCTCGCCAAGACACGGAGCTGCAGAGTGAGCTTAAATGGTCACAACTATAAAGCACTTTTACTCAAAGCACTTGACATCAAGGAACCCCTCACCCATTCACACTCTCATTCATACACCAATGTACTCATACGCTGGAGGCAAGGGTCGAACCCCTGACCTTCCCATCATCAGACGACCCGCTCTACCATCTGCCTCACTGTCGCCCCGACGTTAACATCAAACATCCTCAGTGCATTTCAGAAAATCATTTCAGATTCTGTCTGTAAAACTTACACTTTTATAAAGGCCCCAAGTAAAAAATAGAACTGTCACTAGACATGTTCCCTGTGCCAGTGGCTGCAACACAACCCCAAAGCATGATGGATTCAGCCTCAGGCTGAACAGTTGGACAGAAGTGCTTCTCATGAAATTCAATGTTCCTTCTTCTCCAAACAGACCTTTGCTCATGCCGGCCCAAATGTTCTACAGTGGCATGAAAAAATTAGTCCGAACCTCATCCATCTTCAGGTTAACAACGAACCTTTTGGCCATGATTTGATCTATAGCAGGGGTGTCCAAACCTTTTTTTCTGAGGGCCACATACAGAAAAATATACAAACAACTGGGCCACACGGGGTGAAATTAGAAGTGACCAAGCTCTTCCACGGGCACAAAGACCAGACAGGTACGTATCAACTTGTCTAAGCTCAGGTAAGAACATTGAGCGGCACGGTAGCACAGCGGTTAGCGCTCGTGCTTCACAGCTAGAAGGTCCGGGTTTGATTCCCACCTGGACGGGGCCTTTCTGTGTGGAGTTTGCATGTTCACCCCATGTCTGCGTAGGTGTCCTCTGGGTTCTCTGCTTTCCCCTACCACTAAAAACATGTACAATCGGCCAGGATGAATGAGAGTGTGTTTGAGAGCGCGCATGGGGGACGACGGATGGAAATTAGCCCCGGCTACAATCCGGTGTGGTGTGTTTACATGCATGAGACCCATGTATGTTCATTAACATGCACTGTCCCGACCCAATAAACCAATAAATATCTCAGTATGGAAAAAAACAGTGAACTATTCCTTTAAAAAATTATATGTTTAGAATTTGTAGTGGGCCAAGTAAAAGTGGGTCGTGGGCTGCAGTTGGCACCAGTGTTAATTTTGACACTGTTTTTTATTTTATTTTAGTTTTAGTCTTAGTCTTTTGACTAAAATGTAATTTAATTTTAGTCAAGATTTAGTCACAAAAAACTTTTCAATTTTAGTCTAGTTTTAGTCGACTAAAATTGCATGTCAATTTCGTCTACTAAAATTAAGACTAATTTAGTCGACTTATATTTATAGTATTCATTATAATCATATTTAATCGTGGTCCTCGACTTCATGGAGCTGCTTCCACATGAATAAAGCCCAGAGCTGTTCATTTGGCAGTGAATTTAAATGATATGTCAGACGGTCAATAGAAGTTTTGATGATTTTAGTCTCTCCTTTTCATTTTTATTTAGTCTTATTTTAGTCGACTAAAATATCTGGACATTTTAGTCATAGTTTTAGTCTCATGAGAAACTTTTCATTTAGTTTTAGTCCAATTTTAGTCGTCAAAAATATCACTATGACTAAAATTAAGACTAAATATTTTAGTCGACGAAATGAACACTGGTTGGCACGCGGGCCGTAGTTTGGACACCCCTGATCTATAGTATCCTCAAAACATGGGTATCTCTCTGCTGTTTCTCCTAAAAAACAACACAACAAAAAACGTAGTAGTCTGAACTCCAAATACTGTACTGCCCAAGTCTTCGTTTTCTCAAGTGTAATGAAGTCAAATGATGAAACTCTGAATCTGGACTGCACTCTGGCATAAAAAGAGCATTTGGAAGTTGCATTTATCGCTCATGCCTGTCACCAAAGCGAGTTATCCCGCTCTGGCAGACGGCCCGATGTATCCACTCAGGCCCCACAGTGTGTTGGTTCTTCCGCTCGTAATCAATCCCGGTTTGCCACATTTTAATGGCCCGTAGCGTTATTTAGCCCCGCAAAAGGTGGATTAAATGCATTATTCACATAGTAACATTGTGACGCTCTCGCCGCGCTCCCCCGTTCAGAGCCGGGCTCCGGAAATATGCGCGCCGTGTTTACAGCCTCATCAATTCAGGATGCGCTCGCAGACTCGGCAAATTACATAAAGCGATTCCTTGTGGTTATTTTTCGTGGTTCATTTTCCGCGCATGGAAATGAAGTGCAAATCTGCTCCGGAGCCTCCCAGTGTGTGAGGAGATGCAGCCGCCCGCGAGACGCCGGCGACAACAAGCAGAAGAAGCCATAGGCAGGAGGAACACGTAATGGCACTGAAATCGCAGTAATAAAATGTAATGTGGGTAATCCTCACGACTCCAACGCTTTTAAATCTTGCACTTCCTCGATGGAATGTTCTCGGCGTCGACATCAGGATTGTGTTTTCTTAACTGTCAAATTGTAGGGTACAGTGTGTTCCAAATTATTATGCAAATTGGATTTTTGTGTTAAAAAGGTAAAAACAATAATAATAATAATGAAACTCATGGGTGGTATCGTGTCTTGGGGCTCTGTGAATCACTGACATTAATCTCAGAGACCTGGGATGATTAGTTTTCAGGTTAAACCCAGTTAAGGGAAAAACTACTGAAAAAGGATGTTCCACTTTATTATGCAGATCATCATTTTCAAGCAATATGGGAAAGAAAAAGGATCTCTCTGCTGATGAAAAGCGTGAAATGGTTGAATGCCTTGGTCTAGGTATGAAAACCTTCGATATTTCATGAAAGATTAAGCATAATCATCGTTCTAATAAGAGATTTGTGGATGATTCAGAGCACACTCCGGTGTGTGCAGATAAAGGCACAATATGGACGGTTTCTGCCAGACAAACACATCAGATTAAGAGAACAGATGCTACAAAGCAGCATGCAGGTATTTGAAGCTGCTGGGGCCTCTGGAGTCTCCCAAACATCAAGATTCCACCACATTTAAATGATCCTCTACCAGTTAAAGACTTGAAAATTATGCTGACTCTCATTTGAGTTGACAATTTAGAAAATCTTAGAAAAATGTCATTTGCATAATAATTTGGAACGCAGTGTAATGTTGGAGACTTTAAAATGTTAAATATTTCACATTAACACATTTTCCGCTACACATTACACATACACATTAACCCTAGTGTTGTGTAGTTCTACTAATGTTTGGTTTTGCTTTTTAAAAATGCAGTTTTGGTTCACGTTTTCTAGTAATGGGATTTATGGCTCTTTAACGGGAGACGAACATTTAGGAGCCGTTCCTTGTGAAGAGCCGTTCAAAAGCCTGGCTCATTTTTTAAGTCCCTTTAATGCTTTTGATGGTTCTCCACCGGAAAAAGGTGGCTCCCCCTCTTCAGGTCGGTGGGGAGTCCTTGCCTCAAGTGGAGGAGTTCAAGTATCTCGGGGTGCTTGTTCACGAGTGAGGGACGGATGGAGCGTGAGATCGATAGACGGATCGGTGCGGCGTCAGCAGTGATGCGGTCGCTGTATCGGTCTGTCGTGGTGAAGAGGGAGCTGAGTCGGGGCAAAGCTCTCGATTTACCGATCGATCTACGTTCCCACCCTCACCTATGGTCATGAGATTTGGGTAGTGACCGAAAGGACAAGATCGCGAATACAGATGAGTTTCCTTCGAAGGGTGGCTGGGCGCAGATCGGGTGAGGAGCTCAGTTATCCGGGAGGAGCTCGGAGTAGAGTCACTGCTCCTTCACGTCAAAAGGAGCCAGCTGAGGTGGCTTGAGCATCTGTTTTGGATGCCTCCTGGTCACCTCCCTCAGGCGGTGTTCCAGGCATCTCCTATTGGGAGGAGGCCTCGTGGAAGACCCAGGACACGGTGGAGGGGGTGTGCGTGGATCAGGAAGTCTGGGCATCGCTGCTGAGACAACTCGGATAAAGCGGAAGAAAATGGATGGATGGATGATATCTGTTGTGAGTAATACTTATTATGTTATTTCAGTGAAGCAGCAATTTTAATGAAGAAATGTTGGGCAGAAAAGTTATTCATTTATTCATTTTTAAGCTGCTGACAGGAAGTGGTATAAATAAGTAAAGGTAAAGGTGCTTTATTTGTCATTACACAACAAAATTTGTCCTCTGCATTTGACCCATCCCTCGACAGAATTTCAGAATATGATATGACTCTTCAGCAGAAGTCTGAAGTTCTGTCTAAAGCAGAAGCTCCATGACTTCCTGCAAACAAAGAGCTCACTGTATTTAGCGTCATGTTACTGTCACTCATGGTGTCTGACCTAAAGTCTAACTCTGAAGAAAGTCAACTCACATTTACACTGAGAAGGTTGGAAGGGCGCCCCCTTGTGTCACCTTGCATCCAAATGCCCGGAACATACCAGCGGTTCAAAATGACCCGCAAAGGCCACACGAGGGTTAAGTGGCTGCTGTGAGTGAATAAAGTGAATATCCCTATTTTCTCCAGTGTGAGATCAATACAGTCTGAGCATTTCTTGGAAACGAGATGTTACAGATCAATGAATAATTATGTCTACTAATAAACTAATGGAATAAAGGCTTGCTGGACTTTTCTACTAATTATACTTGGGGATATGATAGTCCCCTCCGACAGATATTGCATTTCATAAACACTTGGCTACTCCAGCAGTGACTATTTGATTTAATTAGATGATCCAATCATAGTTTCTGTCCCAGACTTGATTAGTTGCCGCTAGCAGTAGCATACTGTTGCTAGCCGTGGCATCTTGCACAGCGATCAAAAATACATTTGCGGAGGTTGAAACTAACTCAGTGATAGAATTCTCATATTCACTGAGATTTAGTTGGTGAAACTTGTGTTTTTAAAGCGGTGAGGGCTAAAAGAGTATTGGATATTTGTAGCCAATATCCAGTATTGGCTCTGTTATTTGATACCAGTAACAGATCGGTCTCTGGTCTCCACAACGCTCCAGATCAATTGTAGGTTTTTTGGTGAGAGGCTCCGTCAGCAGTGAAAACCTTCCAAACATTTGATCCTGAAGCATCCTGGAGTCCACTGTGATGAAAAGTAGAGGCGCCATGCTGACCACTCATATAGCCACTGGGTCACTACAAGGTCAAATACACACAAATATCAACTTTTTCTCATAAAAAGTTGCATAATGCAGCTTTAAAGTGACCGTCTGTAAGCTTGCAAAAAGGGGAGACATGGAGTACAATTTTAAAGTAAACAATCAAATTCCTCTCCTCTTTAACTAACAAGCCCTTCCTAGTTTGCAAAATGAGTAGCACAGGAACAGAATTTTCAAAGTAAATTTCAAGCTCCTCCCCCCTCTCTCCTGATTGGACCTGACAGGCCGGTTTACAGGAAAAGCTCGTCTCATTGGTCAAAGTGGTATCCCGCGGACTCCGATTAGTTGCTGAAATCAGAAATGTGGGGAACTTTGGGAAAAAAATAAAATAATATTACTTAGGTTACCTTAAATTTCAGACCCAGGCGGTCAATTATACACAATCTATAAAATGTTTGAAATATTTAAACTTACTGACTATCACTTTAATGGGAGCCGAAACAAAAGACTGGCTCATTTTTATGTCCACAAACCTTTTACTGCAAATTATATATTTTTTAATACTCTTGAAAATACTGTTCTTATTAAGTACTTTTTAGATCTGAATAATGTCTAAGTACCCCCTGCTAAGTGCTTGTTTACCCCCTGGGGTCCCCGTACCCCTGGTTGGGAAACACTGAAATACATGACCACTATAATGGGATCAACACAGTTAGACATAATGATAGAGTCACAATCCCAGAGCCTTTTCTGTTGGTGATTCTGTTCATGTCTGACGTCTGCCTGTATCCACTCTGTTGATCCAGTTAAACACTCTTTTCACATTTCACTGCAACAAAAGTTTGGCGCTCGCTCTAAATACCGTCATGAAGTTCAAATCAAATCTTTTCGGATTCAGCAGAGACGTGTCAGCCAAATCACTCCCAAAGCCGTTTGTACAAACGCCGTTTAGACCATGTCATCCACGGGGTTGTCTTGCTGCGTCAACTCCCATCTCCACAAGAGCAGCAGAAGAGGAAGAACCATTCATCATTTTGTTTTCTCCTCGATAGGTCGATTTCCCTGACATGATATAAACATCAAAGTCAGGAAAGTCTCAAACGACTCACATTTGCATCCTCTATCTTTCCTCACGGAGGTACAACCACATACCAAGGTACAGACTCCAACGGTTGTCAACATTTTGGAATATATTTGCTTTTTTTTGTATGCGGGAAAACTTCAGATAGCACCGACTGACTGAGTGAAGAGCTCTTGGCAGCAAATACACCCCCCCCCCCCACTCCCCCCTTTCTGCAGCTGAATCTTAACTAGAATCCTGGCGGTCTGCTTCTACTTAGACCAGACTTGAGCGGCCACAATCAATTATTAAGGAGCGAATCAAAGCGGAGTAGAAGACAGGAGCTCTCCGAGAGCAGAGGGGTCAGGGCCGGTCAGCGCGGCGGTTTTTTTTGGGGGGGGAAGGCACGGGAGGATGTTGGGGATGTTCAGCCATGGGAAGAACCATAAAAAGAACAGGTCAAGCTTGTGTGCGGTTTGTTAAAAGCCCACCTGGACTGACCCGTCGGTTCAAGCGAGTTTGTCTGTGAAAAAAAAACTCCAGGGCAGTGCAAAAGAACGAGGGCTTTTTCTGGGGGTACTCAGGGTCAACTGCCGTTTTAAACTTTGTTCACATTCAAGAAGAAAGTTTGGTGGAATTTAGTCCAGTTTAGACATATTTTATACTCTTTTTGAGCACAGTCCAGTCCTGATCACATGGTGGAACTTGTAAGTAGAGATGGTTAGTACTTAAGTCACTTTACTAAAACATTGTACCGGCTGGCATCCTGGTGGAACTGAACGCCCAAAGGACAGTGGAGATGATCATGGACCTCTGGAAAGTCGCAGACCCCCCCCCCCCCCAACCCCAACTCCATCATGGACTTTCAGTTTTCTAGGCACCACCATCGCCCAGGACAAGCTCAAATGGGAGCCAACCATCAGCCCCCTCCTCAAGATGGCCCAGCAGAGGATGTTCTTCCTCAGTATGGAGAACATGTCTCCATACTGAGATATGTTCTTACCTGACCATAGGCGAGTTGGTGCGTACCTGTCTGATCATTGTACGTGTCCTCAGTCACGCAGAAAGAGTAAAGATGTTGTTAGCATTTGGCCTCTCCTAGTATATTTCTATGGCTCCAAACGGGGTGAAGGTAGAAGCGACCAAGCTCTTCCTTGGGCACGCACACAGATCAGACAGGTACGAATCAACTCGTCTAAGCTCGGGTAAGAACATAGCACAGTATGGAAAAACTGTGAAATATTCCTTTAAGCTGCCGACCAAGATGCTGGTGCAGTTCTACAAGGGCATCATCGAGTCCATCCTCACCTCCTCCATCACCTTGTGGTTCCCCGGCGCTACAGACCAGGACAAGCATCGCCTGCAGAGCATTGTGCTGCTGCTGAGAGGGTGATTGGCTGTGAGCTCCCATCTCTCCAGGACCTGTTCAACTCTTGGACCCAGAGGCGAGTGGACTTTTCTCACTGGGGACACGGAGCATTCACCCATCTCCCCTCAGGCAGGAGCTTACGGTCCATCTGGACCCTAACCTCCGGCCCCCTCCCCTGACAATGGCTGCAAAACCAATTCTGATTGTGATTCTTAAGACGTGTTTGTACTTGTGAAGTATTGTTGAACTTATTACCTTCACCCTATATTTCATTTGAAAGATAAGCCCGTGCCTCCAGGATGTTGTTGGGAATATTTGTGATCGTTGCGGGCTGAAAGCTGTGATGAAAAGCTGTGGGGCCCGATCTTGTGCATCAAAACAGAGACGATAGCGTGACATTTTGACTTAGCGCATTTAAGTGGGTGGAGACACACATCTTCCTCCAGCCAGATCGACTCTGCGTCCAGGAGAGTGGTTGTGTGGGAGTGTGGGGTGAACATGTGCTTTTGTTTTGCTTCGCGTTCACGCCAAGCGCGGGCCGATCCGCGCCACAGCGGACGCTGTAGCTCTTTTTCTCTCGAGACGTGAACATGGTTTAGCTCACGATGGGGTAAATAAAGTTTTTAGTTTGACCTGTGAGAGCCTAAGGCTTAAGAAAGAACGCAAGACAGCGCAATGTAAACGAGGAAGTGAATGTCAGCCGTGTTTCCATCAGTGCAGTCACCTCCTCTTGTGACGGCCCCTCACAGGTGGCGGAGGCGAATGGCACATACAGCGCCGCCACTCGGAAAATAATTCGCCAAGAGCCTGCGCCGCCCCGTGCGCCGCCACAAGATCTGGCCCCTGATGTTTTTACTGCTTCATTAAAATCATTGCATTTTACAGTGGTTTTAACCAATGAGGCTATGGGGAGTACGAAGTGGCAATGACTTCACGCAGTTTACTTAAACTTACGTAAAAATTGGCCGCGGGTTTATGTCTTTGAAGTCACATATTTGAGTATTTTCTACAGCAAATACTTAAGTACTTTCACTTAAGTAATAATTTGACTGAGCAACTTTTACTTCTACTGGAGTAACATTTGACCGGTATTATCTGTCCTATTACTCAACTAATGAAATTAAGTACTTTTTTTACAAGCATTTCTCCATACTGAGTACGTCGGGAATCTCGTACTTGACCAGATTCCCTCGCTCTCCGCTTCTTTACAAGTACCTCTCGACATTTCTGCACAAACTGACTGGGCAAACGGAGTTATGAAGTGCTCACAATAAGACTCCACTGCAGGAAACCAGTTTAACAGTCTGAGATTGGAGGTGATTGTTGCATGACTGAAGAATATGAAGATACACGTTCTGAAAAGGATCATTATTTATTGATATTATTGCAGTATTATTTTATGATTAGCCTCTCACCTGTAAAACCGACGTCCCCAGAGCTCTGCAGTGTTTATGCCTCTTCTTCAAACAGCTAAACTTCCTATTCAGTATTCAGTTTGCTCGGCGAAGAGGCTGCTGCATTTTAGCGGCTGTTGCTCGAAACTAAATTTGTAATTCAAAAAGTGCCTCCCGGTGCGCTCCGTACCTCCGTGTTTGTGCAGCCTGTGCTATATTAAGGTATCTAAGGGATCCAACGACCAAATAATACGCAACTCACACGGGAGCGAGGAGAGAACACCAAATGTGAGGGCCCCCAGCAGCTGCAGAATACGCTTCCCCTCATCTTCCCCTCATTATGTTCCAGGTATTATTACTGTCACTAAATGTGGAAGAGCTTGTTGTCAGGAGCAATAAGAATGCCCCAAATGAAAGAGAATGAAGCTGAGGGAAATCAAAGGAACAGTCCTGCATGTTACACTGATGTCCCTGTGAGGTAATAAAGAGTTTAAGGGACGACAAAATACAAAATACCCAACAAAAAAAGGCAACAAAAGCATGACGAAAACACAATGGAAACATGCTGATAATGCGACAAAAATATGATGAGAACATAACCAAAAAATTAGGACAGAGCTTAGGCCTTAGCTTTCAAATGAGGTGTTACACTGGCCGATAGGCTGTAAGCTCCAACTTTTGTTATGGGTGAAAATGAACTAGAGAAAATGTGCTTGGTTCAGCTGGGGGTTAAAAGAGAGTAAAGAACAATCTATATACAATCTATGGGCAACAACATTTCATATACTTCACACTGATTGGCTAACTTCACCTGTCACTCACTCAGACTGAGAGACGCTGACCTAGTGATGGGTAGATGATGCCTCAGTGTGTGTGTAACACACTTTTACAAACTTTGTCACACAGTATCGCGCAGTGTTGGTAGGCTTATAGGCGCCGTGCCTGGCCTTAGCCATCCGTAAACTCTGGTCAATTATCATTTCCCTACATACGTCTGGGTCTGATCTCAGTGGGCGCGTTACATCGGTTGACTTTCTACCTACCATTCAGCGAGCGGGGGAGGTGGGGCTTGTAGGTGACGTCAAGCATTTGCACCGATTTGCTGGTTGTAGTTTGGTGATGGCGGTGGATACAAAAGTAATGGAAGCTCTTCAATCCGTCCTGGCTCGGCTCCCAAATATCCAGAAATTAAAATTGAAACCTTGGAATGTGCAAGGAATGTCCCCAAGAGTTATGATAGAGTTATGATAGTTATGATAGAGTTATGATAGAGCTATGATAGAGTTATGATAGAGCTATGATAGAGTTATGATAGAGCTATGATAGAGTTATGATAGAGCTATGATAGAGCTATGATAGAGTTATGATAGAGCTATGATAGAGTTATGATAGAGCTATGATAGAGTTATGATAGAGCTATGATAGAGTTATGATGGAGTTATGATAGAGCTATGATAGAGTTATGATAGAGTTATGATAGAGCTATGATAGAGTTATGATAGAGTTATGATAGAGCTATGATAGCGCTATGATAGAGTTATGATAGAGCTATGATAGAGTTATGATAGCTATGATAGAGTTATGATAGAGCTATGATAGAGCTATGATAGAGTTATGATAGAGCTATGATAGAGTTATGATAGAGCTATGATAGAGTTATGATAGCTATGATAGAGTTATGATAGAGTTATGATAGAGTTATGATGGAGTTATGATAGAGCTATGATAGAGTTATGATAGAGTTATGATAGAGCTATGATAGAGTTATGATAGAGTTATGATAGAGCTATGATAGCGCTATGATAGAGTTATGATAGAGCTATGATAGAGTTATGATAGCTATGATAGAGTTATGATAGAGCTATGATAGAGCTATGATAGAGTTATGATAGAGCTATGATAGAGTTATGATAGAGCTATGATAGAGTTATGATAGCTATGATAGAGTTATGATAGAGTTATGATAGAGCTATGATAGAGTTATGATAGAGCTATGATAGAGTTATGATAGAGCTATGATAGAGTTATGATAGAGCTATGATAGAGCTATGATAGAGTTATGATAGAGCTATGATAGAGTTATGATAGAGCTATGATAGAGTTATGATAGAGCTATGATAGAGTTATGATGGAGTTATGATAGAGCTATGATAGAGTTATGATAGAGCTATGATAGAGCTATGATAGAGTTATGATAGAGCTATGATAGAGTTATGATAGAGTTATGATCGAGCTATGATAGAGTTATGATAGAGCTATGATAGAGTTATGATAGAGTTATGATAGAGCTATGATAGAGTTATGATAGAGTTATGATAGAGCTATGATAGCGCTATGATAGAGTTATGATAGAGCTATGATAGAGTTATGATAGCTATGATAGAGTTATGATAGAGCTATGATAGAGCTATGATAGAGTTATGATAGAGCTATGATAGAGCTATGATAGAGTTATGATAGAGCTATGATAGAGCTATGATAGAGCTATGATAGAGTTATGATAGAGCTATGATAGACTTATGATAGCTATGATAGAGTTATGATAGAGCTATGATAGAGTTATGATAGAGTTATGATCGAGCTATGATAGAGTTATGATAGAGCTATGATAGAGCTATGATAGAGCTATGATAGAGTTATGATAGAGCTATGATAGAGTTATGATAGCTATGATAGAGTTATGATAGAGCTATGATAGAGCTATGATAGAGTTATGATAGAGCTATGATAGAGTTATGATAGTTATGATAGAGTTATGATAGAGTTATGATAGAGCTATGATAGAGTTATGATAGAGCTATGATAGAGTTATGATGGAGTTATGATCGAGCTATGATAGAGTTATGATAGAGTTATGATAGAGCTATGATAGAGTTATAATAGAGTTATGATAGAGCTATGATAGAGCTATGATAGAGTTATGATAGAGCTATGATAGAGCTATGATAGAGTTATGATAGTTATGATAGAGTTATGATAGAGTTATGATAGAGCTATGATAGAGTTATGATAGAGTTATGATAGAGTTATGATAGTTATGATAGAGTTATGATAGAGTTATGATAGAGTTATGATAGAGTTATGATAGAGCTATGATAGAGTTATAATAGAGTTATGATAGAGTTATGATAGAGTTATGATAGAGTTATGATAGAGCTATGATAGAGTTATAATAGAGTTATGATAGAGTTATGATAGAGTTATGATAGAGCTATGATAGAGTTATAATAGAGTTATGATAGAGTTATGATAGAGTTATGATAGAGCTATGATAGAGTTATGATAGAGTTATGATAGAGTTATGATAGTTATGATAGAGTTATGATAGAGTTATGATAGAGTTATGATAGAGCTATGATAGAGCTATGATAGAGTTATAATAGAGTTATGATAGAGTTATGATAGTTATGATAGAGTTATGATAGAGTTATGATAGAGTTATGATAGAGCTATGATAGAGTTATGATAGAGCTATGATGGAGCTATGATAGATTTATGATAGAGTTATGATAGAGTTATGATGGAGTTATGATAGAGTTATGATAGAGTTATGATGGAGTTATGATGGAGCTATGATAGAGCTATGATAGAGTTATGATAGAGTTATGATAGAGCTATGATAGAGTTATGATAGAGTTATGATAGAGTTATGATAGAGCTATGATAGAGTTATGATAGAGCTATGATAGAGTTATGATAGAGTTATGATAGAGCTATGATAGAGTTATGATAGAGCTAAGATAGATTTATGATAGAGCTATGATGGAGCTATGATAGATTTATGATAGAGTTATGATAGAGCTATGATAGAGCTATGATAGAGCTATGATGGAGTTATGATGGAGTTATGATAGAGCTATGATAGAGTTATGACAGAGCTATGATAGAGTTATGATAGAGCTATGATGGAGTTATGATAGAGCTATGACAGAGCTATGATAGAGCTATGATAGAGTTATGATAGAGCTATGATGGAGTTATGATAGAGCTATGACAGAGCTATGATAGAGCTATGATAGAGCTATGATAGAGCTATGATAGAGTTATAATAGAGTTATGATAGAGTTATGATAGAGCTATGATAGAGTTATAATAGAGTTATGATAGAGTTATGATAGAGTTATGATAGAGCTATGATAGAGTTATGATAGAGTTATGATAGAGTTATGATAGTTATGATAGAGTTATGATAGAGTTATGATAGAGTTATGATAGAGCTATGATAGAGCTATGATAGAGTTATAATAGAGTTATGATAGAGTTATGATAGTTATGATAGAGTTATGATAGAGTTATGATAGAGTTATGATAGAGCTATGATAGAGTTATGATAGAGCTATGATAGAGCTATGATAGAGTTATAATAGAGTTATGATAGAGCTATGATAGAGCTATGATAGTTATGATAGAGCTATTATAGATTTATGATAGAGTTATGATAGAGTTATGATGGAGTTATGATAGAGTTATGATAGAGTTATGATGGAGTTATGATGGAGCTATGATAGAGCTATGATAGAGTTATGATAGAGTTATGATAGAGCTATGATAGAGTTATGATAGAGTTATGATAGAGTTATGATAGAGCTATGATAGAGTTATGATAGAGTTATGATAGAGCTATGATAGAGTTATGATAGAGTTATGATAGAGCTATGATAGAGTTATGATAGAGCTATGATAGATTTATGATAGAGCTATGATGGAGCTATGATAGATTTATGATAGAGTTATGATAGAGCTATGATAGAGTTATGATAGAGCTATGATAGAGCTATGATAGAGCTATGATGGAGTTATGATGGAGTTATGATAGAGCTATGATAGAGTTATGACAGAGCTATGATAGAGTTATGATAGAGCTATGATGGAGTTATGATAGAGCTATGACAGAGCTATGATAGAGCTATGAAAGAGTTATGATAGAGCTATGATGGAGTTATGATAGAGCTATGACAGAGCTATGATAGAGCTATGATAGTTATAATAGAGTTATGATTGAGCTGCTTCACTCACTCGGGCGCAGTACATACGTCATGACCAAACGCTAGCGAAAATCAGATCCGTTTCAAAGGAGTTCACCCCTTCCACCTGATAACGGAGCTCAATTGAGAAAGTCCAGACCCTTGTACGAAACAAAGTAAGTACAGGGTTTGGTAGAACCAGGCTAATAGGCGCCATCTGGTGGTGAAAAAGCATTGCAGCAGTGAGCCTGAAAAAGGCGAACTCAACACTGATGGAGCTCAATTATTCTCATTCACAATTTTGAACCAAATTGTCAGGATAGAACTGTTTAACAGCTGAGAGTGAGAATTTAGAAAGAGGAAAAAAGCTCCAGTTAATGAGAATAGAAACAAATGAATGAGAATTAATGAGAAGTATCAGTGATACAACCATCTAAAAATGAAGTCACTGACCAAGATTTAATAAAGGATAGTGCCTGTGACAATAATATTACACCAGAAGTATTTCTTCTTTTGTTTACCAGTGGATGTCAAGTCAAAAGACTAAATCACCATAGACCATCATCTGACTCGAACTCACGACCCTATGGCGCCTAACCGGACGCTCTGCTTACAGAGCTAGACAAACAGTATATGTATGTACAATGGCTTCATGTAGGCTACTAACCTATAACTCTGTGTGTTTGCGTTGTACTTCAATATGGACATGAAAGAGAAGAAAACTATGACTCTTGTTCTTTACACGCTATCTATTGAATAATTTGGTTATCAGGGCAGAACTGTCTCATGCCCAAAGATTTGGGCAGCCCAGGGCGGGCGGTCGAGCCCAGGAGCACCCGGGATTGGCGTGTGATACATAAATCTCAAATGACAACATGAGCCAGGCGATGCTCTCGTTCAACTGGCGCCCCCTGCTGCTTGCTGCGCGTGACACTACATGATACAAAATGACACAGTGACTGTGTCGGTCACGTGACTTTTCTCAAAGTGATTCGCTCGGTGATACGCTCGGCTGAGGCGTTGCTTTCAGTGCATGATACGTGTAGCGGTGCCTCGGCTCGTTTAGCCCATCACTACACTGACCTATTAGGAGGAGTGGGCGGGGACAGTGTTTCTAAATTTGCGCTCTAAGGATTTAAAGCAGTACTAAGTAAGGCCATAAGCGCCAGTGTAGATGTTGTAGCTTGTTACGTTTTTTTGACTATTAATGGTCCGTGAGAGTAAATACTACGCTGACAGAAAAGACAAAGGGAGAGAGGGATATTGTACATCCAATTACACAATGGAGATACATTTTTTCACTCAAACTTGGCTGTAAATACTGTTTAAATGGTGCTAGCTCACAGTTAGCTTTGCCCGTTGGCATATTATCTTCTTCGAGATTCCATTAGTGTGTATTGGGGCCTCTGACCTTTAGGCAGCGAAGTTGCAATTGTGGTTTTCTGGCCAGAGACACCAGGGAGAGATGAAAGACCCCCCGATCAGCCCATTAACACTTGTATTACCCCCAAAGGGACTACGAAAATGATTTATTAAGGTAAAGAAGTTACTTAGAACTGCTTTAATTATTATGAAAAAATCTGTGTAATACTTTAGCTTTCACAGGAGCGTATCACACATACTTGTGGTCCATGTTTTCGGGCACCTCAGCCAAAACATTTTCCGAACTTAGTGTAGTAATAGAAAAGACACTTATCACTTCACTGTTGGTCTGCATCTCATAGTGAAGTTAAAGGGCCTTCTGCTGGCAGCAAGGGGAATGGATTGTGTTAAAAGTCAACTCCAAAACAATGATGTTAACCTCTTAGCCCCCGCCTTAACCAAGCTCACTATATAAAAGCAACTTTCATAATGTGAAAAATGAACTTTCCTTACGTTCCAACGCCGTTTCCCCCACTGTCATGTCTGCATTTCTCTCTTCTCTCCGTAGATATGGCAGATAAGGATAAGTTTGGTCCTTGGCCTTTCATAGACGTTTTAACAGGTGTGAAATACCACTGCCCTTTTCCCCTCTGACAACGGCGTCTGCAGCAGCTGTTACACAGGCCGGTCCTGATGCTCCTCCGGTCAGCCGGTTCACTCTTCTTTCTATCAGGCGGCATCCCATATTTCCTTCAACTGTCTCTGCATTGCGTCACTCAAACTGTTATTAATCTGCAGGATTTTTTTTCCCCCTTCACATCATCGACACAGAGAGTCGATGATTTGGTATCAGGGGAAGCATTGAGATCCAGAAATGTCCCGACCTGGCAGTAAATCAATGGATCAAAGACACGCACATCCGCACACAAAGTTGCCGTGCGGGATTAAAAAGTGTAAAGAGGAAAACAGAACAGCGCCGCGAGGGAGCTCCAGGGAAAAACGATTTATTCACTCACAAGTGTATACGTGATAATTAGTATTTACATGATTACAAAAAATAAACGAGACAACACTAGACACTGGATCTGTTGCTATCGCAGAAGCTTACTGAAACAATGCCCCGGTGAATGCAGCTGTAGTCAAAGCTAAAGGCGCTGCAGTGAAATAGTAGAGCTCGCGACCTTTCTGTGGTCAGGCAGTGTAGTTCGGACATTAACTATGAACAGTACTTTTTAAAATAACTTGTGAAGTTGGCTCGTTTCTCCTCTGGAAAAATAGCTTGTTATGTTACCGCTCTACCTTATTATGAGCGATACTGCCAAAAGGTAAGCGTGGTTGTTTGGGAGGGCGAGCTTCATCGTGGTTTTCCTCTTTGGCTTCACCACCCGCGCTGTCCTTTTTTCTCCAGTAAGTTCAAAATAACGTGAGCACTTCCACCATGTGAACGTGCTCTCTGAAAACTCTGCCGTGTTGCTGACCTGCTGGACAGTCCGAGCAGCAGAAGAAGAACGAGACGAGGGAGGGATCAGGACTAGGGCTGGGTACCGTTCAATTTTTTTCGATACCGGTACTTTAACGATACTTGGTTTTTCCGGTACCGATACCTGAACGGTACTTTTTTCAGTACCGATACTTAATTATTTTTCATTTAGAACCATAAAACTGATGGATAATGTTAATGTATTCTTTTCCTTCCATTTCATCTCTTTTACATTTGTATTAGTTGTTTGAGATAAAACTTCCTTTAACAACAGGCGGAAGAAAACGTTTCCGTTTCTTATTTTTTCCCCCATTTTTAACAATTTAAAAGAAAAAATTCCCCGTCTTAAATTTTTCTTCAAATTTTTCCCCAATTTTTTTGTGTGTTTTTTTTTCTCTCCCAATTTTCCCCTTTTTTTCCTAATTTTCCCCAAATTTACCCCGCCATTTTTTTCTTCAATTTTTTTCCACGTTATTTCCCTTTTTGATATTTTTGATTCCCCAAATTTTTCCCAAATTTAACCCAATTTTTTAATTTTTATTTTACTTGTCTTTCACTTTTTTTTACTTTTTAAATTTGTATAACCAACAGCATAAAAACTTGAATATAAAGATTTTATATTTCATTTCGGTACCTGCTTCCGATACTTTAATTATTCCGATACCGGTAGTACCTAAACCTTCATTTTCGATACCGTACTGGTATCGTTTAACGGTACCCAGCCCTAATCAGGACCAAAATAAGGACAACTTATTCATCGATTCGTCTACCAATTGTTTTGATAATTAACTTGGCTGTCAGTGGTGTATGAAAATTGTATTTCTTCATTTATTTTTCATCACCGAAATTGCCGTCGCTTGCGGACATGTTGATGGAGTAAACTTAAAGTGAGTGTTTTCGGAGGCTCCTAGGGCCAATTCTGCTTCTGATTGGATAAGACACAAGACAGATTCATGAAATGTTCAATGTACAAAACACTATAGACCCTAACTTGAAAAACAAAGTAGGTTTCCATCAAAACTATTTCAATAATCGATTAGTAGTTTCAGCCCGAGTCCCAATCTAACGTTACTAACTTGAAAAAGAAACTAGCGCTAAATTACCTGCAAATGCAAAACTAGCTAACCTAACTAATCTGAGTACTTTAACACGTTATTAAGTAGTAGGGATGGGCGGATCGATATCAAAGTATCGATATATCGATACCAAACGGTTACTTTTTAAGTATCGATATTGGGCAAAAAGCATCGATACTAGTTTGCATATGTAAAAGGAAGGCGGGGCAGCAATTATCAACACAAAAGGATGATTTATTTCTTTGTTCTGAGCCAAAACAGTCCACAACAGCAAAGGATTGAACTGAGCCAGGCAGATCATTCAGGTTTAGGTTCTGTTTGTATTAAAATGTTCTTTATGTATTTAATTTCACATTAAAGGGACTATAAGGAGTTTAAAAATGTTAAAATTAAGTATTTTCCTCCCCTTACATGTTCCAGCCATGTCCTAATGTGTAGAATGAGCTCAGACCTGTTCACCACAACTGCCTCTAAAATCCTGTACGGGCACTCAACAATGCAGTTACACATATGGCCTGAGGTGGCAGTAGTGAGTGTAAAATGGCGAACTTGCTTCCAGCCCCTTTAATATTGTTTAATAAACCAGTTAAAGTAATATCATTTTAATGGACCAATTAATTGTATAAAATAACCAGTTTTAGAAATGTATATTGATTGAAATACATTCACCCATATGAAAAGACCAGTATCGGTATCGGTATCGACAAAAAAAGACCCCAAAGTATCGGTATCGTATCGATTCCAAAAAACGTGGTATCGCCCATCCCTATTAAGTAGCTGGACTTGAGCTCTCCCTGATGATTTCATTTACAACTCTGGTGGGACTGTGTCTCCGAGCTGGCCCGGTGTGGCCTCGGGGTGCCCTCAGAACAGCCGGAGGAGGTGTGTGTGGACCGGGAAGTCTGGGCATCTCTGCTGGGACTGCTGCCCCCGCGACCTGGCCCCGGATAAAGCGGAAGAAAATGGATGGATGGATGTTGGCATCACCACTCCAGTGCAGGTGTCTCACAGTACCTTGACTGCAGTGCGATTGTCAGAGTTAACTGCCACTCCAATACTATTCCAGTACTATTGTCCATTGTGCAGACTGTATATTTCCCTCCTGACAGTAAACCGGGACATAGAGCATAACAAGACTCATCCTGAAGAGGCCGGTTTGCAGGTGGCAGTAACCTACGAGTGCGGCAAGTTGGAAGACAGCGCCGAAATCTGTTTAAATCAGCCGACCAGACAAATCACAGGAAAATCACTCTGCGGTTTAAGCACGGCCAGCTTTCTCCCTAAAATATAGCTGGATTTATTTCTAATGTTCTATTTCAACAGTGTTTGTTGTTAGTCTCCAGTGAGGAAAACGCCATAACTCTGTCCACAGACTGCATTAGGAGAAGGCACGATCGGCAGTAACCTTTACGCGCCCAGCAGTGACACTTCGGGATCGATAAGTTAATACAAAACACCGCAAATATATAAGGCCAAGGGGCCGGAGTCCACCTTCTGTTGCCCTTTCTGTAGAAATCCCCAAGAATGCTGTGTCAGGAAGTTGGTGCTGCGGCGCGGGGAAGGTGGATGATAAGTGATGCAACAACCTGTATTATTTTATTTGTGCTGAGGGTAATCTCAGCTCTGGAATCATCATTTGTAGACTTTAGATAGACTGTGACTATAAGCCTAGTGCCCATCTCAGGCTGCACTTTGCAATATGGGTAAGGTAATAATATTGATAGTTAATATAAAGCAACAAAGGGAGCTATGATTTGGACCGTTTCAACCGCTGGAAAGTTGATGATTTAAAGCGTTTCTGTAGTGGCCATTAGAGCTGAGAGGTTTACAATAACCTAACCACAAGGAGTTTTTTCTTTTTGTCTTTTGCATTTGAGTCATAGATGTTCACAGGTCAGGATTGTGGAGTAGGGATGGGCGGATCGAGACCAAAGTATCGATATATCGATACCAAACGGCTATTTTTAAACTATCGATATTGGGCAAAAAGTATCGATACTAATTTGCATATTCTAAAAGAAGGCGGGGCAGCAGTTATCAACACAAAAGGATGATTTATTTTTTGTTCTGAGCCAAAACAGTTCAGAGCAGCAAAGGATTGAACTGAGCCGGGCAAATCATTCTGGTTTAGGTTCTGTTTGTCATTTAAGTATTAATTAATTAATTAATTTATTTATCAATTTACAATTTCACATTAGTATTGTTTAATTAACCAGTTAAAGTAATATCATTTTAATTGACCAGTTAATTGTATAAAATAACCAGTTTTAGAGATGTATGTTGATTGAAATACATTCACCCATATGAAATGACCAGTATCGGTATCGGCAAAAATGACCCCAAAAGTATCGGTATCGTGTCGATTCCAAAAAATGTGGTATCTCTCTGATCTCAGATTCAGCTATGTGATTCTATCCCAGGCTTATTGTAGTCACGTGGCTGTCTCCCAGTGGTACTCTGAATGACAGTGAAAGATGGAAGCCCACCTCCTCCAGAAGAGGGCGCTGCACACATAAAACCAATTATTCTTTTAAAGTACATTTTTGCATATTGCTCCAATGTGGGGGCAGTTTCAGCAATATTGACAATCTGAAAGTAACATGACTTCTTTCACTTTTATGGATTTAAATGTATCAAATATAACACATCAGGGTTTCTGTTGGCCGGCTGTAGCTTTTGGTCGGTTTGAAAAGCACATGTGCAGTAAACATAGGTCGCCTCAGCTCAGTTACCAGTGTTCGGAGCCGCTGTGGAGCGCGGCAGAGCTGGGTCTGTGGTGAATCGCTGGAGACCGACTTTTGATGACTTTAGCGTTGTCGATTTGTCCCTCCATAATATTTCAGCGGTGAGAGGCGGAGCTTATTGTACACCTGCAACCCAACCCTCGATGTGCAGCTGATGTGGTCAGATCTGGATAAGGACAGGTCATAGATATACCTTCTGTCTGAGTGAAAGTGCAGATGAGTGGGGTCCGTCTGCTTGAACCTGCTGCTCTCCATCGTCTTCACGCGCACAACTACATGTTTGGATTTGAGCTGTTGCATTTCTCACGTCATTCTTTCATTTTTTGGACCCACTAAAGCAGTCCTGTAACACTCTGTCAAAATGTAGGTGCATTGTTATTGATAATAAGCCACGTTCATTATATATATATTTTTAATGGCCGTCATTTTACGTCCAATCCGGCCAAAGTCTAGCGGAACCTCTGAATACAATATTATCTTCTTGTCTATGGTTACAACCAGGCCTGTGTACGGCGATAGACAGAAACTGAAATACGAAGAGAGATGACGACCAGTCCTTGTTCACAGTTGGAGACAAACATTTCTGACCCTTGAAGGCGACTGACAGAAGGTTGGTCAAAGTCCAGGGTCTGAAACTGTGGCGTCATGTCAGCCAATACTGCAGAATATTCAAACAGGGATGAGACATAACACATAATAACATAATGCCTTTTTCTGTCAATAGGGAGGTGGACAGAAAAAATGAGCTTGACCTAAACATAATCACACATTGACTGAGGAATTGCGGGAAGCAAATGCAGAAATTGCATTAACTGTTCAAATTGCATAAATTACTTAATTTGCATAATCGAATTTGCATAAAGTGGTAAAATACATAAAATGTCATGTTGCATAAATTGTATAAACTGCATAAAGTGGTAAAATGCATGAATGGGTTAATTTGCATAAATTATGTAAATTGCATAAATGCTTTAAAATTCATAAATCCTAAATGGCATAAACTCTTAAGTTGCATAAACGGTTTAAAATGCATAAAGTGGTTAATTTACATAAATTGTTAATATTGCATAAACTTTTATATTCCATAAACTGGTCAAACTGTTGAAAGTGCTTGATTGGCAGAAGCTGCACAAATGGCTGAAAGGCCTGGAGTCTCCCCATTGGCTGGATTCCCCCATACACACTAATGCAAAAATTTCAAACTCTCGTATAAAAAAACTGGAAAACTGCAGAAGCCAATTTTTTCTCAAAACCCACAAGTTGCAGAAGCTGAACATGCACAAAGTGCAGAAATTGCATAAAATGCAGAAAAAAGTGCAGAAAAGCATGGATTTGCGGCAGCCCCATTATAAGTCAATGGGAAAAATCGCCGACATTTTGGCCGATTGCGGAAAAACCATAAGTTGCAGAAGTCCCAAAAGTAATACCACCCTTCTCCTCAACATGCGGAACGTTTTGATGCATAACTTCCATAAATTATGCATGAAGGTGCTGAAAGCTGGAGAAAATCGGGAAAAAGATGGAAGAGGAATAATAATAAAGAACATGAAAACCAATAATTGACTGCGGAAGAATTCCGCAGTCAATCAATTATCCTGTCCCGTTCTTCCAAATGATATATTGGAGATGCGCTGAAGTTGTGACCAGTTAGCATTAGCATGTTTTCAAATATGTCATCGAGCATTGTATTTCTAGTTGTAGTTGTAGTTGTAGGTGTTGTATCGGCTCCTCACGGTTGTGCTCTCGATCTCCGGGCGAGCTGCACTTGTTTGCGGGCCCGGCGGTCTTGTCCGGGGCCCGTGTGTCATTAATATTTGATGGGGCTCAATGCAAGTAACCTTTAAGGAAAACCAACTGCAGCACACTCCCACATGACCTTTGTTTCAGCCGAACACGGACTGCTTTTAATAAAGCGGTGGTCCAAGTGCTGGGTTGGCAGTAAAAAGCACTAAGGCTCCAAAACATCAAGAGCTTTTACCTGAAGTGGAGTTTTGCTTTTTCTCTTTTGTCTTGGTGAACCTGCTTTGAAACCGTAAGGTGCACGGAATAGCCAGGCTTTGTTCGGGCTTTATTGAACAAGCGCTGGTATTCAGAATGTATTTTGCAGGGGGAACCCGGTGTCGATGTTTTTTTATCAGAAGGGGGAACTGGAGCACCTTTAGAGAATCAACACAAACACAAAGGAAACGTGCAAATTCCACACGGGGATTAAGTCCTGGGACCATCTTGTTATTAGGCACGAACAATAGATGCAGGAGGTTTACTGGGGCTGTGAAGAAACACAAGATTCAAGATTTTTTTATTATGTTTCTCTCTTCCTTGATTGTGGAGGGGGAAGAGGGGTAATTCTAGCAGACACGAACTACCATAATCCAAAACACCCACAGACCTGCACACACACACCCTCCTACCCCTTGGTTTCCCTCTGTTTAGTTACGTTATGACTGTCTTGTTTTTGTTTTTTTTACCTCTTTTAGTTTTTTGTCTTGCTTTTGCTTCCAATGCTTCGCTGTGTCTCTCAGTATTTGTTCAGAAATATGTAAATATGTTCACATGGTGTAAGCAGAACTAATAAAAAAAGAAACAAAAAGAAAACAACAGCAGTGACCCCAGATCAGAACAGTTGGTTTAATCCTTGTGTTTCTTGTATTTCTTGGGTGGACCGAGCTTTCTCATTGTGGCTCCGCACACTGAAGTGTATCGGGCAGAAGTTTTAATTGTACAATCACACCTGTATTAAGGCTTTCACCATGTCTCACACTAAAATGTTAGTATTTAAGGTCATCCATCCATCCATCCATCCATCCATCCATCCATCCATCCATCCATCCATCCATCCATCCATCCTACCATCCATCCATCCTACCATCCATCCATCCATCCTACCATCCATCCATCCTACCATCCATCCATCCATCCATCCATCCATCCATCCTACCATCCATCCATCCATCCATCCATCCATCCATCCTACCATTTTCTTCCACTTTATCCGGGGCCGGGTCGCGGAGGCAGCAGTATCAGCAGAGATGCCCAGACTTCCCTTTCCACGCTCACCTCCTCCAGCTGTTCTGGGGGGGCCCCGAGGCGACACCAGGCCAGCTCGGAGACAGTCCCTCCAGCGTGTCCTGGGTCTAGGACATGCCTGGAACACCTCCCGCGGGATGCGACCAGGAGGCATCCGAAACAGATGCCCTAGTCACCTCAGCTGGCTCCTTTCAACGTGAAGGAGCAGCGTCTCTACTCCGAACTCCTCCCGGGTAACTGAGCTCCTCACCCGATCTACAAAGGAAGCTCATTTCAGCCGCTTGTATCCGCGATCGTGTCCTTTCGGTCATTACCCTGATCCCACGACCATAGGTGAGGGTGGTATTGAGGTAACAAGAAGTGTTATTAAACTTGTAGTAAAAAGTGCTAAGCCAATTAAGCAAGAACAAAAATCATTCCGACGGCCGCATTTGGCCCCCGTGCCGCACTATGGGCACCACTGATGCGTGCACTTATCCTCTATTGACACTTATGGTCACCTTGACCGTCGCCTAGTCTAATTAAAGAACACTGTAAACAGTTTTGTTGACTCACTTGGAGTCACACAGACTCCAGCTTGTGACTGAGGCATCCATAAGCTCCATCCGTCTGTGTAATCAAGCACACAGACAGTGCTTAGTCAGCGCCGCGGGGTTTAAAACTTGAAACGTCTCGCTAGTTTCTGCTTCCTGTTTATTCATGAAAGAACTTATTAGGAGGTAATCCTATAAGACGACCCCCTTTCTTCTTCAGCATCTGAAAATGGCGCTTTGTGACGCTACGAAACCGCATTTGATTCGCCGTGTGTGCCAGTCTCTACCTTCATATCCAGGTATTTTGTTTTTGGAACCTGAACTGAGGTGCATAACAGGTGAGTCGCTGTGATTGTTGACATTACACAGCACCGCCCCCTGCTGGAGTGAGCATTGCCGTCAAATCACTGTAAAAGAATCAAGTATGAAGCCATTTGTTAAAGTTTTATGAATAGCTGTGCTCTACCACCAGGGGCCGCCATTACTTTCTTCATCTTGCATCCAAACTCGTAGCAGTCTGGACGTCTCCGAGTTTACAAGTTGTAATTTCTAGTTTGAGAGGCATTCCAAGGCATTTGTCCAAGCGGTAGGTCGGACCAGTTCCCAGCACCATTAGACACATGTCAAACCGACTGTCTCTGTTTTGGCCAATTGTCGTGATCCTGGTTGACCATCATTGACTTTGTAGACACTTGTACTACGTCACAATGTTGTTACAATGAAGTTTCCTCATCAAGAGCTTCCTGGAGTTGTGTGTGCTTAATCTCTTACCCCACGTTTACCAAGCACATTTTCTCCAGTTTAGAAGCTTCTCGATTTGAGCTCATAGCCGACAGGCCAGATTATCGCCTCATTTGAAAGCTAAGACCTACCTTTTCGTCTCCTTTTTGTGGTCGCTTTTTTGACACTTTATTTGTCATGTTTAGTCACTTTTTTGTCCCGTTTGTCGCTCTTTTGCTGTATTTTTATTGAGTTATTGTTGCTTTTCCACCATGTTTTTGTCACATGGTGGATGACAAAATTATAATCACGATTATTTGTAACCTGTATTTTTTTTAAATAAATAAAAAAAAAAGCTAAATATTTCCTTTGGTCAGTTAATAATATGTTATATATATTAATAATATAGATAAATTAATAATATTACGTAAAATATGCTCACATTTCTGGAATTGTGGTAATAGGACTGGAGGCGGAGCTTACGATCGCAGTTTCAACAAGCAGGAACCAATTAAACACAAAGTGACCTACGCTTTGCGTTTACGCCTCTATGATTTGTAGTCCACATGTTCAGTTGAGTAAATGTTCCCTCAAAGCAGCTTATACGTGATTGCGATGTCGTCACATCCTGGGGGCCGTGGTCGGCATTTAACGTTTTAAACAAATGATAAGAATCCTATGATCGGTAAAAAACTATGTTCATAAACAGGTCATTGCTTCTCTTGCTCATGTTGCTGCGGATTTAAGGACAAGTCCAGCTCATTTAAAACCGAAGAAAGAGCACTGGTAAAAGATCGTTGTGTCGCGGCCGCCATGTTCACTGTTTTGGTTATGGGCCGGAGGAGCAATGGTTGATGGGAAATCCTAGAGCGGAAGATGACGCACCGTTAACTCCCGCCTCCCGTGCTATGACTGGCTCATCTTGGTTTTGCCGGAGTCAGCGAGATTCAAATCGCACAGTTCCAGACTGCATCCCCATGTACCTCTTAACATGGAGGATCGGCCATACTATTAGAGACATCCCTGCCCCCTGCTGGCCAGCCCTCACACCTGCCCAAGCAAACCAAGCTGCACGGCCTGATGACCTACCTTTTCACCTCCTTTTTGTGGTCGCTTTTTTGACACTTTATTTGTCATGTTTAGTCACTTTTTTGCCACTTTTTTGTTTTGTTATTTGTTGCTTTTCCGGCAGGTTTTTATCACGTTTTCCTCCTCGTTTTCATCGCTCATCTTTTTTGTCGCTCTTTTGCTACGTTGTTGTCACATTTTGGAAGTGTTTTTGTTGTGTTCTTATCATCTTTTTAATCGATTTTTGGCCGTTGATTTACTGCTGCATTAGCCCCACCCACAACTCTTTCTAAACTTTGTGCTGCAGACTCGTCATCTTAATTGATTTTTTCTTTTAATTAATAACTTTTTTTATGTGTCAACACCCACGCTCTTCCTGCAGTTTTTACATGACACAAGACACTGCCTGTGAATGGGGAAAGTAATGATCAGCTTTAAACTTTTGCTGTACATTACTGACAGGAGTATCAGGAAAAATGTATTCGGCCAGTCAGCAACAAAATCTAAGTAATGGATGGAGCCAGGTTTACAATAGCCTATATATTTGGATATCTTATCGAGTTTTTTTGAACCTCTGAACCGAGCACATTTTCTCCAGTTTGGCTTTACCCAAATCTAAAAGCTTCTTGAAAAACATTGTCAAAATAGCGACAAAAATGCAACGAAAACAAGGATGAAAAAGCGACCAAAGAGTAACAAAAGACAACAGTAATGTGGCCCCAAAAAAGGGATGAAAAAGTGACAAAACTGCAAAAAAAAAAAACACAAGAAAAAAGCCATTAAAGAGCAACTGAAAAATGTGAAAATGTGGCAAAAACACAAGTTTCGCTTAGCTTTCAAATGAGGCGTTACTCTGGCCTCCAGGCTGTGAGCTCCAGTAGAGAAGCTTTTAGATTTGGGTAAAGCTGAACAAGAGAAAATGCACTCAGTTAAAGCAGGGGTTAAGAGGTTAAGAAGCTATTTATTAGTTGGGGAAAAATGTAAAAAAAAAAAAATGTTGTCTTATTTTTTTTGGGTTCAAAGGTCGATGATTCAGGCTGGGAATTAGATACTTAAAGAGTAACTAAACACCAAATCCACTTTTTTTTTGCTGATAAACGGTCTACATGGTTGTTGAATAGAGTTAGCTACATATCCCAGTCAATTGACATTTGGTGCAAACTTGTTCAAAATCTCACTTTTGTGTCTAAAACCGCAGGGTTAGCGCCCCTACTGGTTTCTCGCAGCAACTACATTTGATATTTTGCGGTTGGAGGAGAGTGTGTCCACGGTGTCCAGAAAACGTCATCAGTTCTGCCCGTGGTTCTGCCTCTGTGCCTCTGTGGCCCCGCCCACACACGCCTCCGCCTCCGTCACGTAGCAACCAGGACACGTGTAGCGCAGTCAAACCAGCAGATGGCGCCCCTGCGATGCTCACACTTCGGCTGAGGTGGTGTAGAGGAATAAATCCCTTAGAAAAGCTACTGTGCGATGCTCTCTCTCTGTTCGCAGTCACTGACAGCGAGCGAGTCGTCTACCAGCAGCCATCTTTTTTTTTTTTTTTTCGTAGGATAGTTGCTACATCAAGCATACGAAAAAATCAACCTTGCGCACAGTGGTGACAGCGGTAACAGCCGTCTGTCAGTCCTGTCAGATCGAGGGGCTTGGTCTGAGACTGTCAACAGAGCAGACCCCGCCCACACACTCACCCCCCTCGTCTCCCCCAAAGCCTCCGAGACCACCCCTTTCTCAGCAATTTTTGACTTTAGTTTGTGGGTGGGGAAAGGCTCTGCCACGCCCGTTTAGTTACACTTTAAAGGAACAGGCTTTACACGAGCGCTTTACACGTGCGCTCAGTCAGGTACGTATCAACTCGTCTAAGCTCAGGCAAGAACATATCTCAGTATGGAAAAAACTGGCCTGTTTTAAAACTCCCTCAGGAAAATTAAAAAAAAAAAAAAATCAAAATATATTGTTAAGTCCAAGCCTGTAAAGTTTGGAGTCTGTAGGCGATGAGGTTTGCGTGAGTGGAACAAAAAACATCCCGAAAGTTTTGTAGCTGCACATGTAGGTATACAGGAAAATGACCATATTAGGATCACAGCGTCACTCCAGGCACCTATCGTACGTCAATATTTGCGAATGAATAAGGAAAACAGCAGGAGCGCCGCGATGTTGGACTGTAATGAGTGCTCAAAACGCTCAAAACGTTAGAAAACAAACGTTGTAACGGGTAAGTTTTGATTTGTAGTTAGATGCTAAGGGAGAAAACTTGCTTGAAATCTCAACATTGACCACTGCATGTAGGATCAATGTGTTTGTACTTGTCTTGCATATAATATTTCCCATAATACTGTTTCAATGCTGGGTCAATACGGACGTAAACCGGCAGATGACTTTGTCAATGGTCTGACTCAGTGCAGCAGAGATGGAGCGTTTCCAAATGATAATATTTTCCAAGGGCTGCACTTGAGTTTTCGATAGACACGTCGATGTGAAACAAAATGGCTTTTTTTTTTTTTTTTTTTTTTGCCAAGTCCCAGGTTGATTTCCCAAGAGTGCCCTTGAGCCGGAGCAGCCGATGAGAACGCAATTACTTAAAGATTAATATCAACAATACGAGGTGTGTAATCACAGGCTGGACTCGGGGTGCGTGGAAGAAACTCGAGAGAGGACAATCGGTGAGAGGAGCGGGGACACTTTTGTATGCTGAAGAAGATCGCACGCCAACATTTTGTGGCTTTCATAGAAAAAAAAAGACAACAAGACAAAAAAAACTACAAAAACTGGACTAAAAGAAATGAAAACACGTCTAAAACGCAGGGACAAGGCAACAAAGAAGTCACGATCAGTTTTGTAGGTCTTTTAAACAAGGTCATCATAGAAAAAAATAATAATCACAAGTATTTTAGTAATAATTGAAATCACGATTATTCAAACAATTAAAAAAAATCTTTTTTTCTTTAAATTAAGAAAATACTATGCAAATGTTTCTTTGGATAGTTAAAAAAAAGTCAATGTGCTCATGTTTCTAAACTAATCCTCTATAGAGACGTCCCCGGCTCACCTGCCCCCTGCTGGCCAGCCTCACACCTGCCCAAGCAAACCAAGCTGTGCGGGCTGATGACATCATCAGACGGCGCTGTTTGTTTATGTCGGGCCAAAGCATGTGCCAGTAGCTCGTGAAATGTGAAGGGGACAGAAACAATCATCACAGCAGCCAATAATAAGTGCTTTGAGCTGCTCCTGAAGAAGAGTTTATGAGGCTATGGCTAGGCGATGTATCGATTTAAGATATATCAATATATTTTTAAATGAGATATGGAATTAGACCATATGCGCTGTAATACTTATTTTATAGGCTATTTTTTATTTAAGATTTTTAATTTGCACCTGATGGAGCTTTGTTATACAGTGTTTATGTTTCCATTTTATTGTGAGTTTTCAATAAAATTATTTATATTTGGATTTGACTTAACGTTTAAATTTACAGCTCTCACTTTGCGGAAAAAATATCGGGACATATATCATATATCGATATATCGGGATATGACTTTTGGTCCAAATCGCCCAGCCCTAAGAGGCTTCTAAACTTCGGTTCTACTTTCAGGCTCCTATACTGTATACTATAGGTTGTAAGCTCCAGTCAAGAGGCTTTTAGATTTGGGTAAAACTGAACTGTCGAAAGTGTGCTTCGTTCAGGTTGGGGTTAAGAGATTAAACTTGCTTTCTTTCACTTATGCCTTGCCTTAGTTCCTTAGTTTTCTATGACAACTTTTTGTGCCAAAGGCACACCAAAGCACAAACAAAAATCTTAAGTCTTAAGATTTATAACACGTGTTATCACTCATTTAATCATGTAATCATAATGAATGTGTGTGTAATTTTATTTTTTGTCTCTGTATTATGAAATGAGTGCATACAAAGTAGTGATATAATGAATTAAAACATTATTTATTATTGTAAATTGCAATAATAATGTATGGTTGTCACAAAATCCCACGGCACACCCTTTGGAAACCACTGTTATGAGACTTACAGGAAGGAGACCAGCTTAGATCACTGAACATCCACAAACTATTTGACACAAATACATCATACGTCATTCATTCTGTTTAGAGCTGTGAAAAGTGACCGATGTGGATTTTTGGGGTCCGACACCGATATGAAGGGGGCTAGCATCGCCAATAGCCATTATATAGTCCGACATTTTAAGTCATTTAATTTGATGTAATTTTTGCTTCAATTTCTCAAGTAGCCTATAGTATTCTAAACTCATCCTAAACCAGTCCCTAAACCCTGGTCTCGACTGGTCCCTGAATGAGTCCAAACAATCTGCTTTTATGAAGAGGTTGTGTTTTGGCAATGATGAAATGACGAATTTGAACCAATCTGTACATTTCCATTTTAATTGTAGCTCAAATGTTCTCTTCTACATTTTATAACCTCCAGTAAACTGTGCCTCAGCAGGATCCGACCAGCGTGGGCCGTCCTCAGTTTTCCTCTAAATAAAGAACCTGCTGTGCCGGAGCAGCTGAAAGGGTTTTATCTCTGTGGATTACCGTCAAAGTCTCGGCTGAAGTGTCCTCTCAGCGCTTTGGTCCCGCAGTGGCACAGTGTGAGGCCAAGATTCCCTCCAGGATAAAGGCAGGGATTTTCCAAAACGCTGTCATCTTCCAGCGACACGACAAAAGCGATAAGCCACTCTCGAAGGCACGAGGACTTCCAGGGCAAACCGTTATATTATCATCATTCAGGAAAAAGTAGGGTCAATTGACTAATGGCTGGTGTACACGGCGCGGTTCTTTTTGTCTTATCCACCTTTTTCCTGGGGTCGCTCATGGAGAAACAAGGATGGGGTTTTTATTTAAACCTTTCAAAATGATTTTCTAATTCGATCTTCTCAGGCACATTTCACAACTTGCAGGGTCACTTTTCAGGGTCACCTTCACAGATCTCGAGAGTTCAGGAAATTGAAACAAATGCTTTGTAATGAGATGGACAGTGTTTTTTCCACACAAATGTCTGAGTTTATGAGATACTGAAGGAGGACAAAACTAAATGTGTTCCACTACTAGAAAAAAGAGGCAGGTCTAGTGCCTTTAACCTCTTAACCCCCACCTGAGCTGAGCACATTTTCTCCAGCTTGACGAAAATGAAGATGAAAATGCAACACAAGAGCGACAAAAAGTGACAAAAACATGACGAAACAGCAACAAAAGAGTAACAGATAAGTGACAAAAAAGGTCTTAGCTTTCAAATGAGGCTAACCTTTAGATTTGGGTGAAACTGAACCGGAGAAAACACACATCAGCTCATGTCACTCGTACAGTGAGCAGGTCTGTTGTGTGTTAACGTTGTAAAACAGCTCCATCAGAGTCAGTCGCAGTTTGTATGTTCAGAATTGCTCCAAACATGTCACAGTTTAAGCCCAGCTTTAGTCCAGGAGCATGTTCCAAACACTGCATGTTCCAGAGCCACAAATGTCACTTTCTCTGTTTTTTAATTCAAAAGTGAACAGTGAAAAATGTTCCTGAGCTGGGCGAGGACATCTTTTCAAAAGTTACCCCCGGCTCACGTAAACTCCAGTCCAGGTTCGGTCCTGATCCAGTCCTGATTTCCCCCAAAAGTGCCACTCACAGTGAGTCCAGCTGACACTGTGGCCCGCTCCGCCGGCTCCGGTGCCAGACATAGAAATGGCACTCGTGAGAACAGAAGTGCACGTGGGTTCATCCTCACTGCGAGTTCACGTGATGAGTAGCCCCGTCTAGAGGTAGTTTTTGTAAACAAAAGTCGTATTTGCCAGACTCTCCGCAGTGAAGTGGACGCTTTGCAACACGCTCGTGCCCCTGTGTCACTGGTCATGGAGAAATGTTTACATTTCCCACATTACGCTCATGCACAGGTGGTAAACGAGACCAGATAAGTAGTGAGCAGAGAGATTTTATTTTGAAATACACCGGATCTTCTTTCCTCACGAGACCTGACTTCCTGTTTGGCTCGGGTATTTCCATCAGCTTGATCTTTAGCCTCCAGCAAAAATTTCTTGGCAGATCCTTTCCGTTGCCGCCGGACGGCCTCGGTAACCGGACCCGGACCTCGTGGAGCAGTGCGAGTGTGCAACATTGGTTTGAATGACTTTCTAAGATCGCAGAGGCCGTACCGGACCATAACCGGATTTAATGTGAGCTGAGCGTTACGGAGGCCGATCGCTTAGAAAATGAAACAAAAACTCGCCTTGGAAATCAATGTCTGAACGCGACTTCCAGCATCTCACTGGAAATGACACCCATCCTCGTTTCTACATGAGCCACCCCAGGAATAAGGTGAATAGCGACAAAATAAAAGCGGGTACCAAAAAGATTCTGCTGAAAATTGAGGAAATTGAGGAAAAAGTGAAGGAATTGGGAGGAAAGAATTGGGAAAAATTTTGATAAATGTGGAAAGTGTTTTTTTTAAATGGAAGGAAGAGGAATAGATCATTATTAATCATTCGGTATCGAAAACCAAGCATCGTTGAAGTACATGAATCAGGGGACAAAATGTAACAGTACCCAGCCCTAGTTAGAACACAGCCTTTTTATTTCTCTGTTTCTGTGTATCTTTAAGGTTCGTATAAGAGCATGTTGTCATTCTGCAGTTAGCTTTCATTTCAGGGGCGTCAGACACAATCCAACCGCTCAAAGGGACAATAAAACACTAAACACACTGCACACGAACACACACGCAGCACAATGGAGAATATGTGCCTTTCATGATGCGCAGTGTGTTGTTTAAGAGAACTGCTGAGAAAAGGCAAAATGGCGTCTCTCGGCGTGAGTTTGTTCATTAGTTTATTTTGTTCTGAGGAGCTCTCCCAGGGTTTATGAATGTGACACGTAGCTGGAGGAAATAATTGCTTTATTTGTGCTTGAGAAAGTAGAAAAACACGGTGTATGGCCTAAAGCTGCGGATTAGAGAAAGGGAAAATTGAAACGGAGAATGCACAGTGCTTGTATACAGCAAGAACTGTTTCTAGAAAGAATGAGTTTGTGCGACATGCAGGTGTTCAATGTCTAACGTGACTTTGTTTTGAAGGGCAAAAGGAGGAAAAACGTCTGTGGAATCGATCGACCGTCCAAAGCAATCGATAAATAAATGACGGAATAGCTTTAGCATTGGGATCCATTCGTTTCAAAGAGCGGACTGACTTTAATATGACATGTTTTCATGACGCCAGCCGGGTAACTCATCATCTAAGACCTGATCCCTGACAGGTTATCCGAAACTATGATGACACAGATTTTTACCCTTTGAAAAATGTGTACGAGAATAAACCTTTGTGTCACAATTAATGAAAAGAGCTCCGACTGTCTGACACACCGTTATTACTGCATAAAGCTTTCACTGCTCTGCTGTTGAGCGGATTCTTCAGGTCGTCCAGGGTAAAGCGGTGCAAAATTGAATGAAAACAAGTCGTCTTTTTACATAATCGAGATCCAGTTTGACCGTTCACCTGAAAGAGTCGATTCGGTCATGAACGTCAAGAGAATGATCCGCTTGTCAGATCACGTGGGGTCACAACGTGGAGTTCCGTCTCCAACAATGACTAAAGTGTTAGTAAGTTATAGCTTTGCTTTGCTTCTCTATAAGAAAACATCTGCATTTGTGCTGAAGCTGCTCACGAGTTCAGGTGACTTTTTTTAGACTCACTGAGAATCATTTATTGATGTCTGGAGAGAAAAAGTACCAGAAAAAAAAGTTTTTCTGAGCTTTTCGGTTGGTACCTAGGCAGTACACATGCGCTTTTAGGTTTTGGACTTCATTTATACAAGTGCAAAATGCTCTAGTTTACAGTAAGATGACAAAAAAAGAACTGGGAACAGCAGACGATACTCTAAAAACATCAGATATACATCTTCAATGAAGGTTCTTGAGCCATCTTCTGTACTCAGTAGTTGAAGTGTCAAACGTTTCGCCTCTCATCCAAAAGGCTTCGTCAGCAGCACTAAACCCTCGTGTGCTGTCGAAGCCTTTTGTGAGAGGCGAAGCGTTTGACACTTCAACTACCGAGTACAGACGATGACTCAAGAACCTTCATTGAAGATGTGCAACACCTGAGAACCTACACAGACATCAGATCAGCAGAGATAAGTGACTCTTAGTGTAAATACCTGAGTACTTTTCAAAGTAGAAAATACCAAATAAGTAAAAAAAAAAAGCCACCTTAACGTGTTGGAGGGGTTTGAGCTCCCGAATGATCCTGGGAGCTCTGTTGTCGGGAGCTTCGTGCCCCTGGTAGGGTCTCCCAAGGCAAACAGGGACTAAGTGACAGGTCAGACAAAGAGCGGTTCAGAAGCCCCTTATGAGAGACCAACAGGCCCGGTTAGAATCGTGAGGCCGTCCTTCTGTGGACCCACCACCTGAACTGTGCCACCTACTGTTCTGGTGTGTGCATTTTAAGGCTTTTAAAATGGACTCAACACGTGGACAATTTGACCTTTTTTCCTTTCCATTGGAGCCTTTATAGTGGGGTGGTGGTGGGGTATAAAGTATTATTACTTTTACTGCACTACATTTGAAAAATAGATATAAGTTCTCAACACAAATAATACTCAGGTAGAAGTACAGATTCCTAAAAAACTGCACCTAAATAGCAGTGATGGGAGACTCTAGTCACATGACATGACTCGAGTCAGACTCAAGTCGCAATTTTCAGGACTTGAGACTTACTTGACCAAGGCTCCAAAAAGACTTGACTTGACTTGGACTTGAGACTTAACTTGGACTTGAGGCCAATGACTCTCAGTGACTTGCTGTGACTCCAGAACGACGATGCAAAAGAGCTGGATTAATGAGAGAAATCTTGGGGCTTTTCGGTGTTTTAAGGCCTTCTCTCGAAAGTTACAGCATTTAGAGGTTTTTTTCTGCATCCACACGGAATCTATTTTGAGCAGGGGCGAATCCGAGTATACAGGGGCTGGGGCATTACAGGGGAACCACTGACAGAAAAACTGCCAGAAACTAACAAAAATAAAAAAATATGATTTTAGATAATTTTTTATGACTGCAGGGAAAAGCAGCTCATGTTTAAAAGACTCTGTTTACATTTTTTTTTTTTAAGTAGGTCCCCCGGGCCTCCTTCCTTAAAATGTTGTCCCAGTAATTTTGTACATAGACTGGAGCATTTTTTATGTATAATTTTTTTTTTTTTTTTTTTTTGCAATTTGACTATTAATTAGACTTTAAATCCAAATCCATTAGATTTGATTTTAGCCAAAATTAAAAGTAGATGAAACACATTGAAAAGAAGAACTAGGCGTAACGCTGACGTTTGCGACTTGAGGTGACTTGCCGGCTAAAGAAAGACTGGACTTGAAAAAAGCTATGACTCGGCTTGACTTGACCCCATGACCAATTGACTTGGACTTGCTTGGAACTTGGACCTTTACAGCTTGGACTTGATTCGAGACTTGCATTTAGTGACTTACTCCCACCTCTGATATATAGTGTACCAAACGAATCATGATGTAGATGGGACTCAGACCTTTCCCAGAAAAACATCATTTTTCACAGCAGAGTGCAGTTCCAATAAAACCGCCCTTCCTTTAACCGGGACGATTGTCGAATTCCAAGCAGACATGAGTTTCTCTACACAGGTCAATAGATGACGTTCCTCCCCCCGTGCGTGATGGTTTGAAGACGAGCGCTTCTGAAAAAGCTCGCGGATAATGATTTGATATCATCCGACTGTCCTGGGCGAGATTGCGGGTTTTTCGCGCCCGTGTTTGTACCATTGATCTGGGCCATCTGATAAAGAACCCGGGCGACAGGCTGTTAACCTCAAACAGAGGGAGCATTTATCCGTTTCAAAACATTCCCTTGCCTCGCGATTTGGGGCCGACAATTTCCTTCCCGGGCAGCCTGCAAACATCGCTGTCGGCCGGCTTTTACATCTTCCAAGGCGGCGTCATGACAGCCGAGTTATGAAACGGTGGAAAGTTGAGGCGAAACTTTTTTAAGAGCTTTGCTGCAAGTCATCCCTAAAGCATTGCACTCCATTACGGCTTCTTTTCTCTGTGCACTGAAACCAGGAAAAAAAAAAAAACGTTTCATTGCGGCACATACTTTGAAAACATTCTTTGTGGGTGCAATGTATGTTTGAGCTAGTCAGCATAATCAGTTTGTCGACATCTCAAGATCTCAAAATAGTTCCCTTCTTTACTTACAGTGCCTTTCGAAAGTATTAATACACCTTGAACTTTTGCACATTTTGTCATGTTTGCAAAAATAAACATAAAGATTTTATTCACACACAAGTAACAGACAACTGTGAAGTGAAAGCAAAATGATACATGATTCTGTTGTTTTTCAAAAAATAGAAAACCGAAAAGTGGGGCGTGCATAAGTATTCATACAGCATGAATGAATACTTTGTGGGACACCCTTTTGCTGTAATAACAGCAGCAAGTCTTTTGGGGTCTGACTCTACAAGATTTGCACATGTAGAGATTTAAACCCATTCCTCTTTACAAAACAACTCAAGCTCTGTCAAATTAGAAGGAGAGCGTTTGTGAACAGCAGTTTTCAGGTCTTTCCACAGATTTTCAATAGGATTTAGGTCAGGACTTTGACTGGGCCATTCTAACACATTCATATGTTTCATTTTTTTTTAATCATTCCCCATTGTTGATTTATCTTTGTGTTTAGGGTCATTGTCCTGCTGGAAGGTGAATCTCCGCCCCAGCCTCAGTTCTCTTGTGACTCCAGCAGGTTTTCCTCCAAAATGTCCCTGTATTTGGCTCCATCCATCTTCACAACTATTCTTACAATCTTCCCAGTCCTCGCTGAAGAAAAGCAGCCCCACAGCATGATGCTCCCCCCCCCCATATTTGACACTGGGGATGGTGCACTCAGGACCATGAGCAGTGGTAAGGCCTCTTCATACTCCACAAGACGCGAGAACTTTGTTCTTGTTCTTGAGGCAAAAAGAACGAGAACAAAGTTCGTCTGAGCTCTGACATTTCATACTCCACAAGACGTGTTGCTGCCAAACTGCCACGCCCCCTTTTTCCGCAGCCAAAACAAACAAGGAATGACCGAAATAAAATGAGCTATATGAGTTTAAACTATTATAAAATGTATCAGTCACGATATTGCAAACATTTTGAAGAGTGACTTCATGTTTAGCCACATCTCCCGCTGGTTTAATATGTTAGAAAAAGTTAACGATAACGTTGAAAGCTTACCTCCGTGTCACTCGGTAAAACCATGTTGTTTGACGTCTGTGTAGCCTCAGTACAGGTTTTGTCCATCCAAGAACTGAACATGTTGGTGACGTTTCCCAGTGTTTGATGAAAGGGTCTAAGGTTTACAAGCCTGGTCTCTCTCTGTCCACGAACCTGAATCACTTTTTTCTTTATCACTCGCCTCTTTCACGCAGGTAGCTCCAGGCTCTTCTGTTTCCTCTACGTCCACATGTTTTTCCCCAGGACTTTTTTGCCATGTGCGTGTCCTTGTAATCCTTCAGCGAAGTATTTTACTGCCGCGAGCGGTGCCGCAAAACTAGCCATGTTGTCTCCGTTTTCCGCACCGGTGTCAGGAAGTAAATATTGGATTCTCGCTTCCCACTTCCGCAAAAATAACCCCGCCCACTAAAAATCCAGCCAATCACAGCCAGAGTTCTCGCTGAGCTGATGCGTCAGCCAGACCTGCCGAACAGGAGCTGCGAGGACAAAATGACGTAATTTTGTTCTCGCCGCTATGGGTGCGAGCGTCTTGTGGAGTATGAATAGGCCTTTAGGTTTGCTCCATACTTAACGTTTTGCATTTGGACCAAATGCAAAATGAAAATGCAAAACATAACGTTTTGCACTTTTCACTTTTCTATTTTTTGAAAGAGAACAGAATCATGTATCATTTTGCTTTCACTTCACAGTTTTCTGTTGCTTGTGTGTGAACGTTCAGTAAAACATTAAAAATAAAATCTTTATGTTTATGGTTGTAAACATGAACAAATTTGCAAAGGTTCAAGGTGTATTAGTACTTTTGAGAGGCACTGTATATTCAGAACATCCCAAAACAATGTGTCTGTTTCACAGTGACACTAGATATTTATTGATTCAAAGAACTGGAGGCGGTCGCTGATACATACATAATACTACAGTACCGGCACCTCTTTCGGGCCACTTAAAGCACGGGTTGCTAGTGAAGTGTCATGCAAATGTAAGCCTTTTATATAGCCCACCGCCGCACTAAGCCTCTCGAGGTCGCAGGTCCGACTGGCTTCAAATGTTTACCCCATGACGCTTAGCTCGAGGCGGGCCCGCAGAAATGTATCCGATCGGACGCTGATTGATTTTGCCGTAGGAGGCTGTATTGAGGGACTCTTATCATTAATGGCAGCGCTTTAAAAAGGAGCTGAAGGTTAATAGGAAGCGCCTCAGGGCTCAACATGGCTCCACACCGGGGGGAGGTTACTGATGAATCGGGTCACTAATCACTGCTTTGAGATCAAATTTTAAACACTTCTGTGTGTGTAGTTTTCAGACACAAACCCAACCAGGATCTCTTTAAAAGTCAAGTGAAAGTCGAGTGCAGTAGGTAACCACGGCATGCAGCTAGTCATTCCTTAGGAAATGCTTGAGGCGAGGCACTGCAGGTGAATAGGGACACTACATTCAATTCAGAAATATCTATTTGAAATTAGATATTATTATTAAAGAAAAGAAAAACCTTCAATATTCCAAGACTGGAAAGTTTGGAGTCTGTAGGAGCATGCCGTGTGTATATTTCTCCCGTCTTTAGCTGCTGCTGTCTCTCAGAAAGGAAATGACCATATATGGATTACAGCGTCATCTCGGTCGCCTTTTGCACTACATGTGGAGACTAAACATGTCAATATTTGTGAATGAATACACGCTACTTCCTGACATTGTTGGGCAAGTTACTTTAAAATTGTAATATATTCTATATTAGTAGTTACAGTTTTAAATATGTACGATATTTTCCGGACTATAAGTCGCTCTGGAGTATAAGGCACCAGCCAAAAATTGCCAAATGAATAAAAAAAACAACTGGCTGAATAGGCGTACGGTATGATAACGTAACACATTGATGGTTAGCTACATGAAGCATAAACAACAAACTAAATAGGTGTCTGGTTTGTTAACGTCACATAAACAGCTCAGATAGCGATAGCATAAAGATCATACCAAACTCTCCATCTCACTCCAAATCACTAAATCCATTGAAATCTTCATCCTCGGTGTCACTTCTGAACAATCGCCTGGTCACGGAGGGGTAACTGTCCCGTTGACAAGCCTCTCCCGGTAGCACGTTTTTCAAGCTCTCATTTGCGAACTTGTTCCTCCAGCTGTGGTCATCGAGCTTTTAGCCCGTGATTAGCTTTGTTTTGTTTTCTTTAAGAGAAACCTCCGCTTCTCGCTCACTCCGAACTTTCATTCTGCTGTTCGATTAAACCTGCAGTGCCCTCTAGCGGATTGTAAAATTATATATTTGAATTTTTTTTTTTTTTAAATATCACATATTTGTCACTCCGGAGTATTAGACGCACCCTCGGCCAAACTATGGAAAAAAGTTACTTTTGGCACACTATAAAGCGAAAATAGTAATAATGTCACCAAGCAGTGCAGTGCAGTCAAAGATTTCCTTCACTATTTCCATTCGCTCATGTTTTGTTTTGACAACATTTGGTACAACTGCAACTCGTATCCACCGGTGTCCAACTTGATTTGTGATGCATGTTATTTGGGGGGAGTTTGGTCATTTTTCATTTTTCAACATTTAAATGCACTTGTAACTCGAGTTACTTTGAATTGTAATGACTAATGTATTCCTATATTTTGTGTACGTAGTCTTCAGTTACTGAAAAAGTAATAACTCAATACTTTTGTAACTCATTACTTTTGTAATATGTTATCCCCAATACTACTTCTTGAATATCGCCAGCTCGATAGCAACAAAATGTCATAAAATAAGCATTGTAAACAGTTGGGTCTATTTTAAGTCACTTGTGCTTAATCTGCTTTTATAATTATACAACCGAATTTGAGAAGGAAAAAAATAATAAGATGTAGCTCTTACTCACCTCATTGTTTTCTCATGCGCGCCAATTCTCTATATGCCTCACAACTTACTACTGACATCACCGCATTTTTGTAATTGTTTACAATATTACAGTAATTCTTTTTGAATTCACAGTTCAAGCCATGGGTGCTAGCGGTACAAGGCCAGAGCAAGTGGTCGTGGGGGGAGGAGGGGGCCTGACCTCCAAAGACTGCAAGAGCTGCAGGGCCGTCCCATGGCTGAGTCACAGGTATGTCTGTGCCACTCATTTTGTGGTACTACTGTATTACACTACCTTGTAGTACCTGAAATATTTGTTTTACCTCATGGATCACATAGTATGCAATACACAATTACGTATTCTTAGAACACACTTGTACAAATTATGTTCGTTTTTGTTAAAGGTTGAAACAGAGAGACATCCTTCTGCAGAGGGTTGTACAGATGACACCAGGGATGTTTTTGATATTCCGTCCCCACAGGAGAACCCACATCCCACCCCTCCCAGGACAGCTGTCCACTGGTGCATCTGTGGGAATTGTTGAGAGATGAACACTCATATTGAAAAAAATACTGCAGACAAACCCCAGACAACTGCAACATGGCACCATGCAATATGTTTTTATGGATGAGACTGTTTTGGGTTTGGCCTCAGCTGCATGGAATGATGTCTTTGCCCTATCTAAGCCTGAACATTGGTGAAAATATATATGTTGGCCTTAAAAATGTAAAAAAGAAAACATGATATCACAAAATCAATTGCTTTATGCAAAAAAATCTACATACACACCAACATTGTCTTTGTCTCTCATCAGAGAAATACAAAGTTGTGTTAATGACATCATGTGTCATCAAAAAGTTTGTCAGATAAAAGGAACATTAGCCCCCAGGACCCCCCCTCATACGCCTAAGCCAAGCTTGACTGAGCGAGTTTTATGAAACAGCCCTCAGGGAAAATATGGCATGGTTGAAAACAAAAAAATATCCATGTGTCAGAAAGGCCTGGTCTCACCATACTGTCGCACTCATTTTGTTTCGTACAAGGGTCTGGACCTTCACAATCGAGCTCCGTCATCAGGCGGGAGGGGTGAACTCCTTTGAAACGATTGGATCTGATTTTTGCTAGTGTTTGGTCGTGACCTCTATGTGAGAGAGTTACGATAGTTATAATAGCTGCTTCACTCACTCGTCCAAGTGAGTGAAGCAGCTATTTTAACTGTATAATAACTCTATCATAACTCTATTATAACTCTATCATAACTCAACATAACTCTATTAAACTCTATCATAACTCTATCATAACTCAACATAACTCTATCATGACTCAACATAACTCTATCATGACTCAACATAACTCTATTAAACTCTATCATAACTCTATCATAACTCAACATAACTCTATCATAACTCTTTTATAACTCAACATAACTCTATCATAACTCAACATAACTCTATCATAACTCAACATAACTCTATCATAACTCAACATAACTCTATCATAGCTCTATCATAACTCAACATAACTCTATCATAACTCTATCATAACTCAACATAACTCTATCATAACTCTATTATGACTCAACATAACTGTATCGTAACTCTATTATAACTCTTGGGGACATTCCTAGGCTTCAATTTTAATTTCTGGATATTTGGGAGCTGAGCCAGAACGTATAAAAGAGCTTCCATAACTTTCGTATCCGCCGCCATTGCCAAACTACAACCAGCAAATGTGGCGCAAATGCTTGACGTCACCTACAAGCCCCGCCTCCCCCGCTCGCTGAATGGTAGCTTGGAATTCGACCGATGTAACGCGGCCTCTGAGATCAGACCCAGGCGTACATGTAGGGAAATGATAATTGACTGGAGTTCACGGATGGCTAAGGCCAGGCTAGTCCACATCTAAATCCAATCCGAGAATCTGTGGAAAGATCTGAAAACTGCGGTTCACAAGCGCTCTCTATCTAGCGATCTAATCTAACTGAGCTCGAGCTGTTTTGCAAAGAAGAATGGGTCAAAAATCCAGTCTCATGATGTGCAGGACTGGTGGAGACAAACCCCAACCGACTTGCAGCTGTAACTGCAGCAAAAGGCGGTTCCACAAAGTATTAACTCGGGGGAGGATTTTTTGCAGACCCCTCTTTCAAGCTCTTTATTTATAAAAAAAAAAAATCAAAATTATGTGTAAATTTTACTTCACGGCTTCATTTAGTGTGTGTCTTTCACATGAAATTTGAATTAAATATATTTATTTGTGGTTCATGTCGAAAAGATGCTTCCAACCCACTGTATATTATAAAAATTACCCTTTTTTTTACACCCGGCTAAGTCCTGATTTATCTTAATTAAGGCCTGGTGGTGCTTGGTGTGAAAAACCACTAAGCTAAGTTTCTGAGCTGCCCGATAAGAGCACACCATGGTCTCTTAAGATTGGAAATGCGTATTTAAAATAACGTCACACCATTTTCTGTAGACTTGACATGAGCCTATGATGTTTTTTTTTTCTTGCACCAAATTAAGGCTCTAGCTGAGGCTGCCTGTTTGACATGAAGTTTGACAGACGTGGAGTCATTTCTCTTGCAAACACGTCTTCTTTTCAACAATCTAGTATCTGCCCTCTGCTTCTCCTTACAGTGCCAGCGGGTTTTCACAGCAGCGCTACGAGACAGGTTCAGGCTGAGGTCTCTCCTGTGTGATACTGGAGCTCCCGAGGCTGTCACCAAACCCCGCTCACGGCACTTCTCTTTAATATACAGTAAGGCCCTGACATTCCTGCGAGTGAGCGCCCTGAAATGACTTTGAGGGAGAGCAAACTAAACGTAAGAAGCATGATTCATACCAGGTACACCTGAGCGTGCTGTTCAAGATGATTACATAAAGTGCACTTATGCTGGGTCTCATTAGCATGTTCTCTTACCAGTGCAACAGAACATTGGCTTAATGAATTATACAATATGGCGGGGTAAAGGTGAGTACACCCCGATGCAGCGCGCAATGTTTAATAAAGATGAAAGAAATAAAGCTGTCCATCTGCTCTCCACTCGCTGCAGATCCAAGATGAGCGGGCGGGGGTTGAAAGGCAGCAGCCTCGGCGTTGGACACCGTTCAAATGTGCAAAGTTACCGATAATGTAAAGGATTTAATTGATCAGAAACTGTCATATTGGCTGCGGGGGAGTTGCAGAGTTATGCAGTAGTTGGAAGAAAACTGTAGCTTATTGTAGCATTTGAGCTACAGCTGCAGGATTCTTGGAGCAGCTGAATTGGAAAAAAAAAAAAAAGTTTGCAATGCTCCCCGTTTATGAAATACGCTTCTTTCTTTTGGACTGAGCTGTACACAAGGAGCAACAATGTTTAGGAAAAACATTTAATCAAGTACCACCTTCAGACACCAAATATTCCTGACTTCCTGAATCCCTAGAACCCCTGTAAAAAAAAAAAAAAAAAAGAAGTCAGTTTTGTTGTTTTTGTGTGTGTGAAATGGATATCTCTGAATTGGTGGTGGTCAAACCGCCTTTGCTCTGCCCAATCCTGTCAGACCTTGGAAGCTCAGCAGGGAAGGGCCTGGTCGGTACTTGGATGGGAGACCGTTTGGGAACACCAGGAAGCCTAGCGAATGTATTGAGTGAGTGAGTGGTTGGTCGGAAGGGCCGATGGCGCAGACTGGTTGCCTCGCTTCTGTCAGTCTACCCCAGGGCAGCTGTGGCTACAATAGTAGCTTACCACCACCAAGTATGGAATAAATGAATAATGCAAAATGAATAATGTAAAGCGTCTTTGAGTGCCCAGAAAAGCGCTGTATAAAACCAATGCATTATTATTATTATTATTATGAATTGGACTATTGTTCTCTTCATGCCTGTTAAGTGGCTCCAGGTACTCCAGTTTCCCCATCACTAAAAACATGCACCACAGGTCAAGATAATGTATGAATAAATTAATGGTGATGGGTAGAGGGTAGGGCTGGGTACCGTTAAACGGTACCTACTTGGTACCGACCGAAAAGCTCCGGTAGGGGGCGGTATTGAAAAAGTTTTTTTTTTTCGGTGCTAAACGTCAATAAATGATCCACAATGAGTCTAAAAAAGCCTGAACTCATGAGCAGCTTCAGCGCAAATGCAGAAGCGAAGCAAAACTGTAACTTACTCACACTTCAGTCATTATCAGAGATGGCAGAGCCGCGGTCTGAACCAGGACTAAACCAGGACTAAGCCAGGACTAAACCAGGACTAAACCAGGACTTACAGTAAACTGGTTAAAAAACAGGACTAAACCAGGACTGAATAAGAACCTAGAGCTCTTAGACAAATAGAAAAGCAGTGACAACACGGTATGACAACGAGAAACACATGGGCTTTAGCTTTAGCTTTAGCCCCGCAGAGCCTGAAGTTACTGCTGTTGTTTAAACTCCAGCTGCACCAGAGCATTTGAGATCAAAGATTGTCTCTGGAAAAGGTGAGCGCTCACTCTGCATTAGCCATGTTTGGAACAGTTATGGTGCATTTTTAGTGACAAAGTGAGTGCTCTCACTATGTAACAGATCTTTGACGTGCGCGCTTTCACTGCCGAACAGCGCAGTGTGTTTAAAAAGGTTTATCTGAAAGAAAACGGTGCCTGATGTGGATCTGGTCTGTTCCTTCAGCTCAGAAGGTAAAAAATGTCCTTTCTCTCTTTTTATCACTGCTTTAGTGGGAATTCTGCTCAAAAAATGAAGTTACAGGTGACGCTGCTGCTCCTGTTTTCTGATGTGTTTGTGCCGCTGTGCTGTTTGTTTTCCTGAACGATACTTTTTAAACACATTATTTTAACTCAATTAAAATAACATAGGGATCGAAAAAAGTACCGTTCAGGCACCGGTACTGAAAAGCAAGTATCGTTAAAGTAGTGGTATCGAAAAATAACAAACGGTACCCAGCCCTAGTAGAGGGTATGAATATTGTCCCATGGGACCATATCCGTGAAAGGGATTATACAAATGAATTGATTACACTGATTAGCTTCTCTTTCCAAAGTAATTCCAGAAGGGCGAAGAGTGTTTGGTGGGAGTTTACTCATTAGGCATTTGTTATTTAAAGACTCTTTCACAATGGCATAATATTTTTCTGTTCATTGATGGCGTACATTTCTTCCAACCATATTGTTTTTGTCACAGCCCAGTGCCGTGTCCTGCTTCCCTTCCCGTCTGTGGATGTGGTGTGCGGTTTGCCCCAGCGACGGGGGCTGAGTGTAATGTAATTTGACCCGTTGCTAATGACGCTCCGACACTTGCCTCATCGGGCTTTTTTTATACTTCACTTTCTGACGCCTGATTGGAAGTGACAGGGCGGCACCCGCAGCTCTCCCACGACGTGTTTACTGCGAAGGTGTGAAAGGGGGCGAAGGCTTCCCGCGCCCACAAGACGGATCTGACACGGTAAATATGAATATCTTATGGCACATTCCGTCATTAACGCTGGGTCAGTTTGGCACAGGAACGTTTATTTTCCTCTTGGTGTTTCGTAACGGTCAATCGTAAAGGTAGATATTTGCAAGAAGACACTGTGCAACTAATTCTAAAGCATTTTTTGCACAAGAACAAGCAGGCCTGTTGTTGTTAGCGTTACTGTGACAGTGACCCTAAAAAGTGACCCTGAAAGTTGTGAAACATGCAGTAACATTTAATAACTAAACATTATTTAGCCTTAAAGGACTTTTTCAAGCTCTACATCATGTTATTATGTCATTCCCTCATTAAAAACATGCCTGAAGTGTTGCCTTGGCACATTCACGTATTTTTGAGTAATCTGTAAAAACTCTGATGGCGGCCATTTTAGGGATAGGTTTGCCTGAGTCCTCCTAGGAACGCCCCCACCTCCTGGAGACGCCTCCGAGCTTTCATCCCCACTGATGCCACAGACAGCGTGTGGAGGGGGCGTGTCGGAAAGGGTCAGAGGTTCTTAAAGAGACAGAGGCCTATTTCAAGACATTCACTACAGCCATTTTGAGAGAGCACTTTTATACAAGGCAGTTATTCTAATTTACTGCATTTACAGACCAACAGAAGGTTTCGGCATCATTGTAATGTGATATAGACTGGTGCTATGTGGTTGAAAAAAAGCATAATACCCCCTCTTTAATAAATTATCAATTAACACTTAATGCATCATGAACAATTCGTCAGTTAAGTGTGACTCACATTTAATAACTACTTAATGTCTAACTCATAATAAAAAGTTCTTCACATACTTCACTTATTGTTTTTTAAGTGTTAATTCATCATTTATTAAGGCTAAATAAGGTGTAGTTATTATAAAGTGTTATCAAACATGCTTATGAACTCACCCCTGTTGAGAACTGGGATGTTAGGAATGTGGAAAGTTAGAAATTAGTTTGAACACAACAAACTATTTAAACTTCACACACAATGACGGTAAACAAATAACAGTGCACATTTATATATTCAAACATCTCAGATATGAACATGTTCTAGACATTTACGCAATTCAAAACTCACAAAATTATGTTTATTATTATTCATATTGAGGATTTAAGTCAGCAAATATTGATACATGTTTTAAATGTATGTCTATAGAACAGGGGTCACCAACCTTATTTCAGCTGAGGGCGACTTTAAGAGCATTAAGTTGTTCGAGGGCTACCAGTTAAAAACAAATCCTAAAGACTTTAACGTACACTGTTCACTTATAGGATATTGACCCTATATTATAGTAAAAAAAACTTTATTTTAAACTCATACTGAGTCACAAGAACAGAAATAACTGTAATTTTAAGAATTAGATTCAAGAAAATGAAGTGTTTTGCACTTTAGAAAAAGTCCCAAGGGCTACAGGACATGCCTCAAAGGGCCCCTGGGTGCCCGCGGGCACCACGTTGGTGACCCCTGCTATAGAATGATCAGACACTCTTTAACCAACAAAACCAACAAAAAAGGACATTGTAGCTTTCTCTCTTTTCATTTCTGTTGTAACCACTTCCAATTTGTCACAAATACTTCAAAAGATTAAGATGTTTTCAAAAAGACAGGGAAAAAAAAAACACCACGGAAATATTCTTCAAATACACAGCATTTTGTGGCAGTTTTAAGCCTTGCTCACAGATTTAACTGCCAAATGTTTTGCTAATGTGTGTCTTCTCCTGTGTCGATTCAAATGACTTTAGTGGGCAAATGCTTTGTCACAGATAGAGCAGCTGTAAGGCTTCTCCCCTGTGTTTGTTCTTATATGTTGGACGAGGTGTGTGCCCCTCCCGTGTGCCCCTTAGTCCTCCAGGCAACGCCCCTTTCTGTTGAGTTTTTCAAATCTGAGGCTCTGAGGCTGAGGCTCTGGAAGGGGGGGTTAGTAACTCTTTAACCATGAACATGACCAATGCTTTGCTCACCGATCTCTCACGATTACAAGGCGGGAGCACAAGATGGCGCCACCTCGATTACAAGGCGGGAGCACAAGATGGCGCCACCTCGATTACAAGGCGGGAGCACAAGATGGCGCCACCTCGATTACAAGGCGGGAGCACAAGATGGCGCCACCTCGATTACAAGGCGGGAGCACAAGATGGCGCCACCTCGATTACAAGGCGGGAGCACAAGATGGCGCCACCTCGATTGCAAGGCGGGAGCACAAGATGGCGCCACCTCGATTGCAAGGCGGGAGCACAAGATGGCGCCACCTCGATTACAAGGCGGGAGCACAAGATGGCGCCGCCTCGATTACAAGGCGGGAGCACAAGATGGCGCCACCTCGATTACAAGGCGGGAGCACAAGATGGCGCCACCTCGATTACAAGACGGGAGCACAAGATGGCGCCACCTCGATTACAAGGCGGGAGCACAAGATGGCGCCACCTCGATTACAAGGCGGGAGCACAAGATGGCGCCACCTCGATTACAAGGCGGGAGCACAAGATGGCGCCACCTCGATTACAAGGCGGGAGCACAAGATGGCGCCACCTCGATTACAAGGCGGGAGCACAAGATGGCGCCACCTCGATTACAAGGCGGGAGCACAAGAGGGCGCCACCTCGATTACAAGGCGGGAGCACAAGATGGCGCCACCTCGATTACAAGGCGGGAGCACATGATGGCCCCACCTCGATTACAAGGCGGGAGCACATGATGGCGCCACCTCGATTACAAGGCGGGAGCACAAGATGGCGCCACCTCGATTACAAGGCGGGAGCACAAGATGGCGCCACCTCGATTACAAGGCGGGAGCACAAGATGGCGCCACCTCGATTACAAGGCGGGAGCACAAGATGGCGCCACCTCGATTACAAGGCGGGAGCACAAGATGGCGCCAGCTCGATTACAAGGCGGGAGCACAAGAGGGCGCCACCTCGATTACAAGGCGGGAGCACAAGAGGGCGCCACCTCGATTACAAGGCGGGAGCACAAGAGGGCGCCACCTCGATTACAAGGCGGGAGCACAAGATGGCGCCACCTCGATTACAAGGCGGGAGCACAAGATGGCGCCACCTCGATTACAAGGCGGGAGCACAAGAGGGCGCCACCTCGATTACAAGGCGGGAGCACAAGATGGCGCCACCTCGATTACAAGGCGGGAGCACAAGATGGCGCCACATCGGAGCCCTGAATACTGTATTTCTATGACCAAAAACAAATAAACCAATGAATATTTTTATACTGGACCTCTCACGGTCAAACCAAAAACAGCGAAGATTAGCTTTAAACCAAGAATGAGTAAAATAATTTTCTCACCAATCTCAAAAAAAGGACAGCGCGGGGGCTCAATATGGCGCTGCCTCAAAACCCTGACTTTCAACAGCTAAAAGTACAGAGAAGATCAAATCTCTTAATTAAACTTTGAACTTAGTGCATGGTTTTAGCAGCACACATGTACACACTCATGTTTAGCATCAGCAAATGTTAGCTAACTCTTTGATTTATATCATTTTTGTACCTTTTTCTGTGAATATTCCTGTCCCGTTTTCCGTTTGTTTGCTGTCGTGCGCGAAAGAGAGAGGGGAGGGGCCTGCTCTCCCAGACGGAGATGGGGGGCGGGACAATGCGCTGTTTTGCAGCAGCTCATTGGCTAAGAGCAATGCTGTATTTCTCAGGGATATTAACCCATATAGCAGGGGTACCTGATTTTTTTGGTGTTGTAGAATACATTTATTTTTGCCACCTCAGAGTATGTTGTAAACTCAGCAACACACAGACCTTGTTGTATTGTTTTCATCTGTAGTTTTATTGAGCAATGAGTGAGAGAAGTTTAATCCAAAATAGTGGAATTTATCCTGGGGGTGGCCGCCCCTGCTTCACTTGGTCACAACTCCGTGCTGTATATGGGTGTGAAATGTGCATATAATTACATTCTTTGAACAATTTGAATATACAGGAGGGATTGTTAGAGCTAGAAACAAGTTTGGGCCAAAACAAAAATTGTCCCTGTTTGAACAGGACAAATCAGGTACCCCAGCTTTAAATTGCTGAGAGTTTTGTTTGTTTACAAAATAAACAAGGTGCAACTGCTAAAATCAATAACTCATAACTTATAATCATGAGTATGAGGCGTATTTTCTTAGAGCCATATTTAAATCTGGGTTACATGTGAATAAACTTAGAGTGTGAATAAACTTAAAGTGTGAATAAACTTGAAAAAGGAAGTTTCTGAAGAGCCTTGTTTCCTGTTTCTGAGCATCTGCACTCACACCCTCAGTGGATCACAGAGACACGGCCACAAGACACGAGCAGAGGTGAGTCCAGAACCAGGACTAAACCAGGACTAAAGAAAGACTAAACCAGGACTGAACCAGGACTGAACCAGGACTAAACCAGGACTAAAGAAAGACTAAACCAGGACTGAACCAGGACTAAAGCAGGACTAAACCAGGACTAAAGAAAGACTAAACCAGGACTGAACCAGGACTGAACCAGGACTAAAGCAGGACTAAAGAAGGACTGAACCAGGACTGAACCAGGACTAAAGCAGGACTAAAGAAGGACTAAACCAGGACTGAACCAGGACTGAACCAGGACTAAAGCAGGACTAAACCAGGACTAAAGAAAGACTAAACCAGGACTGAACCAGGACTGAACCAGGACTGAACCAGGACTAAAGCAGGACTAAAGCAGGACTAAACCAGGACTAAAGAAGGACTAAAGCAGGACTAAACCAGGACTAAAGAAGGACTAAAGCAGGACTAAACCAGGACTAAAGAAGGACTGAACCAGGACTGAACCAGGACTGAACCAGGACTAAACCAGGACTGAACCAGGACTGAACCAGGACTAAAGCAGGACTAAACCAGGACTAAAGAAAGACTAAACCAGGACTGAACCAGGACTGAACCAGGACTGAACCAGGACTAAAGCAGGACTAAAGCAGGACTAAACCAGGACTAAAGAAGGACTAAAGCAGGACTAAACCAGGACTAAAGAAGGACTGAACCAGGACTGAACCAGGACTGAACCAGGACTAAAGCAGGACTAAAGAAGGACTGAACCAGGACTAAAGAAGGACTGAACCAGGACTGAACCAGGACTAAAGAAGGACTAAAGCAAGACTAAACCAGGACTAAAGAAGGACTAAAGCAGGACTAAACCAGGACTAAAGCAGGCCTAAAGAAGGACTGAACCAGGACTGAACCAGGACTAAAGCAGGACTTAAACAGGACTGAACCAGGACTAAAGCAGGACTTAAACAGGACTGAACCAGGACTGAACCAGGACTGAACCAGGACTAAAGCAGGACTGACGGTTACAAATAATCTCCCAGAGACTTAAAGACAAGTGTTTAATTGTAGAAGTAGAACTAGTAGTAGAATATTGAACATATTTTATGACAAATTCATGCTTTTCAACAAATACTGAGCCTCAAGACACAAATAACTGTATTTTTAAACTAATCTGTTATGTTAATGATAAAAAGTGTGAAGGGCCCGGGCCGCGGGCGTAGGGTTGGAGACCCCTGAGCGTGAGAGGAGCACACTCCAGAACAATGTGACTGTGACTGTCTCAGAGTGAAGGACTTTAAAGTGTCACGTTTCACATCAGGACATTTTTAGATCCAGGATTTATGTGTCGATAAAAAACATGAATAAATGATAAACGACAACAGAGTTTGGGAGGCTGCGTTTGACTTTCAAAGTGCTGCAAATAGACAATGTGCCCTTTGACCCTGTAGAACCCGGCCTGGTTTGGACTCGGCATAGAATTATATACATGGAAGAGGCATGCTGTCCCAGCTCCTATCTCGTTACATAGGGGTGCTCAGTGGCACATGAAACCAGTTTTGTCCGCTAAAGTACCCGTATGACGCGCCACCTGTATCTATGCTCCCACGGCCCAAGTGGGTGAAGTCAGCGGGAGTGCGCACGGCTGCCGACGAAGCCTCAGAGCGGAGCGGACGCCATTACGCTGTAAGTCAAATCTCTTAATATCATCCTTCTTTAAATACAAAATGTTTTTTTAAGGCCTTTTCAAGCGAGTAAGCTGCTATGCTACGGTGACTTTGGGGGTTAGTTTGTCAGTGCGGGGCTTAAAGCAGTACTAAGTAACTCTTCCCCCTAGAGGCCATAAGCGCAACTGCAGGTGCAGTAGCAAGTTACGATTTTTTAACTTATTAATTGTCTTGGAGAGTAGACAGGAAAGGCGAAGGGAGAGAGGGTTACTGTGCATCCAATTATACAATGGAAAAAAAAAAAATCACTCAAACTTGGCAGTAAATACTGTTTAAAGTGACGTTAGCCCGCAGTTAGCTTTGCCTGTTAGCATGTTAGCTTCTTCTTCGTGATTACATTAGTGTGTATTGCTTTCTCCGGACCGGTGGCAGTCAAGTTGCAAACATGGTTTTCTGGCCAGAGACACCAGGGGGAGATGAAAGACCCTCCAATCATCCCATAAACACTTGTATTACCCCCACAGGGACTACGGAAAGGATTTATTAAGGTAAACACGTTACTTAGTACTGCTTTAAAAAGCTAGTTTAGCCCGCTCTTGGAACAACCGGGCGCTTAGCAGCCCTATGAACTTACGTAGCCGCGCTCATGAACTTACGCTCGGCCACTTTTCTGGGAAGTTTCGTAAGTGCTGGAAGTCTTGTTGTTGTGATAGAAATTATAAATAAAATAGTTTTTACTTCACTGTATTTGCTAGTATAACGTCACAACTAGAATTGTTGGCTGAAATACAAAGAAGGAGCACTGCAAAAGTGTTTTATATTACATTTTCATTGGTAAAATGGGAGATACTGTTTTTTATATAGCATTTATCTGTCCTGTACTGTACTGGATCCTGGGCAGATGCAGAAATCCTGCATATTTTGTTTTGTTTCAATATTGGTTTTATTGGTACTGTAGCTTTGTTATCTGAAAAAGAAAAGTATAAACATCCACTGAAGTAACTTATATTATCCTCAGACATGACTGAGCCCCCACGAGGCAGACCTGCTCGGGGAGTTCAGAGATGGTCCTTCATACACGTCCAAGGTAAGCTGATGTAAAATATCTCCACTTTAGCTCATGCCAAAGAATTAGGTTTATTCCTTTTGATTTAAAGAATATATGACTTTGTGTGTCATGTAGGTCTAAATTACTGGTGTCCAGCTGACTTTGACTGGCAAGATCACACTGACCTGAGAATTGGAGAGTGGAGGGCAGAAGACAGGGTGAATGAACAGGTGACCTATGGCAGGACAACCAGGGAAACTGGAGTGATCCCAGTTTCCCTTATACAGTAGTTCTCTGGAAATAAACTGTATAAACTTCTTATATATATGTTATTCATGTCTTTTTATTTTTTTATTGAGTTTTATTCTTATTTATAGTTTTTAATGTGTTTTTATGTATATTTATTCTTTTAAACTGTTTTATTCATATTTATTGTTTTACACCCATATAGCGGTAGAGCTCATTTGCATTGTTTTGATTTTATTGATTTTGTTGCATTTGCAGCACTTTGGAAACGTTTTGTTGTTTAAATGTGCTATATAAATAAAGTGGATTGGATTGGATTACAGAAGACCTGAAGCATGTGCGGACAGAGTATGCTTTGGGGTAGTACAGATCCAGTCTTTTCCTGATGCTGCTGGTGCTTCACTGTCCACGGTAACATATTGTAAAATGTCTCCACTTTGGCTTGTGATAAAGACAATATTTACTCCTTTGATTTGCAGTAATCTAGTATGGATTGTGTTTCACTGAAGGTTTAACTCACTGATGTCATGTTGACTGTTTGGGCTCACTGTCCTGATGACCAAAGAGGATCCTTCAGTAATCAGTGAGGAGAGCATAAGGTCAACAGAGGTGGGTCATGGACATGTGACGTGATACATAACAATAGTTCAGAGAGAAATGATCCCAAACAAAACCACTGCCTGTGACACTTCTTCTGATATGTGCATGTCCTTTGTGTCTGTACAGGAGGACTGACCACCACCATCAGGGCCTGTACAGGAGGACTGACCACCACCATCAGGGCCTGTACAGGAGGACTGACCACCACCATCAGGGTCTGTACAGGAGGACTGACCACCACCATCAGGGCCTGTACAGGAGGACTGACCACCACCATCAGGGTCTGTACAGGAGGACTGACCACCACCATCAGGGCCTGTACAGGAGGACTGACCACCACCATCAGGGTCTGTACAGGAGGACTGACCACCACCATCAGGGGCTGTACAGGAGGACTGACCACCACCATCAGGGCCTGCACTGGACGACTGACCACCACCATCAGGGCCTGTACAGGAGGACTAACCACCACCATCAGGGCCTGCACTGGAGGACTGACCACCACCATCAGGGCCTGTACAGGAGGACTGACCACCACCATCAGAGCCTGCACTGGAGGACTGACCACCACCATCAGGGCCTGTACAGGAGGACTGACCACCACCATCAGGGCCTGCACTGGAGGAGTGAACCACCACCATCAGGGCCTGCACTGGAGGACTGACCACCACCATCAGGGGCTGTACAGGAGGACTGACCACCACCATCAGGGCCTGCACTGGAGGACTGACCACCACCATCAGGGCCTGCACTGGAGGACTGACCACCACCATCAGGGCCTGCACTGGAGGACTGACCACCACCATCAGAGCCTGTACTGGAGGACTGACCACCACCATCAGGGGCTGTACAGGAGGACTGACCACAACCATCAGGGCCTGCACTGGAGGACTGACCACCACCATCAGGGCCTGCACTGGAGGACTGACCACCACCATCAGGGCCTGCACTGGAGGACTGACCACCACCATCAGAGCCTGTACTGGAGGACTGACCACCACCATCAGGGCCTGCACTGGAGGACTGACCACCACCATCAGGGCCTGTACTGGAGGACTGACCACCACCATCAGGGCCTGCACTGGAGGACTGACCACCACCATCAGGGCCTGCACTGGAGGACTGACCACCACCATCAGGGCCTGCACTGGAGGACTGACCACCACCAACAGGGTCTGTACAGGAGGACTGACCACCACCATCAGGGCCTGCACAGGAGGACTGAACCACCACCATCAGAGCCTGCACTGGAGGACTGACCACCACCATCAGGGCCTGTACAGGAGGACTGACCACTACCATCAGGGCCTGCACTGGAGGACTGACCACCACCATCAGGGCCTATACAGGAGGACTGAACCACCACCATCAGGGCCTGCACTGGAGGACTGACCACCACCATCAGGGCCTATACAGGAGGACTGACCACCACCATCAGGGCCTGCACTGGAGGACTGACCACCACCATCAGAGCCTGCACTGGAGGACTGACCACCACCATCAGAGCCTGCACTGGAGGACTGACCACCACCATCAGGGTCTGCACTGGACGACTGACCACCACCATCAGGGCCTGCACTGGAGGACTGACCACCACCATCAGAGCCTGCACTGGAGGACTGACCACCACCATCAGAGCCTGCACTGGAGGACTGACCACCACCATCAGGGGCTGTACAGGAGGACTGACCACCACCATCAGGGCCTGCACTGGAGGACTGACCACCACCATCAGGGCCTGCACTGGAGGACTGACCACCACCACCAGGGCCTGTACAGGAGGACTGACCACCACCATCAGGGGCTACAGGAGGACTGACCACCACCATCAGGGCCTGCACTGGAGGACTGACCACTACCATCAGGGCCTGCACTGGAGGACTGACCACCACCATCAGAGCCTGCACTGGAGGACTGACCACCACCATCAGGGCCTGCACTGGAGGACTGACCACTACCATCAGGGCCTGCACTGGAGGACTGACCACCACCATCAGTGTCTACGGGAGGGGCTGCCCAGCCACATCCATTAAAGTACTTTTTTTTTTTTTTAGTTGTAGCAGCAGCATCAGTAGGAGTAGTGCAATATTGCCTTGTTGGTTACAGTATATTGATATATATATGTATATATATGTTCTCCTATCCCAACATGAAAATGAATCAATATTTAGAAAGTGTACAAACCCTTTATGTAGTTATGAAGCAATTCAATACAAAAATCTTAAAAATGTACTTTTATGTGGCAACACTAATCTCATGAAGTACAACAGAAATGAAGGTTATAATTCATACCTATAAGTCATACCTGTTACATTTGTTTTGTCATGTTGTGAGCCGAATACTCAGCTGCTCAAACAATAAAAGATGAATGTATAACTATAAATACTTTTTTTGTTGTTGTCACAATCATAGCAGTGTGGTTTGGAATCTTAACACTAACGGACTTATGGGAAGTCACAATAATTAGTTATGTGTTGGAAAATGACATGTCTATTTGCAAAAGCCTGGCTCCATAAAAGAACGACAAACCATGTTAGTCAACAGGTTTTGACGCTGGGAGCCAAACAAATGAGTGATTTACACTTTGACCTGTGACATACAGCGCAATGACTTTTTGACATTTTGTTCAATTGACTCTGACATCTTTAAGAGCGAACTTTAGACGCACTTATTTCTTCAGGCATTTAATTAGTTATTCTTGGGCCGTTATGATTTTTGTGTTGTCGTTGGCCTTTTATTGTGTGTATTTTTCAGATTTTAAACTGTGTTGTGAAGCACTTTGTGGCTCTTGTCTGTGAAAGGTGCTTTAAAGATTACTTAGTCTACTTACACAAATAATATACGTAGTAAACTTACCTAGTACATTAAATGCTGCGAGTATTTTTTAAATTAATCAAACAGTTCCAGGTTATTAGTGCCATTATTTAATTTTCAGAAATGAGTTTCCATGTAGGCTAGTTGTTTCTTATTAACCATAATCCAATGCTATAAACACATGCTATATTCATCATACATTTCATATTTAGTTTTGGGCTAAAGACTTACATAAACTTACTTGAGATGTTTGTTAGTTGTCATTTATCCTTGTTTTTAGTTCAGTTCATTTGTTTACACTTCAGGGTGTAAAGGGGCGGACCCCCCCCCCCCCCCCACTGAGACTCGGCTGTTGCTGTTAGTTCCTGTTTCCAGAGTTTCAGTTCTGCAGCAGCAGCGGTGAGTGACGCCTCGAACTCAACTCATCGTTACCATCACGGCACTGGACACAAATACAGCCCTGATCAGGAAGTTTAACCTCCTGACCCCCACATTAACATTTCCTCCAGTTTGGCTTTACCCAAATCGAAAAACGTCTTCAAAATCCCCCTTTAATTGTATTATGATGCTTTTATTTTGAAAATCCCCATTTAGTTGTATTATACTGCTTTTATTGTGACAATCCCCATTTAGTTGTAATTTAGTGCTTTTATTATGAAAATCCCCATTTAATTGTATTATACTGCTATTTGTGAAAATCTCCATTTAGCTGTTTCATACTGCTTTTATTGTGAACATCTCCATTAAGTTGTATTATAATAATAATAATAATAATAATAATAATAATAATAATGCATTGGTTTTATATAGCGCTTTTCTGGACACTCAAAGACGCTTTACATTGCACTATTCATTCACTCCATACCCGGTGGTGGTAAGCTACTATTGTAGCCAAAGCTGCCCTGGGGTAGACTGACGGAAGCGAGGCAACCAGTCTGCGCCATCGGCCCCTCTGACCACCACCACTCACTCACACACACACTACATTCGCTAGGCTTCCTGGTGTTACTAAACGGTCTCCCATCCAAGCACCGACCAGGCCCTTCCCTGCTTAGCTTCCAAGGTCTGACAGGATTGGGCATAGCAAAGGCGGTATGGCCTTTGCTCTGCCATACCTGCTTTTATTGTGTAAATCTCCATTCAGTAGTATTATGCTGCTTTTATTGTGAAAATCCCATTTAGTTTAATTATACTGCTTTTATTGTGAACATTTCCAATGAGTTTTATTATAGTGCTTTTATTATGAAAATCCCCATTTAATTGTATTATGCAGCTTTTATTGTGAATATCTCCATTAAGTTGTATTATACTGCTTTTATTTTGAAAATCTCCATTTAGTTGCATTATACTGCCTTTATTGTGGAAATCCCCTTTTAGTTTCATTATACTGCTTTTCTTGTGAAAATCTCCAGTGAGTTTTATTGTAGTGCTTTTATTGTGAAAATCCCCATTTAATTGTATTGTGCTACAATTTTTGTACAAAAAAAAATTAAAATAAAAATTCCCCACACAACTGAAATAACTTGGTTCCAGTAACTATGGCGGCTACCTGGTCTGGTCTTGGTCTTGGTCTTGGTTTGGGGGGGGGGGGGCTTTACATTGTTGTGTCTGATTGCCTTAATGCAGCTGTGAGGAAACTCCTGTGATGTTGGTTCATACAAAACCATTGATTGATCGGTCGGTCGGTCGGTCAGGCGGTGTTTCCTGAAGGTCACTGACTGTTCTTTCACTTCTGAAGTCCTGTAAACGGCTGTTGTGTGCTTGTGTGTTGACAGGATCTGTCTCAGATGGAGCCTCTGTTCTCTCTCCTCTTTCTGCTGCTTCTGCCTCGTCCTTCATGGCTCTACTCTCTGCACAACTGCTCCATAGACTCCACTGATCCAGGGAACATTAACTGCTTTGACCACGAATTAGATAGAATTCCCTCAGACATTCCCAAATCTGCCAAGTATCTCTCAGTTTCTAACAATAACATTGAGTCGATCAAACAGAGTGATTTCTCTGGTCTCTCTGAACTCCAGACGTTAGACCTGACTCTGAACCAGATCTCTCACATCGAGGACGCAGCGTTTTCACATTTGTCGTCTTTAGCTGAGCTCCGTTTGGATTGTAACAGACTCACAAACCTCACAGACCACACGTTCACAGGCCTGTCCAACCTCACTGTCCTCGGACTAGGATCTAACGAAATCCATCATATTTCAGAGTCGGCCTTTGCTCCTCTGAAAAAGCTGCAGGAGTTAAGTCTGAGACGTAATCATCTGTCCAGCATCAGTGACATTGTGAACATACTTTCATTGTGTCCATTGTTAAAGTCCTTAATCCTGAAACAAAACCTTCTCACTTCATTTGAGTCAGAGCTGTTTCCATTTCCTTTTAACATCACTGACCTGGCTCTTAGCTCGACTCCTCTGAGAAGGTTCTCACTTCACTCTGACGTGTTTCCACATTTACAGACCCTTGATTTCTCATTCATCCACACTGATCTTCAGTGGGACGTTTCAGATAAAGCTTTTCTCAAAAGTCTGAGGACTCTGGATCTGAGTTTGACAAATTTTACTGATGAAACATATCAGTTAATCTTCCAGAGCCTGGAGTCACTGGAGTCACTGTCTCTCAGTGAACTTTACCATGTGGACAGAGCTCTGTTGGACGGGGCCTGTGGGATCCAGACTTTACAAACATTAGATTTATCTGACAACTCTATTTCATTTTTAAATGATTCTCTTCTTCTACCATGTTCTAATCTCACTGCGTTGAATCTTGTTGGGAATGACCTGACAGACTTAGGCCCTTCCTCTCTGCAGATGTTGACCCGTCTGTCGAGGCTGGACCTTAGAGAGAACAGTTTGACCAAAGTCCCTCTGACCATCAGGAACATGTCGTCTCTCACGTCTCTGTCACTTCCTAGAAACAGCCTCAGGAAACTCGGCTGTTTGGACTTCTCTGGTCTGCACCTGTTAAAGGTTCTCGACCTGAGTGATAATGAATTGACTGAACTGGACAGCCGTGCCTTTCAGCCTCTCCAGAACCTTCAGGAACTTTACATAAAAGGAAACAAAATTTACAGTTTTGATGATAGTTTTGGGATCACTTTTCCAAACCTGCTGGTTTTAGATGCATCTGGAAACTATATTGTGATGCTTCAAACAGGAGTCTTTAGAAACATGTCGTGTCTGACAGAATTAGAATTAGAGTCTGATTCAGTCAAAGGCCCCTCATTGCATGAGGGGATGTTTGATGGACTCACAGACCTGAGAACCCTGAGTATGTCTCCAGTTTTCGCCTATTGCCCTCCTCCTGCAGGTGTAGAACCTCAGTCCAGCTCCAGGGGGCGCTCACAGCTGCAGCAGATCTTTAATCTACCGTCACTGCAGACGCTAAGAATCACTCTTTCTGGTGCTTGTTTGACAGATTGGACAAAAGATCTTCTCCAAGGGTTGGATGATTTAGAAGTGCTGTCTGTTAACAGATTTTGGGATCCTGATTCCAAAATGTTCCTCCACACGCCGCGGTTATTAAATCTGGAAATAAGAAACACATATCAGTGGCTTCCAGTTCCAGATTTATTTCAGCCGCTCACAGTCTTACAGACTCTGAATCTGTCTGAAAACTATCTCAAATCTGTGGACTTTCTCTCTGAGGTTAATTTGACTCAGCTGCAGACGCTGAACTTACAGAAGAATGATGTGTCTGTTGTAAATGTGAGAGTGTTTGAGGCGCTCCCTTCACTGAGACACCTGGACCTCTCTGAGAACCCGCTTGTCTGTAACTGCTCTAACGCTGACTTCATTGAGTGGGTCATCAGGAACGAACAGGTGTTTGTGAACGGAGCGTATCAGTACAGGTGTGCGTCCCTCCCACCTGAACAGGGGGGGCTCCTGTTAGAGTTTGATTACCGCTGGTGCTGGGAGTCTGTGGGCTTCTTCTGCTTCATCTGCAGCTCTGCTCTGGTGCTTCTCACGCTCCTCCCCACCTTCATCCATCACTTCCTGCGCTTCCATCTGCTGTACGGCTACTACCTGCTGCGGGCCTTTCTCTACCACCGGCAGCAGAGAGGGCGGGGCTGTGCCGAGATCTACGACGCTTTTGTGTCCTACAACGTCCACGACGAGGAGTGGGTTTACAGACAGCTGCTGCCCGAGCTGGAGGGACGGCAGGGCTGGAAGCTGTGTCTGCACCACCGCGACTTCCAGCCAGGTGACTCCAGTTGCTGGAAAATACTTGAAAATGCCTTGAAACTGTTAAAATACTTGAAAAATATTCTAAACTCCTGAAATCCTTGAAACTGCTGAAACCTTGAAACTCCTGAAATCCTTAAAAGGAATAGGCCACCGTTTTTACATACTGAGATATGTTCTTACCTTAGCTTTGACGAGTTCTTTAGGACCTGTCTGGTCTTCACCCGTGCCTTCAGTCACGTAAACACAGCGCAGACCAGTGTTGTACCTGAACGCGTTCATTGAACGAAAGTTCATGAACGCGTTCATATTTTGGGCGAACGTGAACTGAACGCACTGGATTACTGCCTGATGAATGAAACCATGAACGCGTTCATTCTGGTGTCTGTGAACGGCATTTCCCGTTCTTTTTACGTTCGTTCATTATGGTGCCAGATTTCTTATATCTGTGGTTTAAGACCGCGGATCAGTGAATATAATTATAAAACCTCGCCGCGCCGTCAGAGTTTACCAGCGGTTCTAAACTCTGGCGGGTCCGCTGTGTAGTTCGCGCTAGCTCCGCCTCCCCGCCCACGGCCCGACTGTGTCCAGGTCTGTGGCGGTGAACTCTGCTGTTTATGGCCCTGGCAAACGGGTAACCAGCGGGTCTGCACGCTGCTCGCAGCAGCCACAAATTGAGGTTACGAAGCGAGTTTCCCTTGTGTAACGTCTGTCTCTCCAAACTCCTCTGCTCCGCGCTGCCACTCATTTGCATAAAGTCACAGTGCAGAGTTTTACAAATTAGCTCCTAAAACATTTTTTTTTTCACATGATAAATTAACAAATTAACACAAATGCAATTGAATATTTGTAGCTTCATTTTCCACTAAGAATTTAAAAATTAAACTTAAAAAAAATAAAAAACAAGCAAAATATGATTAGCAAAGATTTCCAAAAACCACTCTGAAAACAGTGACAGGCTGACATGAAATAGCTTTAACACTAAGTGAGGAGGCCATGATATTTTTGACTCATCGCTGAAGTCAACTTTCTCCAGCTCTCCCAAGGTTGGCAAAAATGCATCTCAAAATACTTCAGATTGTTGCTTTAAGATATGGATTTTAAAAATATTTCACCTTTTTCATGCCTGAATAATAGCTCGCAGCAAAAAAAGAAAAAAGAAAAAAAAGAACTATGAACTAGTTCATTTTTGGAACCATGAACAAACTATTAAGCATGAACAATTATGAACTATGAACGAACTAGTTCATTTTGAAATTTGTGAACTGAACTTTGAACTAGTTCATGTAGGAAATGAACTTTCCCAACACTGGCGCAGACGGCGTTAGCATTTAGCCTCTCCCTCTCTCCTCTATAGCTCCAAAACAGGTCAAGATAGAAGCTACCAAGCTCTTCCACGTTTTCCCTGTTTAAATATGGTTACGTGAAGTGTTCCACTACAAAGTATAATTACACAAAATTAAACAATGTGGATTTTCTAAGCGGATAAAAGGGGGAACTATATAGTAAGGCGTAATAATACCACGGGGGGAGATCAGACAGGTCCTAAAGAACTCGTCAAAGCTAAGGTAAGAACATATCTCAGTATGTAAAAAACGGTGGCCTATTCCTTTAAAGTCCTGATATCCTTGAGACTGGTTAAATTCCTGAAACAGTTGAAGTCCCTGTATGCCGGGTTGCACACAATTAAGAGAGACACGAGCGTTCTTTTCTTCGCTGATGTTTTACTGCGGACATTTCTTTGTCTGGTACACCTTACACCACAGGTACACACCGTAGAACTGAATGTAAAATAAAATTAGCTTACTTATTAAACATAAAATCATACAAAATACAGATTGCAAAATAAACAAACCACTTTGGCCTGCTTGTGGACAAACCGGCGCTTAATTTGGTTCATATTTCTTAGTTTTTGTCGATGTCAGGTCCGTGCCACTTGTGCTGTTTTCTTTAGCTTGGCCATAGACAGGAAGTGACCTTTTCGTGCCCTTAAACTAGACTTACCAAAACTACTAAACATAAAATAATTATAAATCGAATATTACTGATTACATGGCCCTATTAATTGTACTTAAATGTTGGGGAAATAATAATATATGCATATAAAATAAATGCGCAATGTAAACGTTCTAAATGTCGTTAGCATAGCAACAGTTCCGCCTAGTGGTTAATGTATGAACTACAGGTAACTTCAACTGCTGTTACACCCTGAATCTACTGAATTCATTAAAAGTGTCCTTGAAACTCTTGAAATCCCCCTCACCGCTGAAATGATTTGGTTCCGGTAACTATGGAAACCTTGTCTGGACTTGGTCTGGTTCTGGTCATTATCCAGGCCTTGGTCTGGATCATAGTCTGAGTATTGGTTTGTCCCGTGGTCTGGTCTGGTCTCGGTTCGGGATTTGGTGTGTGTCTAACCCCTGTGTCTGCATGGGTGATGTTCTTCAGGGAAAGTCATCATGGAGAACATAGTGGAGGCCATCTACAGCAGCAGGAAGACTCTGTGTGTGATCAGCCACCAGTACCTGCTCAGCGAGTGGTGCTCCCGTGAGATCCAGATGGCCAGGTGCTGCTCCTCTTCACACACGGTTCCTCCGGTTATGGGTGAAGTTCATGTAACATAAAAGGATGAAGGTGTGGTTTTCTCTGACCTGGTCCTCGTCTCTTGGTGCAGTTTCCGTCTGTTGGACGAGCAGAAGGACGTGTTGATCTTGGTGTTCCTGGAGGAGCTCTCGTCCAATCAGCTGAGCCCGTTCTTCAGGATGAGGAGGCTGATGAGGAGCCGCACGTACCTGAGCTGGAGCGGGGCCCGGGGCCACAGGGGGCTGTTCTGGGAGAGGGTCCGCCACGCACTGCAGTCTGGGGCCCAGCTGCCCGCAGACGACCCACTGCCCACTGACAACTGACCCGCTGACAACTGACCCGCTGACCACTGACCCACTGCAGACGACCCACTGTATATAGTTGTCTTCACACACAGCTTAAACGCCTTACATAATACACCTACTCCTTTTGGACATTATTGTGTTTTCTTTTCCTTTTTTTTCCTCAATCATTTGCAACCCAGTGCTTGGAAACTGCTGAAATAAAGAAATAAAATAAAGACTTTCCAGTGCTGGTTCAGGCTTGGAGTGTATTTGATTTGTTTTGGGAAACCTTTCCATATCATTTAGTCCTTTTGCTGTTTAATGTAAAAGACAGAATACAGACTAATGACATAGGTCTTGTAGATGAGGCTCTGCCCCGCCTCATGGTGTATTTCTGAGCCACTGCAGTCGTTTAGGGGGGGCCGGACAGAAGGTTTTTGCACAACTGCAGCCTCTGGAGGGAAGACACGACTAAAGTGTGTGTAACACTCACGTTACTTAAGAAGAAATGTTAAAAAGAACTCGGAAATTGGACCAGAAGGTTCGGCTACTTACAGGAGGAGTGATATGAATGAGACTCGGACAAAGGCTTTAAAGTTAAGAAAAAGCCGGCGTGTGTTTTCAATACAAAAATAAAATAGCTTTGAATAAAAGCTTCTTTGTGTCAGCATTAAAGGAATAGGCCACCGTTTTTACATACTGAGATATGCTCTTACCTCACTTTAGCCGAGTTAATATATCCCCGTCTGGTCTTTGTCCGTGCGCTCTGTCACGCAAACGGAGCACATACGCAGCCTCTCCCACATGTCACATAGCTCCGAAAAAGCTCACGATAGAAGCTACCAAGCTCTTCCACGTGTTCCCTATTTAAATAAAGTTACGTGAAGTGTTTTCATGCAAAGTATATTTACACAGAAATGTAACATGTGGATTTTATAAGCAGATAAAAAGGGGGACTATATTGTGAGGCGTAATGATACGAGGAGCAAAACGTCCGCGTAGTAACTCCTAAAGACTTCCCCCGCTCACTTCCGTCAATAACCTTTAGGAGTTACTGCGCGGACGTTTAACTCCTCGTATCATTACGCCTCACAATATAGTCCCCCTTTTTATCTGCTTATAAAATCGACACGTTACATTTCTGTGTAAATATACTTTGCATGAAAACACTTCACGTAACTTTATTTAAATAGGGAACACGTGGAAGAGCTTGGTCGCTTCTATCGTGAGCTTTTTTGGAGCTATGTGACATGTGGGAGAGGCTGTGTATGTGCTCCGTTTGCGTGACAGAGCGCACGGACAAAGACCAGACAGGGATATATTAACTCGGCTAAAGTGAGGTAAGAGCATATCTCAGTATGTAAAAACGGTGGCCTATTTCTTTAATAAGATGCTAATGTTACATGAACTTTTCTCCACACCAGATGTATTTCAAAACATGTTAAACAACGCATGTTATCTGTCCAAAAGTAACGTTCACGTTCACTCATATCCTTACAATAGCCTTATTAGTGACTTCACTCTTCATAGTGAACTGGTCTGAATCTTTTATGTCTAACAAGAATGATCTTTGCACCGATCAAATAGAAATACAACAAATACCATACAACAAACATTCATTCATATTCATTTTATTTTTTTATTTATTGACAGATTGAAGCACCTTAACATACATTAAAAATGTAAATTTGGGTCTAAAATGGACAATTCAGCGTGAAATTGATGAATATAGTGGGGAGACACAGTAAATTGTGCAGCACATGCAGCGTTAACCACTAAAGGCTATTGTGCAGCACACTATGTGGACTTTCTTCTGTGCTCTGAAACTTTTCTCTTCGGAGCCGCCGTTTCTCTCGCCGTCTTTATCACCTTCGACCAGGCGTCTCGAGGAGCTCAGCGGCAGAAGAAAGGACTTTATATATCTGCTCATTAGGCTTTTGCAAAGGGCCCTTCTTTTCCTGGGGGCCATCGGCTGGTGCCTTTGTCTCTTAAATCCATCCCAACGTTGCCAGGCGGCGCGCGGGGGGGGGGGGGGGGGGGGGGGGGAAGCCTGACGGAGCGGCTGCCATCCACAGCGCGATGTGCTCATGCGATATGACATCCGCAAAGAGGCACTTGAGCGCCAGGGAGGAGACGGATGGGGCTATTTTAACCGATCCATCCTGCGGCGCGGCGCTCGCACTCGCGGCTAACTCGCGCTCCAGCTGCAATGGCCACTCGTCAAGCGGAGGACGGCGGCGCGTTTGCATTTAAAGTTCATTCAAGTGGCTGACGCGACCATACTTCATGCAAGATTAAGCCTGTCTAATGTTATTTCACACATCAGGACTTTGGGCTATTGTGCAGATAGATGCAGTGATTTTTAGTGAGTGCATTAAGCTTGAGTAAGTGAGGCGCTCTAGACAAACGCATAATAGCTAATCTTAATAGGAAAGGCTCTCCGGGTGAATGTGCCATACCCCATATCAGTGTTCATTATTACGCTATTCCACTCTCGGTTTCTGTTTCTGCACATGAAATCTCAAAAACGCCACTATATTCAGCTAATGTACTGTACAGCGGCGACACTCCCGACCAGCAGGGGGCAAGGGGCACCATTTCCGGTTCATCTTTGGATGCTATGTTGTTTGTAGCAAAGCCTTGTTTAGCCCAAGGTGCTTTCAGAACAAAATGCTGTAGATATAATAGAGGGTCCCATTCAGCCCCATTCACTGAAAAGGTTCTCGAGTTTTGTGTGAACCTTAATGGCCGCCCTGTCTCCTCCTACGCAGCCTGTGCCTTAAAAGAGCAAAAAGGCGGGAAACTCTGTGCTCGTGGGGCGGGCGGAGCCTCCACAGAGCTCCAGAGCTTGATTGACAGGCTCTGGAGCCAGTCATTGCACTGAAAATGCTTCCAATGTTCGGGCTTTTAAACAAAGACCAGCGTGGTTAAAAATATTTCACCTGCCCCAGCATTGTCACATGGGTCATAGCGATTTTTAGAAAAAGAAAAACTCTTTGGAGCCAGGCTTTTAAGCCGTTATTGGGACGTTTGAAGTCCCATTAGAATCAATGCTCCCAAGTGTCTCATGGAGTCGCCCCTGGCCACCAGCGGTTCCTTGCCTAGCTCAAATCCAGCTAGAACACTAATAAAGAGGCAGATTAGCACTCGGTGGCTAACGACTAATGTTATATGACACTATGCAACAATAGGCTACAGCTCTTTGTGGAAGAGAATTGTGTAATAAACTATAAATACAACAAGCATGGCGTTAAAGGCCTTTTATATGTAGTTGGTGGTTTCAGTGACTTTACTGGTGCTTATTTTTTTGTTTTCATGTGATCGATCGGAGCTAATCTTAGCTGTGTCTCTTGGCCCAACACACATTCTCCGTGCTGATGCAGCCACAAAAGTTATCTCTCCAAAAGTTATCTCTCTCTTCGCAGGGTGGCTGGGCGCACCCTTCGAGATCGGGTGAGGAGCTCAGTTACCCGGGAGGAGCTCGGAGTAGAGTCGCTGCTCCTTCACGTCGAAAGGAGCCAGCTGAGGTGGCTCGGGCATCTGTTCCGGATGCCTCCTGGCCGCCTCCCGCGGGAGGTGTTCCAGACATGTCCTAGTGGGAGGAGGCCTCGTGGAAGGCCCAGGGCACGCTGGTGGGACTATGTCTCCGAGCTGGCCTGGTGTCGCCTCGGGGTCCCCCCAGAACAGCTGGAGGAGGTGTGCGTGGATCGGGAAGTCTGGGCATCTCTGCTGAGACTGCTGCCCCCGCAACCCGGCCCCGGATAAAGCGGAAGAAAATGGATGGATGTTGGTGTTTTCTTTGACAGCCGGACAGTTTCCAGGGTAGGGGCAGCATGCACAGTTTCTTATGACCAATCCAATTGGATTCAACTAAGCGGTTACATGCAGCTCTAATCTGACTGTAGGCAATATTTGGGAGGGAAAAAGGCCCTTGTTGTGGTGCCCCTCGGACCATGTGGTGCCCGATGCACAGCACGCTATGTGCGTATAGGAAGTGCCCAGAACAAAAATTTGACGCCTTTTCAGTCGTTTTTTCCTTATCCGGGTTTACCTGACATCACAGGTGTCTGAGATTGATGTCAGTGATTGAAAGAGCCATCCATGAGTTTCATTGAAAAAATATTGTCAGACCTTTATGACACTGAAATACAATTTGCATAATAATTGGTAACACAGTGTATTGTCGTTACACAACACCACCAAATATGCTGCATTCACACTGAGTATTGATGTTGAAAATGTTGTGCTTAAAGTATACAGTCATTTCAGCGCCTCAGCAACCCGGTCATAATGACTGCCAGCTGGTGACAGATTACAGCTCCTTCCGAAGCTTTGGAGAATATGCCTGTTCTAAAGCATCATGGGAATGTTTTGGAGAACTGTACTTGTACGTCTGTCATTTTCTTCAAATGTTCACAGACTGCATTAATGTGATGGCAGCCAAATATGTGTGTGTCACCTCCATCTACCAACTCATGTTCAACCTGCATGGGCAACTTCAAGAAAAGACGGAGAGACAACTACTTTAGCTACAACATAGACAACAAGATGCTGCATGGAGGAACGTGGACGCACTCAAGTCAGCTGCAGATGTGCATCAACCTTAACAAAGAATGCACAGTGCTATATGTGCGATATGTTTGATATCTGACAAAAAGTATGTCTTTTTTTCAGGTTTCAAGATACAGATGGATGATAGATTATTTTTTATTTTTCATATTTGGTTGCAAATCCTTTGCAGTCAATCACAGCCTGAAGTCTAGAAGGCGCAGACGTTACAGACTCTGGGTTTCATCCCTGGTGAAGCTCTCCCAGGCCTCTACTGTAAATGTCTTCAATTCCTGCTTGTTCTTGGGACATTTTCCCTTCAGTTTGATCATCAGCAAGTGAAAAGCTGCTCAGTTGGATTCATGTCAGGCGATTGACTTGGCCACTGAATAACATTTCACTTCTTTGCCTTAAAAAGCTCTTTGGTGGCTTCTGCAGTAGCTTCGGGTCATTGTCCATCTGCACTTTGAAGTGCAGATGGACTTTTTTTTTTTGGCAAACTCTAATGTCTAATTTTGAGGCTCACCAGTGGTTTACAGCTTGTGGTTAATCGTCTGTATTCTCTTTTCTTGATTGTTGACTTTGACACACATACACCACCTCCTGGAGAGTGTTTTTGATCTGACCTATTGTTATTCTTCACCAGAGAAAGAATTCTTCAGTCATCCACCACATTTGTCATCTGTGGTCTTCTGGGTCTTTTGGTGTTTTTCAGCTCACTGGTGTGTTCTTTCTTTTTAATAATGTTCCAAACTGTTTGCTGTCTCTCTGATGGGTTTGTTTTGATTTTTCAGGCTTATAATGGCTTCATTGATTGTGATAATTCTTTGGATCTCATATTGAAAATAATAGCAACAAAATCCAAAATGCAAATATCACACTTAAAATGAACTCTGGACGTCTCATCTGTTCCTTATAAATGGGATAATGAGGGAATAGAAGACACCAGGCCATGGAACAGCTGAGCAGCCACTAGTCCCATTACTTTTGGTGTCTTAAAAAGTGGGAGGCTCACATAAAAACACTTGTAGGTCCTAAACCGTTCATCTGATTTCGGTGTAAATACTCTCAAAAGAAAGCTGAAAGCCTGCAGTTTATGTACATCTTTGTTTCATTTGAAATCGATTGTGGTGGTTTATAGAGCCATAAACATAAGAATTGAGTCGATGTCCCAATAGTTATGGACCTGACTGTAGATTTTCTACATGCTGTTCTATAGACTGCTGCAAACTGCTATTAGAATTTTAGTGCTTTAGTTCAATTATTGCTGCCTTCGAAGTCTTTTGAAAGCAGTTCGAGAGTTGATTTCAACTCTCCTCGTTCTCGAGATTCCTGTGTCAATTCAAAACTAATCTTACCTTTTGTTGCGTTAGCATTTTAACCTTTGTGTGTCCCAATGACAACCCTTAGCAAACACCATCTGTTATGCGCTGCTATGTCTGCCACATGCCACAGTCTGACGCTTGTTATACATGCACGGTATTATATGTATGTATTCTGCAGTTAGCAGTTTTTCATTGTCATTTTAACGGATCATGCTACTGTAATGTTAACTGTGAACAAAACGGCAACTGTGGCTGCCAGTGAATTACCGTAATTTTCACCGTGTATAATTTCTGGGTGAATTTTGGTTTTAACTTATTTTTACCACATTTTTTATTAATATTCTAATCTTGTGAGATTAACGGGAAAAACTTTGGTTAGCTTTTGTTTCGTTTCGCATTTTAACCTTCGCGCGTCTCAATGACAACCGTTAGCAAACGCCATCTATTATGCGCTGCTATATCCGCCGCATGCCGCAATCTGACTCTAATTATCCACGCATTGAAAGTGAAAGGTCAATATGTTGCTGCCGCTAAATGGCAACACACGGCTCTGAACACATGCTGCACGCTATTTGTTCACGTCTTTTTTTTTTCACGTGACCGTTAGCCCGGCGAGATAAATCTCCCCGACGTTTCCCATTGATTGTTGCCGAGGAGCGATTAACTGTGCAAAACATTAGACACGGACCGGTTATCTGCGCGATACCGCACATTAGCTCTGCGGGGTAATCTGCTACGGCTAATGTGTCCGCGCATGCTAACGTGCTACCTCTTCTTCTTCTCCCCCCCCCCTTTGACCGCGGCCGACGCTAACACATATACATCCATCAATTCAGAGAGCGCAGAATAACCAAGAGTGACATTCAATTACGCTATGCTAATTTTGTCCCCGGTTATTTATTTATTTACACTGGCGCCCGCCGTTCGTTTTCTTAATTAACCATTTTGAACGCGAGCTATCACGCGCTGATTGCGGTACGCTTTCCCAATAACGCGGCGTAATGGGATATATTATTAGCAGTAAAGTTAATGGAGCCAGCGGAGTGGGACTGCTCATCACCGCGGGACGGATCGCAAATTGAGGACGATAAAAGGCGCGACAAACAAAGGGGAGAAAAAGAAAATGGCCGCTGGAAATTGCAATTAAAGATCTTTTTTTTTACGATTCGCGGCTAAGTGCAACGTGATCCGCGGCGGCTCCGAAACCGGTTTGATGCGTAATTATCCAGCTGCCAGCCTTACACAGAAAAGCGTTCTCTTTACTGCAAATAGGGCCTTGTTCCTGATTAAAATGTAATTGCGGTGCTAAAAAGGGGGGAGCTGGCGGTGCGACAGGAGAAGCTGAACTCGGGACCCGTGACAGTAATTGGTGATTAGGAGCGGCACAGGCACTCACCTGGAACATTTCATTTAAGCTCTGTTTTCTCAGCGCACTCTTTTTATGTTTACACGCTAGAAATTAATGATTGTGTCATGAGGAATGAAAGGGGAAAGAAAGAGATGTGATTTCAAAGTGGATGCAAAAAAAAAAAAACGGCATTTGCAGTTTATCAGCGACGGCATCGCGGTTATGAACAGTCAAACGACATACTGTAGTGTATGTGTATGGCATGTGTACTTTCACAGTCAAACGACATACTGTAGTGTATGTGTATGGCATGTGTACTTTCACAGTCAAACGACATACTGTAGTGTATGTGTATGGCATGTGTACTTTCACAGTGCGAGAGGAAAACTGTCACAAGTAATTCAGCTTTTGAGAAAGTAGATCTGAGTCAGTGTTTGTTGAAGGGGGTTATTGGAGCTTTTTGCCATCTTACAATGTTGTTCCCTCTTCAAAAACCGACCTGGAGTTATGTTTTGAGCCACTTGCACATCTTTGAGTAACCTATTAATCTTCTTCACTCTGACGAGTTTTACATTCCACCTGTCCCTTAGTCCAGTGGTTCCCAACCTCGGAGATGCCTGTGATTGCAGGGGGGGCCCAGAACTTTGTCTTGTCAGAGGGTAAGGTCATAAGTGATATTGATTAAGCAAATTCAATGGTTAAAAAACATCCAATATGATAGACAGAGGAGTACAGGTACATGAAACACTCCAATTTCCTTTTATCTACTTGACTTAAACGCGTACTGCAATCCTTTATATGTTCAAGCACATTAAAGGGGCCACAGTTTTGTAGTGGGGGGGGGTGAAGGTTGGGAACCACTGCCTTAGTCTCAGATACACAACTGCAACTTTAAATGTTAATTGTTTTGGTTCATTTGTTAAGGTTGTTTTTTACTGCCAATTGTTTTGTGATAGTTACTTACTTACCTTTGCTTCCACTTGGAAGTGTTTGGGGAGGGGCCAAGCCTTTCCTCCACTTAAAATGTTCTGTGGTGATGATGTACCGCTTTGAACGACCTTTTTGTTTTAATAAGTATTATGCTATTACAAGATGTGACACAGTACAAAGTCTTTGGTGGCACTGTAAATAAAATAAAAGCATAATACCTGTTACGGTCGGGGATTTCGGCCCCGTTGCACTCCTGTTGTTTCTGTCCGCAAACTGTGTGCTTTGTTTTAATATCTGCACACCCGCTCGGCGAGGCCCGCTGCATCATTGGTCCGCTCCTGTTCCGCCGGCTCGTTATTGATTGGAGAACCATCCCACACGGCAGACCAATCAACGGACCAGGCCGTCAACGAACTGACCAATCGGGCCACAGTACCTGGAATGCCACTCCCTTTAAATACATGGACTGTTCCCTTGTTGGAGGCGGCTGGGGAGTTGTGGAACCCAGTCCGCCTTCTTGATTTCTGTCACTAAATGACTAGCCTTGTTTTGTTAGTGACTAGTTTGGTTTAGTTGAGACGCTTTTTTTGATATTAGTTCTTAAATTTTCTAAGTATTTCTTGTTTTGTTCGTTTTCATATTTTGGATTTCTTTAGTGCTATTTTTGTTTTACCCGTTGGGTCTCCTTTTGCTCCCTTCTACCTTTTTGTAAGAATAAAATCTGCAGTTTTAGTTATTTCCATCTACTGTGTTCTTTTTTTTTGTACCCTAGAGCAAAGAGGGCGTAACACATTGGGGGCTCGTCCGGGATCTTTAAACCCATTGTCCCGACACTAAAGTTTTACAGAATAGGTTAGGTTTTTTTTTTGTAGGTCGCAGTACCAAGTGGGTAAAACTTGAAAAATGGCTACGCCCAAAAGCGGGGAGTCGCCTCTGCTTTCTCTTGAAGAGTTGGGCAAGTACAAAAAAGACAAATTAATTCAGTATGCTGAGTCGCACAAAATTTTGTTTGTCTATTGAGAAAAACTAAATGTATATTCACCCTCATCTACAGTAAATAAACATGTCCTTTTTGATGTTTTATTTTTCACCAGTGCACAGGTACAGTCTTTTATCTCTAGCCAGGGCGCTGACACTCGTGGTAGTGAAGAGAAATGGGCAGCTGCATATACTTCTATTCTAAATGTAAGTCTAGCATAAGTGCCTAAAAGCATTTGTGCTTTCATACCGTATCTATCACTCACTGTTGTTCAAATTGTCCCAAATGGTCTCCATTTATCTTGCTCTTTTCCACTTTTCAAAGAGTCACTTAACCATTCACATTCACATGCCAGAGACAGGTGAACGGTCTTGCTTAAAGAGTCACTGTTCGTATGCAGCTGGGATCAAATCACCAAACCTTTTGGTCCGAGGAAGAACGAAAGCCAAACCAGTTCAGTTACAGCAGCCAGGGATGTTGGACTGACGGGTGTTAAGGGGACTGTTTGTCTAGCCTGAGCAGTCCAGAGTGATGCTCCTCTGTATTTTTTATGCAGTAAATGGGGCGATCAGTCTGGGCAGGAGAGCCGTAAATTAGCAAAACCACAGCGACAGTTGGTGACTTTTTTGAATCATTACCCTGTTCGAATATCAACGCAGAATCACTAATAACACTGCAACCACAACACATCTCCGCCCTTCGCTGATTGGTTTACTCCGCTCCCTGTTTGCTTGTGGATGTTCTGCTCTAGAAATGTAGTTGATGCCGACTCGGACCGGACTCAATCACTGGTACAGCAGTGAGCCTGGATTTTTCCAGGCAACAGTGTGTTCAGTGGATCCCAACCTTTTTTGTCTCAGGCCTTTCAGGGGTAGTTCATGTACCCTCTACCTCAAGGGTGTTGTTTAGTTTATTTAGAAAGCAATCACTTAAAGGAACAGGCCACCGTTTTGAAATACTGAGATACAGTATGTTCTCACTTTGGCTTAGACGAGTTGATGCGTATCTGGCTGGTCTTTACGCGTGTGCTCAGTCACGCAAAAAGACGTATAAAAAGGGGCACAATATTCCAGTGCGCAATGTTGCCTTAGGAGCACTTCGACATTACTGCGTGGACGTAGAAGTACTCCTAAGGTGTTATTACACCTCATAATATAGTACCCCTTATTATCAGCTTAGAGAATCGACATGTTTAATTGTGTGTAACTATACTTGGATCGTGTAACTAAACACATAAGCATATTTAAATAGGGAAAACGTGGAAGAGCTTGGACACTTCTAACTTCCGGTCTTTTTGCATGACTGAGCACACAGCCGCACACGTAAAGACCAGGCAGTTGCGCATCAACTCGTCTAGGCTCAGGCAAGAACATATCTCAGCATTTAAAAACAGTGGCCTGTTCCTTTTAAAAGCGTTATTTGCAAGTAAAATGTTGCATTCAAAATACACCTAGAATTTTCCCCAAACTACACATTTTACTGCAAAATATAGCTTTCCCTATCGCAATGATGTTCAGCTTCCCATGTTTTTTTCAAGCTGAAAGAGTTCCAAGTACCCCTGGTTGTAGTTTGGTTTTACCATACGCTCGTACTCATTGCGTTTGGTACAAGGGTCTGGGCCTTCACAATTGAGCTCCGTTATCAGGCGGGAGGGGTGAACTCCTTTGAAACGATTGCATCTGATTTTCGCTAGCTGCTACTTTGGTTGTGACGTATGTAATGCACCCGAGTGAGTGAAGCAGCTATCATAACTCTATCATAACTCTATCATAACTCTATCATAACTCTATCTTAACTCTTGGGGACATTCCTTGCGCATTCCAAGGCTTCAATTTTAGTTTCTGGATATTTGGGAGCCGAGCCAGAACGGATTAAAGAGCTTCCATTACTTTCGTATCCGCCGCCATTCCCAAACTACAACCAACAAATGCAGCGCGAATGCTTGACGTCACCTACAAGCCCCGCCTCCCCCGCTCGCTGAATGGTAGCTTGAAATTCGACCGATGTAACGCGGCCTCTGAGATCAGACCCAGACGTGCATGTAGGGAAATGATAGTTGACTGGAGTTTACGGATGGCTAAGGCCAGGCTAGTCCACATCTAAATCCAATCGACAATCTGTGGAAAGATCGGAAAACTGCGGTTCACAAGCGCTCTCTATCTAGCGATCTAATCTAACTGAGCTCGAGCTGTTTTGCAAAGAAGAATGGGTCAAAAATCCAGTCTCATGATGTGCAGGACTGGTGGAGACAAACCCCAACCGACTTGCAGCTGTAACTGCAGCAAAAGGCGGTTCCACAAAGTTGAAATTGAACCGATGGAACGCGGCCACTGAGATCAGACCCAGGTTTACAGATGGCCAAGGCCAGGCTACCCTTTTTTTGGAAACCATGACCTAAATCACCCATCTTTACCCACCTCGATTACTTGCCTTTGCTGAATAAGAACTTCGCTTTCAAGATCTTGCGACCACGACTCCGACACAATCCTCCCGAAAATGTGAACCACAGTGACGGAAACACTGAAAAACTACATGTACACAGCAGGAATGCCCTTGTCTTGTTTGACATCGCACGCTTCTGATAACATCGTTTGTAGCGGACAAGGGGGAATTCTCAACAATGTTTTTGGCCGGTTAACATTTCTCTATCCATCAAACAGTGAGCAGGCATCAAACAGAAAAGCTCAGAGCGCGGCGCACTAATTGGGCAGGAAGAACCAGCCGAGAAGGTGAGGATATTCTGACCTCTGAGCCCGCGCTGGACGCCGGACTTTTTGATGTGAAGATGTTATCGTCTCGGCCGCGCTGTGCCTCGCTCACAGCCTCCGGCCATGTAACTTTCAGTCTTTCTCAGAGAAAAGCCCAGCGTGCACTTAGAGCCATTGACCATGAAAGAGCATGCGCCGGCGCCGGGTTTGTCTCTCAGAAGAAGTTGTGTGTCAGATAAAAGGCTCTCTCTCGCAGTTAAAGCACACTGCTCTCGGAATAGATGCAAGTCTGAAAGGTGAATGGTGATTTCGTCTTGTCCGTCGAGCGAAGGCTTATTGATCATTCGGAGCGTACAGAACTGGGTTGGTGTTACTCAATGTGTTTCATGTGATGGCGGTGGTGGGAGTATTACGGAAAATGGACTTTCTAGAGCAGACTTTAACACCAAGTACCCTTCATAAGATATTTAACCACCAGATCAAGATCAAAATATGTTTTAATATAAGCACCTAATTTGACTGAATTTTGTCCAAACCGGGTGTAAGCCATGTCTAACCAGGAAGAAAGACCAAAACAATTCTATTTACAATGTTGGGTTAGGGACAGGATACAAATCAAACTACTTTTATAAAGTGAATGCACATGTGGGCCAACAGACAAAAGATTTCAACCTGGATAGACTCAAACAGACAAAAGCAGCGAATAAGAAGATTTATTGACATGTATATGAGTTTTGGCGATCAGACCCCGGTGGTAGACATCGATGTATGAAAGTCAGTATGGATGAACAGCTTGGAGTTAGGGATGTCTTCCCCCGGAGCCTGGATGTTGGTGGTGGTATGGAGACCCATGAAGATACAGCAGGGAGAAGCCGTGGGCAGAAGAGGTGGAGACGGGGTGGAGGTGGGTCGCAGCACAGCTGGGAAGCGAACAAACGATGATTCCTAGTGTGATTCCAAAGTATGAGGTCGCTTTGTTCCCTTAGTTTATTTTGTTTGTTGTTTAGTTATGTTCAGGTATTCATTGTTTTCACATTTGTCCTTTTTTTTTTTTTGCAATATCCAACTAAACAGTTAAACTTGACTATCCCGGGTTTGTTTTGTTTATTTGTTTGGTTGACATTTTCATTTAAGCATCACACACACACTATTTAGTTTAAAATCTTTATTTTGTGTAAAATGTTTAGTTTGTAAAGCAACACATCAATTAAATGGGTAATACTTACCACCTGGTAACAAAGAGGAGGTGTGGCCTCGTTTGGCAGCCATTTTAAAATCTTTGGGCATCCCATTGACCAGTCCATGTGCAGGGGGGGATTGGTTTTGAGTTTTGTGTTTCTTTAACATTTGTTTGCTTTTGTTCAGTATTGTGTGTGACAAATTAGGGGGTGAAAGCAACCAGTGAGAATGTGTCAGTAAAAGAAACCTAACCTGTGAATGTAAAATGTAAACTTACCTCCAGGTAGAAGGTACCTACCAGGGGAGGGGCTTCCTGCTATAAAAGGGTCGTGCCATCAGTCAAGAGGAAAACCATGTAGCTGTGTGCATGGGGAGTTTTTCCGGAGTTCAGTTAAGTTCTGTTAAGTTTTTTTGACAGTTTTTTTTGTAAATATGTTTACAAACGGAAGTTTGATTCTGCCTCCTACTTAACCACTTTGGCCAGGCTTCCCACACCTGGAGGCTTAAAGGCGGGACCGAGGTCGATGGTTGGCTGCTCCGGAGGTGCAGCTCTTACGCTGATGGCTGAGGTGGAGGTGTGGCCCTCTCAGAAGCGACCATTGGCTGAAGGTAGGTGATGCTGAAATTAGTCTCCCAGGTTGAATTAACATCTAGTCTTCATTTTGCAGCGTCCCAAACACTCACTAAGCTCATTAGAGCAGTAACACACACTAGTAGCTGTTTTCTCGACTCTGCCCCTGGTTCACGCAGACGGCTTTGGCAAATAGAGCTCTCATGTCAGTCCATGGCCGTGTTGATGGCCGGCTTTTTTTCATCAACTGTCGACTGTAAAACGTAGTCAAATGCAGGAGCAATACTTCAACATTGACTGTCCGTGACGGTGACTGCCAACATGAAGATGATGAGCAAGAGCGACGCACCAAAACGACGAAAGGGAGGAGCAGAGAAACTACGAGATAAAAAATGTAAACGTCTTCATAACGAGACAAAATTACAGACTAATTTTAGCGCAAAGTCTGCACCTCATGACAAAACTAGACATGAAAGAGAGCCGAGAGAAGCAGCAGGTAAACACCACTTCGGCATACAAGGGAGTAGGGCTGGGCGATATATCGATATTTAAGATTTATTGATATATTTTTAAATGAGACCATACTGCATATATCGATATAGTTCAGATTTGTGCTGCAATACTTATTTTATACTGTATTTTTAGATATTTTTTTTATTTAAATGTGCACCTTGCGGAGCTTTGTTATACAGTGTTTATGTTTACATTTTATGGTGAGTTTTCAATAAAACTGCTCGTATTTGACTTTGACTTAACATTTAATTTCACAGCTCTCATTTTGCAGAAAAAATATCGGGATAAATAAATCGTTTATTGATATTCAACCTAAATATATTGGGATATGCCCTATAAGGGAGTGAATGTTGTGAATATAATAGTTATAATAATGAAATTCATTTTTACATTTCATTGTCTGGTCATCAATAGAAGCAGTGGAAGACAGCGGAGGAGACCTGAACCTTCCAAAGTCATCAGTGCTGTGTGTCAGGGAGATCCAGCAGGAAATCAAAGCAGGAACCAGCAACAAGCAGCAGGTAAATACAACTTCGGGTTATAATAGGGAGTGAATGTTGACTACGTAGTGACTACACATGCCTATAATAATTATTATGAATATTATCACAATAATTGGTTAATAACAACACATTTTATCTGTCATCGTCTAGTCAACAGTTGAATCAGAGGAAGGAGAAAGCAGCAAAATAGACTTCTTTTCACCTCCAAAGTCGTCTATGCTGGAAAGTCTTCTCAACTATCACCCCATGCAAAGCTCAAGAGAAAATATTGTCACAAAGGTTTGTGCCAAAAAAGAGAGAACTGGTCAGCTATTGTGACAAACGCCATGATTTGTTTTGTTTTATGCTTAGCATTTAGTAATGCTTCCCAGTCAAGTTGTTTCTGATCTGGAATGTCAGACTGGGCACATCTACATCAAAGGCCAGAGGAGGAGCGTGAACGAAGTATGGTGCACAGAAATTGTGCAGAGGCTTTCTTTTAAACATCTTTCGTGCTAAACAGTTGTCTGCACTCGGCACATAGAGAAAATGTAAAAAAGAGACGGCAGGTTGTGCAGAGGGTTGTTGATGTTGTCAAGGTGATTGGAAAAAGAGGTTTAAGCTACACTGTGAAAAAGACGTCCTTATGTCTTTAGACACAGACATACTCATTGACAAAGTTGCTGAAAAGAGTCAAGGCCTGAGTAAATTCTTGCTTTGAGATATTTCAGATGGGACTACTCACTCACTCACTCAAGCATTTACAGTATTGTTCAAGTTGTCAAGTTTGGTTGTGGCAAGATGTATCCATATGTAAAGTGGTTTAATTGTACTTTTTCTCCAGGTGTACTCTTGGCGAAGGTCTGGTTTTATGCATATTTAATCCTGGATTAGGGCAAGTGAAGCCCTCATTTAGTCCAAAGCTGATGATTCAACATGTGTTTTTATCTTGATAAATGTATAATGGTTCTTTTAGTAAGACAATAGGTAACTGTAAATGTTTTTCTTTTCCCTTTATGTTTCCCGAGCTAGCTGCTGCTGTCTTGAGAGGACACTTAAAGGAACAGGCCACTGTTTTTACATTCTCACATATGTTCTTACCTGAGCTTATGAGCTTAGACGAGTTGATACGTACCTGTCTGGTCTTTACGCGTGCGCTCAGTCTCGCAAAAAGACCAAAGCTGTTGTTAGCATTTAGCCTCTCCTATGGGGCCAAACGTTTTCCCTATTTAAATACAGTTATGTGAGTAGTTAAACGATCCAAAAATAGTTACACACAATTAAACATGTTGTTTTTCTAAACGGATAAAAAGGGGTACTATATTGTACTATATTGTACTATATTATACCATATTGTGCTATATTGTACTATATTGTACTATATTGTACTATATTGTACTATATTGTAAGGCGTAATCACACCTTAGGAGCACTTCGATGTCCGCGCAGGTAAGTGAAGATATTACTGTGTTTTCACCTGCTGCGTCTCGCCTTAAGGGTCTGGAAGGTTATGGAAGGTCATGGAAGGCAGGCAGGGAAAGGAACCAGTGTCAAGGAAATAGCCAATTGGGGATGAAGGCTGTGGATAGATCGCAGGAGAAATGGCGCCCAGAAGACAAACAGTAACCTAGCAAGGTCACGGGCTGGTGCCTTCCTGTCAACTCCGCTGTAATGAAGTTAAATGAGGCTGGGGGGGGAGGGCATCACGCTGCCGCCTGGAAATGGGTGATCACCGGTGGTCCCTGCGCCACAGGCACCTGAAGAAAAAGGGCCCCTCTCCTGATTGACAGCGTACATGAAACACCGCGCCGCCGCAGTCAATCAATACGGCCTGCTTTCTCTCCAGACTCCCTCCGCCCGAGCCACCTTATCAGCCGGGACCCATCTCCAGCCTGACATCGCCTTCTCTCCATGTGTCATCGGGCTGAAAGAAAAAGTCACCTTCGTCCGTGAAATAATGGGATTCTTTAATACTAGGGGGGAGGGGGGGGGCAACAAAAGAAAGGCCGTCTTTTCACTCTTTAATGGAGCCGGAGCCGGTGGCGTGTGAGCGCAAGGCGACACGGCGGCTTTCATTATTCAGGCGGCCCCGGTCAAAGCTGGCGGACAAAGTGACAGCGACGAGGAGGTGAGGGGATGTCGTCTTTTCAGGACAATTATTATACTAACGCCGAAGATTCCCCCCCTGCACTAATTTCCAAGAATAATTCCAAGACAGAAAAAGTTGTGAAAAGGTTTGGGCATGTGCATCTTAACACTAAACCTCTGCGTGTGTTTTTTTTTTATTTTTGTGATTTGAGTGAAAACTGTGATTAGCACCTGTGTGCGGTGACACAAACATGGTTCCCTCCACACCAGTGTTAGTCTAGTGGAAAAATCACTTTTGTGGTTGCGGAATGTTAGGAGTTAGCAGCCATGATTTTATGTTAATATAAGATGTTGGGAACATATTTCATATCTCTTCCCCTTTATTTTTTATTAAAGAATTAAGAAGAGAATGTTTATCAAAAAGTCAAATTTTTGGATATATATAAAATCTCTGCAATATGAATTAAGATTTTCTCATGAAATGTGAACTGTATGTGTAGTTTAACATTATATCACCTCACAGGAAATCTTAGTTTATAGGTTTAAAAATCATCTGTTAATGCATGAAGAAATTACTCGGTGAATGTAATTGATGAATGTTAAGTGAAATGGCTCATTTTCAGCTATGTACTGTCTGTCATATGAAATGAAATATCTTCAATTTAAAACAAGATGTGGTCATAACATTGGCATTGTGTGTGTGGTTTGACATGATTAACTCACATGGAATTTTGGCCTGGAAGATGGCTGCCCCAACTGCACTGACTGATATTCAGTAAAATTGTAATATTTTCAAAATTATACCAGATTTAAAAAAAAGAAAAAAAAGAAAAAGAAAAGACTTAAAGTGACTATACAGAGTTTAAAAATGTTAAAACTAAGTATTTTCCAGCCATGTCCTAATGTGTAGAATGATCTCAGACCTGTTCACCACAACTGCCTCTAAATTCCTGCACTGTTGTTGCCGTCATGCACGAGCTTAATATAGAGACTGCAGTTACGCATAAGACCTGAGGTAGCAGTAGTGAGCATAAAATAACCAACTTGCATCTAGTCTCTTTAATCAACCTAAAGCTGTATATCTTTAAAGGAATAGTTCACCATTTTTCCATACTGAGATATGTTCTTACCGAAGTTTCGACGAGTTGATGCGTACCTGTCTGGTCTCTGTGCGTGCCCTAAGTCACGCAAAAAGACCAAAGATGTTGTTAGCATTTGGCCTCTCCTAATGAATTCCTATAGAACCAAGCGGGGGTGAAGCTGGAAGCTCCTCCACGGGCACAAAGACCAGACAGGTACGTATCAACTCCACTTTGACATCAGGTGTGAATGTAACCTATATTGCAAGTAGAATTGTGTAAAATTGTGCCAGTAATTATGAACAGGTACATGCAGGTCATATTCTTTGAGAATTAGATAACAACAAAAACAGGTCACATGCTCTGATATTTGGCTTTGATTACTACATTCGCTGTGACATGGTTTCAAAAAGCTTCTGCGATGTCAACAATCCAGTGTTGCATTCATTTTTCACCAAGATCTTGCTTTGATGATGGGAGACTGTGACCACTGCACCACTTACTGGGGTTAAGATCTGAACTCTGGTGGACCATCCATCTCCCTGAACCACTCTTTCACAACGTGAGCCTGACGTCGTCATCTTGGAATATGTGTCAACAGGTTATTTCAACAACAGATTTCTTATTGGAATAACCTGGTCAATCAGGACAGTATGAACTAATTCATTGGGCACATAGTGTTGGTGAAAGCAGTACTAAGTAGGGATGGGTACCGTTGTTTTTTTCCCGATACCAAGTACTTTAACAATACCCGCTTTTCGGTTCCGGTGCCTTAACGGTACTTTTTTCGACACCTATGTTATTTTAATTCAATAAAAATAACGTGTATAAAAAAGTATAGCTTCTGCTACACAGGAGCTGCTGCTCCTGTGTAGCAGAAGCTACACAGGAGCAGCAGCGTCGCCTGAGCAGAATTTCCACTTAAGCAGAGATAAAAGGAAATAAAGGACGTTATTACCTTAAGCTGCAGAGACAGGACAGATCCACATTCACATCAGGCATCAGTTTCTTTCAGCTAAACTTTTCTAAACACACCGAGGTGTCCGACAATGTGAAAGCAACTTCACACTCAAAGATCCTTACATGGTGTGAGTGCTCACTCTGCCACTGACAATTTACCAAAACTGGACCAACAATGTCTGATACAGAGTGAGCGCTCGCTTTCAACAAACCATCTTTGATATTCCTCTAGCTGCAGCTGCTTGTAAAGTTGTAAACAACAGCACGTAAGCTCAGCCTCCGTGGGTCTGTCGCTAAAGGTAAAGACGTCTTTCTTGTCACTGCTCTCTTTTGCTTTTCAATTTGACTAAAACTAAAGTTTCTTATTCAGTCCTGGTAGGGCTGCAACTAACGATTATTTTGGTAATCGATTAATATACCGATGATTTTTACGATTAATCGATTAATCGCTTGGCTGTGAAAGGTGCATGGAAATTGTATTTTTTCAATTTTTTTATCACATAAGCTAAAGTGACGCCGCTTGAGGACATGTTGATGGAGTAAACTTAAAGTAAACGTTTGTTGGAGTCTCTTTGTGCTAATTCTGCTTTCTGATTGGACGAGACAAAGACAGATATTTATGAAATTTACAATGTACAAAACACTGCAGACCCTCACTTTAAAAACAAAGTAGGTTTTCATCCAAAATACATAATTTTCATGTCTTTTTTGCTCTACTTTAGTCTGTGTTTACTAGAAAACGATTAATCGATTACTGAAATAGTTGACAACTATTTTAGTAATCGATTAGTTGTCGATTAATCGATTAGTTGTTTCAGCCCTAAGTCCTGGTTTAGTCCTGGTTTATGACTGGTTTAGTTTAGCTCTGGGTTTTACAACCGGTGTAGTCCACGTCCTGGTCAGTCCTGAAGCAGACCGCGGCTCTGTCATCTCTATTACAAAAGTCTAGCAAGTCATAGCTTTGCTTCGCATCTATAAAATATATCCTTGCTTCGCTCCATTTGCACTGAAGCCACTCAGTATCTGCTCGCGTTCATGTTGCTTTTTTAAGACTCACTGTGTCAGATATTGACGTCTGGAGGGAAAAACAACCGAAAGTTGGCACCGAAAGAATTAAACATTTTCGATACCGCCCCCGACCGGAGCTTTTCGGTCGGTTCCAAGTAGGAACCGTTTAATGGTGCCCATCCCTAGTACTAAGTAACATGTTTACCTTAATAAATCCTTCTCGTAGTCCCTGTGGGGGGAATACAAGTGTTTCATCTCCCCCTGGTGTCTCTGGCCAGAAAACCGGAGCAACCAATACACACTAATGGAATCACGAAGAAGAGGCTAACATGCTAACGGGCAATGCTAACTGCGAACTGTGAAAAAAAATATTTCCATTGTATAATTGGATGCACAATATCCCTCTGTCCCTTCGCCTTTCCTGTCAGCGTAGTATTTACTCTCCAAGACAATTAATAAGTTAAAAAATCGTAACTTGCAGTTGCGCTTATGGCCTCTCGGGGGATGAGTTACTTAGTACTGCTTTAAAGTCAGGTAAGTTAAACAGTATAAACACATACTTAAAATATGACATTTCAGTGCATGTTTCACAAAACCAAAAAAAACGTGCCTTTTAGTTCATCCCCACCAAGATTAGTAGAAGCCTTTTATTTCTGTCACAGCTTTTCCCCTTTCTATATTTTTCCTACGACATAGCGGAACACCTTCCTCTGAAAAGCGTCTCGAAAATAATTGCATGCATACCTTGATGTCACCATGGCAAGATCTGTGGGGTTTGCATCGTCATCCATCAACCGAGTCTGCCGTTTCTTTTACCCAGAAAAAATAAGCTCTTCCCCACCTGAGGAAACCTGGAAATGCATTTTGTGACATATTTTCCACCGCGTGAATGGTATATAATGCTACGGGTTGGAGAATGTTGTTTATGCCACACCCTGGGGAATGCTCTGGGAAATAAGGCAATCTCTGTGACTGAGTGTCTTGGCGCGCCATCCATCTTGACCTCCGCCATCTGCTCGACTTTTACTCCTGTTCTTCGGTGGCCGCCCGCCCCTCGCGCTGCCTCCCGCCGCGCACTACAGGGCCATGCCGGTGATTGGACCACAGAGAAGGCCTGGACTACGGGATTTTATTCATGCCAACATTTGGACAGCAGGAGCTTGTCATTTAAGACTGCACTGGGATTTTCATAACAAATGTTGAACTTGATTTTTGTGTCAGGAATCATGCCAATAACCGTCATTGAACTATATATACCGTGCAAATGATTCACTCATACGCACAGACTCATTGCTATTTACAAATGTGTACTGGTTCTAGTTTATGCTCAGCCAAGTCTTTGCCCGTGAGGTGAGCGTTTTAAATTCAGACATGGTTTTCATTTCAGTGGTTTGTGAATTTTTAAGACTTTGCACTTTCGTACCAAAGCACTGACCACAGGAAGTCCTGCAGTGAGGAATTGAGGAATCGTACAGTTGTTATTGATGGAGCCGCTGGCCACTCGGTTTCTGTTTTGTCTCTGTATAAATTAACTGAGCCGCTCTGGTGCAAGATTATTGATACATTTGAATGTTAGTGAGAAAGCATAAATCGCTAAAGCTTCCAAAACTGAGCAGTTTATACGTTTCAGGAATATTGCAGTGATGAAATCAGATTGGCTTTTTGTCCATAATCTTTATAGTTTGAATAATAAACCTAATGTGTTTTGTGGCTGCTGTCCTGCAGTATAATGTGTGTGAGAATATCATAGCGTGCATGTGCAGGAGGGGGGCCTGGTTTGGAATGTAGTGTCGAATACGTTTGAAGTAATTTAGCTTTGTATTGTTTTGGGGATTTTCTTCTGAAGCACCAAAGAGGCGCCAAAAGCCCCCAAACCTGCAGCACAGTGGAGGCATCACAGTGGAGGCATCACAATGGAAGCGTCACAGTGAAAGCATCACAGTGGAGGTGTATCCGGGCAAGACTCACAGCTAAGCCACACATGCCTTCTAACCCTATTGTTCTCACTGTTCGTTCACTGGAGAATAAGACGGATTATATTCGTCTGCTACGCTCTTCCCAGAAGATGGTTAAAGACTGTTGTGGAGCGGAGGAAGCTGTGCAGGAGGAGGGAGGAGGTGGAGGAGCTGACCAGTGCAGGACACCACGCTCTGAAACAGGGACAACCCTGAGAGGCGGTGCACTGTTTCAAAGGAGCAGTACTACGCTTTCCCCTAAACCTCCAAAAACATGCTGCTCAGGTCGGCCCACAATGGCGGCGCTCAGTCGCAGCGGCTCAGGACTAACACAACACCTGAACTACGCAATTTCGTTGTACAATTGACTCGCTGCCCAAGAAGTAATTTCCGGTTCCGTTCCAGCACGCCAGAATAAAAGCACACAGCTCGTCTCATTCATTAGTTTAGCAGGTACTTCCTACATAACAAGAATATAATTAAAACACACATTTTAAGTGCCACTGTAATGCCATTGATGTCTGCTCTGACCTTGTTCGATGACAATAATAAAAAAGAGGTGAAGCTAAGCAGCAGGTTTACGATAAGGACCAGTCTTTTCAGAGCCGGCTTTGCACTTGTTGCAGCGTGAGCAGATAAACAGTGGATTTTAAAGGATAAATCGCCCTATAAGCACTTTTATAATTAGAAAGACGCACAACTGAACCAGCAGCAACCGTTTAAAGTTTAGACATGCTGCATGCTATCACTGATCCATGGTGCAAAGGGGCAAAAAATGTCCATGAACATCCCAAGGCTTGAGGCAACTTCACCATTACTTCCCCCAGATCCGAGCTGAGACGAGCCGGAGCCGCGGCTGCACAGGCGTGTCAGGAGCAACATGGACGAGCGAGGAAAGGCGTGAGGGGCGAGATAGTAAATGTGGTAGTACGCACTTCCGCTGGCAAACCAATCACCGCTAGATCCGATGCTACATTAGGGACGCACCTCACCTTCAGCCCTCCCTTTCGCCTCTGACGTCGCATAGCTTAGCCTGGGGACGGAGCTGCTGCGTTTGGCCGGCGTCTCGTGCCAAACACACGATTCAGTTGCACAAGGCGTAAGGCCGCGCAACTGAACTACGCTTTCGCCGTATGCGTCTTTGGTAAGTGTCCGTGTGGTTTTCATTCATTAAATCTAGTTCGATCTGTCCTAAAACCGTGCTGTTTGTAGCATGTTGGCGTCTTCTCGAGCTCACGCCTCTGCCGTGCGCGTGCTCTACCTGCCGTCCCCGTGGGCTGTGGCGTTGGGGCTTTTCCTCGCCGTGCGTATGCTGTGCAACGCGGTCGTATTGAGAGAGGACCGGGCGAATCGTGTGCGGAGTGCTTCAATTGACGGTATGTTTTCACAGTGCTTCCAGGAAACAGATGTATGCGTGCTTCTCCTAAAACAAGTCATATTTTCATAGGATCCTGTTCCTACCTCCCCTTCTTTTTCCATATGGTCGTGATCGCTTCGAACTGCTGATGGCTTGGTTAAAGTAAGCGCCCATCCGGCGCACAAAGTTAAAGCTGCGTACGAACTGAACTGAACTCAATTAACCAGGGCGCGAGGGCTCCCGCACCTGAGTGCGCCCCCCGCTGGTCTCACGAACTACTCCTCCACAAACAAGGTAACAAGGCTATCGCCATCTGCGTGGCCCTAATACGCAACGGCTGCTGTAAGACTTCGTTCCTATCCTGGTCCCCAAGTTGTGGAGCTTGGCCCTGAGCGCCACACTGCAATAGGATTATTAGATTTTGTTTTATTTTTTTCATTGTTTGAGTGGATGTGGATACGAATGAGTGTGAATGCGGTTGTGTGTGTTAAATGATTTTAAAGTAGATTTATAAATTTAACCAAAAAATGCTTCTCCTATGAAACTAAAATAAAGTCTATTTTATATAATAACTTTTGCTGTCTGTCCATTTTCACGCTCCTCTCGAACCTATGACCTTGTAAACAAATAATTGTGGTTCCTTGGGCCCAGAATCCAAGGTGGCGTTGTTGGTAATTCTTAAAGTAGCTACACTTTTGATTTAAGTTAAGCCTCGGCTGCTACACAAGGAATCACCCGAAAATAATTTTCTTTCATTTGAGATATTGATTGTGTTTTGTCTGTTAATAGTCAAGCATGAGGAAAGTTGAACTAATGAACTGCTGAACGAACTAATGAATGAGACGGTGCTTTTATTTTACTGTGCTGGCAAATCCAGAAGTCGTTTCCTGGGTGGCGAGGTTGCCGTTAGCTTAATGCACAGAGACAATTGTACAATGTCAAATAAAGCACTTACTTACTCATATTGTAGTAGGGGGCTGAAACCCAATCTAAGGCATTTAAATTCTGTTACAGATTTTATTGTACAATTTGATTAATAGAAAAACACATTGATATACGGTTTTAGTTATTTCGAATGAGCCATTGACTCACCTCAGCCATACATGAGGAACCTCCGCTGGCTGCTCCGGTGACTTGGCGGGTGCACGTCCTAATTCTATAGCGATTGTGCACTATTGTGTTGTCTGTGCCAGTCTTATTGTGGATCCGTTGGCAGCTGCGTCCCAGAGCAAATTTCCCCTGGAGGGACATTAAAGATGAATTCAGTCATTTACATGCCAGCAGCTCAGTTAACTGGAAGGAGCTCCTCTACTGTATGGCGAGAGGAGCCAGCTGAGGTGCAGGCGCTGTATCACGTAGCTTTGAGACGTCGCTATGATTGATTAAAAAGTGCACTTGATCCAATCTGCAACAACTGCCCCCTTAAAGGTTTGTCCTCAGGAGCTGTCCTATATTTAGCCATCACTGTGTTACTCCAATTCTGTGTCCGAAAATCCGAACTGACAGATATGTGAAAACAAACGATTATCTTTCGGAGACACATTTCCATATTATGGGTAATGTAAAATGTTTGAAACCGTTTTGGATTGCGAGTAGCTCTCCAGTGCTCCTCTGGGCCCTGTTCCCATGTAGAGCCATATAAAAGCACTCATAAAAAGCAGCCTTTCAAACACTTTAGGAGAAGCGCGTGTAATCCATCACAGCCAACATTTAGGCCTGCATCGATTTCCATCAGAGTTACATTATATTTAGTACAAAATAACTCTGAGCTCGCCGGGGAACAGAGGCGCAGCGGAGCGTTCACAGATGAGAGACCAGGGGCTAGAATTTGGAAATCGTTATTTGTGTGCTTGATGCTTGTTTATGAGTTGAAGCTTGAAATGATTCTTGGTGAAGCCTGTGGTAACTGTTTTCAGAAATTACCAACAGCAATGTAAAGTTATGGTTTTCTTTCTAACACCTCCAACTAGTTTAACTTGACCAAGTGGCATTCTAACAAGAAATGCTTCGTAAACGAGGACTCATTTTATCCTCTCTGCACTGTCTCCCCATCCAATTTGGAATTAAATTTAAAATCTTAGTGTTGACTTTTAGAGCCTTGTCTGGTCAGAGGTCTCCTTCTTAGATCCTCGGGGCCAAAACCTCCTCACTGTCCCGGTGACCCGCTTTCAAACCAGAGGGGACTTGTCCTTTGAAGCCGTCGCTCATAAACTGTGGAATGACCTTCCCCTGTCACTGTGTGTGGCCCACTCTTGATTCTTTTAAAAGCAGCTGAAGACACGGCTGTTCAAACCATCTTCAAGCTGACAAAGGCTTACGATTCTTTCCATTTTTATTTGTGTGATACTTGTTTTTTAAGAACTTTTTCATGGTGATTTTATCTGCCAAAGGCCACCGTTTTTTACATACTGAAATATGTTCTTACCTGAGCTTAGACAAGTTGATGTGTACCTGTCTGGTCTTTGTGTGTACACTCAGTCACGCAAAACGACCAAAGATGTTAGCACTTGGCCCCCTCCCAATGTATTCCCATAGCTCCAAACGGGGGTGAAGTTGGAAGCTATAACATGCGCTTCCACAGGCACGTACAAAGACCAGGCAGGTACGTATCAACTCGTCTAAGCTCAGGTAAGAACATATCTCAGTATGGAAAAACGGTGGCCTGTTCCTTTAAGGGACAATGTACAGACATTAATAGAGAGTTGTGCTGCACCAGATTAAAGCTAAATATCTAGATTGTATCAATAGTCCCTGGATACAAAGAATTTAGCACCACTTACCGACATACAGGCACATCCGTCAGAGTCATCGACCAGTCATCAACCTCACACAACCCTTACCCATTTACTGTATTTCACTTTGCCTCAGTTCTTTCAGAATTTTCAGAATTCCTACAACACAATCAATTCTATTTTGATTACTGCCCCCTAAAGGCCATAATGTAAATGTAATTTCCAGTGGATATTACATTTACAGAAACAGAAGCACATCCCAATGTCAGTGAAAAAAAAAAAAAAAAAAGTTTTTCAATGAAACTCATGGGTGGTATTGTGTCTCAGGGCTCTTTGAATCACTGACATGAATCTCAGAGACCTGCGATGATTAGTTTTCAGGTTAAGCCCAGTTAAGGGAAACTACTGAAAAAGGACGTTCCACATATTAAAGCTGGGGTACCTGATTTTTTTGGTGTTGTAGAATACATTTATTTTTGCCACCTCAGAGTATGTTGTAAACTCAGCAACACACAGACCTTGTTGTATTGTTTTCATCTATAGTTTTATTGAGCAATGGATGAGAGAAGTTTAATCCAAAATAGTGGAATTTGTCCTGGGGGTGGCCGCCCCTGCTTCACTTGGTCACAACTCCGTGCTGTATATGGGTGTGAAATGTGCATATCATTACATTCTTTGAACAATTTGAATATACAGGAGGGATTGTTAGACCTAGAAACAAGTTTGGGCCAAAACAAAAAAAAATCAGGTACTCCAGCTTTAAGCAGATCATCATTTTCAAACAATATGGGATAGAAAAAGGGTCTCTCTGCTGATGAAATAGTTGAATGCCTTGGTCTTGGTATGAAAACCTTCGATATTTCATTACAGATGAAGCGTAATCATTGTGCTGAAAAGAGATTTGTGGCTGATTCAGAGACACACACGGGTTTGTGCGGATAAAGGCACAATGAGGACGGTTTCAGCCTCAGAAATACAAGACTCATTTTCAAACAGTCTTGTTCACTGATGAGGCCGTGCAACCCTGTATGGAGTAGTGGATGGTTGGTGAATGGCCACAACAAGGCTTTGACGTCAGTAAGGAGGGGGCGGAGTCATGTTTTGGCCAGAATCATGGTGAGAGAGTTGGTCGGCCCCTTTAGGATCCCTGAAAGACCTCTGAAAAATATGTGGAGTTTCTGACTGACCACTGTCTTCTCTGCTACAAAAAGAAGAGCCGTGTTTTCCCGAACAAGATCATCTTCATGCATGACAACGAACCATGTCATACTGTAAAGAAAACCTCTGCATCATTGGCTGCTATGGGCATAAAAGGAGAGAAGCTCATGATGTGGACCCCCTCCTCCCCTGACTTCAACCCTACTGAGAACTTTTGGAGCATCAACAAGCAAAACTTCTATGAGGGTGGGAGGCAGTTTTCATCCAAACAGCAGCTCTGGGAGGCTGTTCTAACATCCTGCAAAGAAACCCAAGCAGAAACTCTACAAAAACTCACAAGTTTAATGGATTTAAGAATTTTGAAGCTGCTATCACACAAGGGATCCTATGGTAAAATATAACTTGACCTGTTAAGCTGTTTTTGATAGAAATAGCTTTTGATTTCAGTAAATATGACCTCATGCTGCAAATTCAACAAATGACCATTTACAGTCAATTACAAGCTTTAAAGTGTATTGAAACTATGATTGCATAATAATTTGGAACAGTAGAGTTTGTTAACAACATTCATATTTCATTCATAACAGTTATACTGACTCTCATTTGAGTTGACAGTTTAAAAAAATCAGAAAAAAAATGTCATTTGCATAATAATTTGGAACACGTTGTAAAAGTAGTGTAGTTTGCTTGATTTTTGAATTAGCTGGGAGATTTAAGTCCTCTCTATGATCAAGCTGATTGTGCGAATGCTGATTTGCTCCAGTAGAGGCTCCAGTATCTACTTCTCATGATATAAATACGCTTAGCTTGACTGTAACACTAATGTGACATGTCTTATAAACAACACAATTGCTAAATTTTATCCTCGGAGCTGCGTTTTGGTGACGACAATAGTGACGTTTGCTTAAGGGCAATTCATTTATTAAGAAACTGTTTATTTTATTCTGATATTCCTGAGATCCATGCAGCTAAGTTCTTTCATTAATACACCGGCCATTTTGGATATCCTTGGTTTCACGCCGGACGCCTCCATTTAACAAGGCTTGGGGACACCACTTATGCAACAAAGAGATAGCTGCAAATGTAATCCGTCACCTATTTCTTGTAAGTCTGTTTGCCTTAGAATCACAAAGGTGTTAAAACTGTTGAGAGATATGGCTGTTTAAAACAAATATCTATGGAAATTGCCTTGAAACAGTGTTACTCTCTTGTAACCTAACCTTAATTTAGAAATGTGTCAGGAACACAGGGGCCTTCCAAATCGCTCCCATGTGTGGATGCAGTCTGCGGAGCCCCTGTTTGCTTGTTGTATATTTAGCAGCTAACTTCAAACCCCCGAGTGTCTTGCACCTCCTTGCTTGGAACTGGCAAAGGGAAAAGTAACACTCCGGGCGATGTGCAAATTCCCTGGTATATGCGCAAGCAGCTCTCCGCGTTCCGAGCGCCGATGAATCACAAACACTAAATAGACCTCCGTGCTCCAAACCAAAGAGCGGAGCACATAATGTTATGAAAGGAATAGAAACAAAAACAAGTGGGGAAAATGAAGCAGGGGCTATATTAGTTTGTCCGACTTTGCATAGAGATGGAGAGACAAACAATGCAATGGTACGCGGGTTAATGAAATTGCATAAACACATTTTTCACGGAGTATACTTTTTAAAGTTGTTTTTCTCTTTCTGTTTACCTGAGGGATTTGATCGTCAACAATACACTGTGCAGCTCGACCTCCGGAAAGCTATTTTGCAAAGTTTAGATCAGGCCTTCTCAAATTGGATGCAGACCGAGAGGTGATTTGGTCCGGACCTCTGTGGCGCCTCTGTCTGTACCACAGATGTCAAGTGTCCTCTTCCCCGCCGTCCTCCTGTATTAGTTCTATCCCGTAAATTTCACGTATTATTACAAAATATTTAAAAAACTCTCCTCTGCCCCTCCAAACTGAACTCTGTCACTAACCTTGTGAGAACTGCCGCCTGCAGGAGCCTGAGTGGCAGCTGTCGCGAGGTTGCGTGGCTGTCAAGTGTCCCGTTTTGGACGGGAAAACGACCGTATTTTGACCCGTCTTGGAGCTTGGTTGGGCGGGTGAGACTATTCGCCAGAAAATGTCCCGTATTTTCAAATCCAAAACTTGACAGGTATGGTCTGAACTGTGGATTTTATTGCCATAGCAGAGCTTGTTGCTTTATCGTGAGTGCAGTTGCAGCTTTGGCCTGCAGGGGCAGCATCATAGAAGAGATGCACAGTCTGCTGGAACGTCACTACCCTTTAAAGGTGCACTATGCAACTTTTTATGTGAAGAAAAGTTGATATAATAAGTAGTAGACCATACAGTGATCCAGTGAATGCTTGGGTTGTTAGCATAGCGCCTATACTTAGCGTCCCGACGGCCTGTAGGACACTCCAGAATCAATTGTTTTGGAGGTTTTCACTGCTGATTGAACCGTACGTATTTTACTTATTTGGTTAATTTGTTAGGGACAGATACAGAAACATAGCTATGATACATATTTACATCAGACTTACATTACAGTACAAAGTTACACATACATCCCATTCCGAAAAACCTACCAAAAATCCTAAAAAACCTGAAATAACATTGATCTTGAAGCATCATAGGTGCCACTGGAATGGGAAGTTAAGGTGCTAATGCGGCACGGAGGCGCAGCGGTTCATGCTTCACAGCTAGAAGGTCCAAGGTTTTCTGTGTGGAGTTTGTCCACGGAGAACAAGTGTTCTTCGTGGACAGGTGGAGGAACTGTATGACAATCTGAACAAAAGTGTCATTGCGTATTGGAAGGAGACCAACAGGGCACTTCTGAGGGGAAAACAGGTCAGACCAACTACAGCCAGATCAGCTGAAAACCGTCGAGCACAACGACATCTGGAAGGATTACTAGGTGGAGATAGGGAAGGACAAGAAGGTTGAAGCCGATTTTAAGATGCTCAAGGTTCAAGGTCAGAAGGGGAATGATGGGAGGTACAGGAGACTTCAGGAGAATGAGGAGGCTCAGAGGAAAAACGCTCACGAGGGTCTGAGAGATAAGATTAGCCTTTATTGACCTCACAATGGAGAAATTCACTTGTTTCAGATGGCCGGTCGTAATATCGCAGTTTTCAGCTCTGTCCGCGGATAAACCACGGCCCCAACAGCGACTGGACAACAAGAGCTGAAGCTACAACATCTGGACGTTCTTCCACAGTCTTGGCCCCGTCTACAGGAGGACTCCCGTCAGCTTCTCCTGTCCTCCCTTATTTGCTAAACAAACAAAGAAGGAAGGGAATCTTATTTGCATAGCGCTTTTCATATGACACAAGTCACACCCAAAGCGCTATTTTTTCCTTAGCTGAGGACTTTACTTTTGTTAATTTCCTTCGAAACAGCAGGTCCTGGCTACTAAGGGGCTAAAGTACGTGCTTGATGGCGTAAAACGGGGTTGAATGAAGGTCTGAACTACAGGCAGAGGTGACAAATCCTAATAGACGATGTAATGATGATTGATGATTCAAGGTATAGATAAAAATGTGCGGTTAATTTGTGATTAATCCTGAGCGCACTATGACATTCATGAGGTTTATCCCAATTAAATATTTGATTTGATTGACAGCGTTAGTTAATATGCTTGTCAATCACCCAGGCTACATGTCTTTGTAAAGAATAAGAATAGTGTCATTTCGTACGACATGGGATTATAGTCGTGTGAGCGCCCCTATTTTAAATGGGCGGAGCTCACACCTGATGTCTCGCTTACTCTGATGAAGATGAGTCGGAAAACAAGACAAAATGCACTGGTGTTGCAGTAAATACAGAGAATATGCATTTTAAATTTCAGAGTGCCTCGGCCTCCTTTCGTTTCCTACAATATTCACTTTCACCTTTCTTCCAAGTACCCCCTGCTAAGTCCTCAAGTACCTCCAGGGGTCCCCGTACCCCTGGTTGGGAAGCGCTGCTCCAAAGGGCTCGGAGCCATCTGTTTGTCAGCTGTAAAAGTCACCCGGCTGCACAGCATATCTCCATTCCTTTTCTTCCCCGTGTCAGATCACGGTGTGGCGCATGTTTTCACACAGATAATGGGCCGCGTGCACCTGCTGATAGTGACGCCGGTGACGGGAGCTTAACACCATTTAGGATTCATGTTGCGAGCTGCAAGCATGACGGAGAACAACGTGTGTCGTGAATGAAGGAGTAACTAGGCCATGCAATGAACACGTGACACGATAGAGTCATTGAAATAAAGACAATAATGCCTATAGACAGTGCTTTAAGTGGACAAAAAGAAGTGCCGGTACTTTGTTTTAGCCGAGACATCCCCCACCTGAAAAAAAAAAGATATTGTGTCTTCTTTTATTTTTAGGTTATTTTTTTGTCTCCTGTTTTTCACAGCATTATTGCAGTATAAATGATACTATAATAATGGTAGACAGTGTCATTTATATTCACAATAATTACACTCTGCTCAAATAAAAAACTCATGGTCACAGTCCACTGCAAAGAAACAAGCTTTGTGAACTTCCATCTGCATAATAAACAACAGTTTTGAAAGCCCAGTCTTACCTTCAGAAGACAGTGTTTTAGCTGTAGGCTGCTCTTACAGATGGATGTCTCTGTAGGCCTGTTGCAGAGGTGAGTCTTACAGGCTCATTTCTGTGCTTTTCAAACTGTCTAGCAAACATTTAAATGTTCTGGAGCTTATGCCTCCGTCATTGCAGCTTAATTGTCAGGCTCCATTCTGTGGTCAGTCCGCCTCATTTGAGCACACAGAAGTGTGTTTGGATCCATGTTTACCCGTTTATTTTGTTTTTATCACATCTACGAGGTCAAACGGGGCACATCACTCTTGTGTTTGTCACCACTTGTGAGAACCTCAATGACCGCGGCACAGGTGTGGTCAGCCAGTGCATCTCTGATTCTGACCTTCTTTTACTGCTCTGAAGCCAGGAGAGCAGAGTAGTCAAGTGTTTGTATTATAACCGAGCAGCAAAGGTTGCGTTTCACACACTCTCTCCGAGATCTGCTTGTTTGAGTGGACGAGCATCACGTTGAGTTGTTTACAAAAGCTACAGCGACACGTGCGCTTTTCACTTGTAAAACTCAAGGGTGTATGGGTAATGTAGTCTCTGCTCTCGGTGGGACGAAAAGCGTGCATTGTGAAGGCCGCTCTGAAAAGCGGGAGATCAGTCAAAGGATTAAAGGATCTATATCATGCTATTTTAGCCATTCCAAAGTTAAGTACAGGCATTTATATGATATATTGTACCTCTACCGCTATTGAGCACTCATTTTTGTGATAAATATAAGTGTTTTCTGGAGGTATTTTTCAAACCCGGAAGACACAACGCTTCGATTCAGTTAACTCCGCCCCCTCTCTCTACACATGCAACTTTACCGTAATATAAATAAACAGCAATAAGTGAAGTTACTTCACAATGCAGTTATAAGGAGTTGACATCTGCAACACAGCTTCATAAATGGCTAACACACATGCTAATATGCTAACCTGCGTTTGGATTGACTCACTGCTCTGGTCCATCGCTGTTTACATTATGGGACTCGCGTTGGTTATAAAAGTTAATCCACTTTGATTCAGGCGAAGGTTCACCAAACATCCATCAGTGACAGTCACAGAAAAACAATATTTTGGTGATAGTCGCTGAATCCCGGAGAGAAAAACAGCTGAGTGGCCTCTTCTTGAAAAAGGTTGAATAAAGTCCCGTCCTCGTAGCCAAACGCGCTTCTTTTTCTCCGTGACATTATCGTTAGTTAAGAATGAAGAACAGGTGTGTCCAGAGTAGGTAACGAGCTCCATCTTCACAGCTGCAGCGCAAACATGACTGATCTGTTCAGACGCTCAGGGATGTGTTTGTTTTGGCCACAGCTGACCTGGAAGCACCTCGGGCACATCCTCTTTTTTTTTCTCTTTGCGTCTCTCTTACGACAGAAATAATGAAAAAGCTGTTTTACAAATTAAAATCAGGCTGTAAGACATTACATTCAGACGTCGAGCACTTCCGTTCCGCTGTTACGACACAACTGAACACTCAGTCGTTCACCAGGAGAGGGCGGAGCCTCAGAGAGCAGGATTCAGGAGGATTACTGAGAGCTGCGTGAATGAAGCCACAAACCACTCTGGGGGTGTTTTTGATAAGGAAATAGCATAACAACATGGCTAAAAGCTCCAAAAAAGTCGATTTTGCATGACATAGGACCTTTAAAGAGACTAGATGCAAGTTGGCCATTTTTATACTCACTGCTGCCACCTCAGGTCATATGTGTAACTGCACCTCCACGGCACTTCAGACACAGTAAAGTAAAAACTTTTTGAGTGACAATTCATGAGTTTAGAGGCAGTTGTGGTGAACAGCTCTGGGCTCATTCTACACATTAGGACATGGCTGGAACATGTAGGGGGAGGAAAATACTTACTTTAAACATTTTTAAACTCCGTATAGTCCCTTTAAATCAGATGTGCAAATGAGCCTACCAGTATACTAAAGGCACATTCTTGGAGCACAGAGAGGTGGCGGTACGCTCAAGAGATATTTTTGGAAGTGGCAGTACAGAGGATCGGCGTATACCCACTTAAAGCACTGCCTATAGACTTTCTGTACAGAAATATGTTAATATGGCCCCTCCCCTCACTGCTGTGGAAGAACACGCAATTCTCCTTCCACTCTTGACTTTCCTGCAATACTAAGTGAAAGTGGAAAGAGCACAACTATTTTCTGAACGTTGGGGGGGAAAAAAAAAATTGTGAAAGGGGAAAAATTGGGGCAAAAATAAAAATAATTCAAATATTGAAAAATGGGGCAATTGTTCATTTCAGCTGAAACAACCAAATAATTTCCTGTAATGATGACCCTGGACCAACAGCAAAAAAACAACCTTGTATGTTAAGATAAGATTTGAACAGTACCCAGCCCTTGTCATTTGTTCTGGGTCAACTGGATGACCATGTCAAGAGCAGTTGGCCACTGCAGTGCTGTCATTTCCGGATCATCTGCCTGAACATCCAGACTCCCCGGCCCTGCACAGTTTGGGAATCTTCTTGCTGAGGTTGAGAGTGATAGGAAGTCAGTCAGCCAATCCGAATACCTTTTTTTAAATCTTCTCTACAGGTGAAAGCAAATGCAGGTCTTTAGCAACAAGCATGCTAAAGCAAGCACTATTCCAAGAACACAAACTAGCCTCCCTATGTTGCATTCATAAGTGGGAAAGACTAATAAATACGGAGTGGCTGACTTTAATTATATTGTCCCTGCAGTTTTGACAAGCGCCCTGATGGCTGCCTCCTTTGTTGGTGCACTTCTCAACGTTCATCACAGATGCTTTGGCTCGTATTTCAGTCCAGTGTGACTCAATCACAACACGCCGATTCAAATGTTAATATGTTAGCGAGACAGCCCCCCATGGCGCGCACATTGAGGCAGAGAAACTCAAAACGGTTCGGCAATCTGTTCACTGTCTTCCCTTTCCCCCGCCTGCCGATGGAGCGCGGAATAAAAAAGCCCCGCCGTATCTCTGCCTCCACCTTCCGGATTGAGTTGGCCCAGCGTGGTTTCCGCCCTCTGCGTGGAAAGGACATAAACAACGTATTGAAATGTCAGCAGAGTCCCAGGGAGTCCCACAGGGCTGCGTCCTAGATCCAGAGGGACTCCTGTGTTGACGTTAGGCCTCGTTCTTTGGCACATCACATGACGGCAGCATTAAACAAAATCCACGTTTCCCAAATGCCACTCTCCATCTGCGGAGTGAACTTTACAGAAATGTTGCCACGTTTGGAGCCAAGTCCTAAATTCATGGAGATCACCGTTTTCACACTTGAACTGTGAAGGAGGTCAATCAAAAAAAAAAGGCCCTGTAATTAACTTTTCTCTTGTAGTTTGCCTCAAAGTAAGATAAGCAAGAAAGAAACAATTTAAGAGACAAGACAAGACCTGGTAGTTGAAAACATGCCTTTTTCACACAGTGGTCAATGATGAGATTTTAGTTTTCAACCGTTTAAAGCACTATAACTGATTTCTTTTCTGATTTTTCTAATTGTGAAAAGTGCCTATAAAGTAAAGAAAAGTTTTGGAGGTGGGGAAACCGGAGCACTGCCTCCTCTGAAACAGTGCACCGCCTCCCGGGTTTGTCCCTTTTCAGAGCGTGGTGTCCTGCACTGGTCAGCTCCTCCTTCCTCTTCCTCCTGCACAGCTCCCTCTGCTCCACAACAGTCTTTCACCATCTTCAGGGAAGAGTGTGGATGATGAAAATAATCTGCTTATTCTCCAGTAAACATATTAGCCAGAACAATAGTAGGAACAGAAGATTTGTGTGGCTGAGCTGTGAGTCTTGCCCGGATACCTCCTCGTTTGTCCCTTTCTTGTTTCCTGTAGCGCCTCTTGTGCTGCCTCTACTGTGCTGCAGGTGGGGGGGTTTCTTGGTTTTTATCCAGTGTTTCAGAAGAAGAAATGTGTGGGTCTCAAATGTCTTTAGCTTGTAAGCTAGCTGTTTGTTTACTTTTAAAAAGCTGTGAGCATCATGGCTAGTATGGACTCTCTGCAGTAAAAAATCACAAAAACACAGCAGCAACATTCAAAAGTATCCAGTAAAACACAGAAACTACAAATGCAGTTTGCAGAAACCCGTTACTGTGAAGAATGTGATGCATCCATTGTGTAGCGTGAAAGGCGACTGAGATGGTGCTGCTCCTTTCTGGGAGACAGCCATGGCTAAAGCAGGCGTAACATGGCAGAAATATGCACACGCATGTGCAGACTTTACATGTTCTCCTTGTGTCTGTGTTGGTTTCCTCCGGGTACTTCGGTTTCCCCTACCAACAAAAACATGTACGATAGGCCAGAATTAATGTGGTGAGTGGTTGGTGGTGGTCGGAGGAGCCGATGGCACAGACTGGCAGCTGTGGCTACAATAGCAGCTTACCACAACAGAGTGGCGTGAATGAATAATACTACAGTGTACCGCTTTGAGAAAAAATAAGTGTTTTAGCCATTAGAGCTTATTCAAAACCAGAAGATGAAAATCTCCTCTGAAAATACTGGGATTTTTGGCCATTTTATGAATAAGATAAAAACAAAATATATATATTAAAAAAAATCTCATATTTTTGTCAGTAACCTAGAGCAAACGTTTCAAAGGAGTTTGCACTCTGACCACTCTTGAAACTACTTTGTGGCGATCCTCAGCCTCATGCAGTAAGTAAAAAGGCAAATAATGCAATAAAATGTTTGTTATGTGTGAAGTTCCACAGGGAATTGGCCTAGATTTGCCATCACACTCACACTCAGGTGTATGTCCAGATTTAGATCAGATCCGTGTTGCATGACATGACAGCAGCATTAAACAAAGAGAGGAAATGCAAGAGACCTCGAAAATATAAACAAGAATAACTCGTTGACATGACAAGTGCCAGTCATAAATGTTTGTAAAGGACTCTTTGCACACATGGACGGCCTCCGATTTAGGTGCTTTCTGAGATTCCATAAGGGGTCATTTTGCTTGGACTTCGGGTACTGCAGACTCCATTTTAATCGATTGTTTTTTGGGGTTGTTACGTTACCTTAGTGGCAAAGCCTCTCTTTCTCAAATCAAAGAACCAAAAAGTTGACTGTGAATCCTCAGCTGCCATGCACTCCTCAACTCTCGCCCTGTTTGACAACAAAGAGCTCTGCGTGATGCGAGAGGAGCTACGCTAGTGACAGCGCAGATGTAAAGGGTAAAAGAACAATTCCCCGCTTTGACCCTACGTTCACCCCACTTCACCCCAGTGTGTATTGGAATTTTGTTTTTTAAAGCTTGTCATGATGGTACTTTATCTACATACATTCCCCTCTGAAAAAGCAGATAATAGCATAGCATTCGGGGCTGTATCTTGGGTCCTATGGGTTGACTTTACATAATAAACTTCTTTGTATATTCCACATGCATTTTCTAAGAGGGCTGGGCCGTATCGAATTGTGCGTGGTTACACTGGTGTAGTATTTGGACACCAGTGTACACCGCGTTCCAAATTATTATGCAATTTTTCTAAGATTTTCTAAATTATCAACTTAAATGACAGTCAGCATGATTTTCAAGCTTTAACTGTTAGAGGAGAATGTGATTGAAAAAACCTCCCAGTGATAACAGTATATTTTGTAATTAACTGAAAATGGTCATTTGTTGAATTTGCAGCATGAGGACGTCATATTTACTGAAATCAAAAGCTATTTCAATCAAAAACATCTTAACAGGTCAAGTTATATTTTAACGTTGGACCTCTTCTGTGATAGCAGCTTCAAAACTCTTAAATCCATTAAACTTGAGAGTTTTTGAAGAGCTTCTGCTTGGATTTCTTTGCAGGATGTTAAACTAGCCTCCCAGAGCTGCTGTTTGGATGAAAACTGCCTCCCACCCTCATAGATGTTTTGCTTGTTGAGGCTCCAAAGGTTCTCAGTAGGGGTGAGGTCTAGGTAGGATGGGGGAGGTATTCTTTACAGCAGGACATGGTGCGTTGTCATGCATGAAGAGGATCTTGTTAGGGAAAGCATGACTCTTCTTTTTGCACCATGAAAGAAAGTGGACAGTCAGAAACTCCACATATTTTTCAGAGCACACCTTCAGGGAGCCTAAAGGGGCGGATCAGCTCTCTCTCCATGATTCTGGCCCAGAACATGACTCCCTCTTACTGATGTCACAGTCTTGTTGGGACATTGTGGCCATTCACCAACCATCCACTACTCCATCCATCTGACCATCCAGGGTTACACGGCCTCATCAGTGAACAAGACTGTTTGAAAATGAGTCTTCATGTATTTTTGAGCTACTGCAGCCATTTCTGTTCGTCAGCTTCAATGAACAGTTTAGGGGAGGCCGGATAGAAGGTTTATGCACAACTGCAGACTCTGGAGGGTCCTACACCTTCATGTTCGGGAGACTCCAGCGGCACCAGCAGCTTCAAATACCTGTTTGCTGCTTTGTAGCAGCTGTTCTCTTACTCTGATAGGTTTGTCTGGCAGAAACGTCCTCATTGTGCCTTTATCTGCACAAACTTGTGTGTGCTCTGAATCAGCCACAAATCTCTTAACAGTATGATGATTACGCTTCGATATTTCTTCTTCCAGATCTTCCAGATGTGATTGATGTCAGTGATTCAAAGAGCCCTGAGACACATGAGTTTCATTGAAAAACTTTATGGCACTGAAATACAAGTTGCATAATAATTTGGAACATCCATCCTCCAACCATCACTGTCCCAGTGACGCGCTTTAAAACCAGAAGAGACTTATCCTTTGAATCACACAGTGGACAGTGGAAATCAGCTGATTTGTTCTTTTATCGTCTAATGTGAGGTTTTGTTTTTTTTAGTAAAACTGCCACTTATTTGCGAGAGAAATGACCCACAGTAATGCTAGCCAAAAGAAAATGTACTTGATATTTATAAGATTAACAAATGAAAGCTTAGCTTTTGAGACACTAGCGCCACATTTAATCCATTTTTATTTGATGACATCAAAATCCCCACTTTCCCACAAAAAAAAACACATAAACACAAAACAATTGGGGGCAATGATGTCACATCTCGGGAAAATGGTTTTAAGGATCTATCTATGCATCTATCCATCTATCTATATACTGTATCTATCCATTTGTCTTTTTGTCTATCTACTGCTGTTGACACAACATCATTTGCATGTGCACTACAGGATGGAGATCGCAGCTAATGCTACGCTCAGCTACACAGCACATACACATGACTGTGTGAGGAGCAGGCGCCGAAAAATGAGAATGAAATGATTGAAGCGTTTCTACTGTTTGACTAGATCATCTTTGCAAGGAAAGGGCCTTGTGTTTTGGATGATCTCTGACAAGTTGTAGCATAGCCGACTAGCATTCATTAGCACGGAGCTAACAATAACACAGCAAAAAAACACCATGAAAGAGTGGTTTAAAAGCTAATAATATCTCTTTCATCTGTCTCAAGACTAGCTCCTCTACAGTTCTCTCTTCTCCAGCTTTTTTGTCATTCTTTTTGAAATAGCTTATTTTCAAAGCAATTTCAATAAGTAGACTTCAATTAATTTGCCCCGCATTTTTTCCGGTGTCAATTTTACCGGAAAAAAATATTGTTATCATGATCTCTTTTATATCATGCTATGGTTGTAGGTCTGGTCTAAAACGTTTTGTACATTACTTGTTCAAACAAAGCCGGCGCACCTCTGCCCTCACTGTTGTAAATGTGCTGTCTGGAATCTAAGCTAATAGTTTTGTGCTCGGGAAACTTTTATAATGGCTGCACCATAAATCATTTCTGCCGTCACCGTTGGCTCTTCCGTCGGCGCTGCGTGCCGAGTTCAGTGCCCCGCTGCTCAGTGGGACACGGCCCACAAAGCCTCACTGATGTGGAGGCGCGGCGCGGCGGGCTTCTCGCAGACACGGGGATAAAATTAATGGTGTTTGGGTGCTCAGGTTGGAAGGTCATTAATTTCCACATTTGTCTCCATAAAGAGTGCCCTGTAAAGTTTTGTTCAGAGGGAAATTGTTTACAATGCACGCAGAATAGATGACGTTGGCTCCTGGATGAGACGTGCCGATTTGAAGACGATAGTGTTTTATTTACGATCGAGGGCCTAAAATATATGCTTCAATACGGCTGTGTCTGAAATATGGGCAATGGCCACACAGAAAACTGGATTTCCGACTATATATGGCCAGTATTAAATCTGACCAGCACCAGAGGAAGCTTATCCCTTTAGGGCACTCATTAAAATACTGTAAAAGAAATAATTTCAATTTAAGAGTTTTATTGGGGGACATGACAAGTTTATTTCTGTTGTAACAGTTTTCAAAATGTTTCATTATCATACATAAAATAAATGTGAGTGAAGTTACCATATTTGGTTCCTTGCCCTAAGCAGGTCAAAAACTAAGTTACTATATTTAGTTCATTGCCCTTTAAAGGAACAGGCCACCGTTTTTCCATGCTGTGATATGTTCTTACCTGAGATTAGACGAGTTGATGCGTACCTGTCTGGTCTTTGTTCGTGCCCGTGGAAGAGCTTGGTCGCTTCTAACTTGGAGCTATAGGAATACATTGGGAGGGGCCAAATGCTAACAACATCTTTGGTCTTTTTGCGTGAATGAGGGCACGCACAAAGACCAGACAGGTACGTATCAACTCGTCTAAGCTCAGGAAAGAACATATCTCAGTATGTAAAAGCCCGTGGAAGAGCTTGGTCACTTCTAACTTCAACCCGTTTGGAGCTGTATGAATATAAAAATACAAAGGTTTATATATAAAATCTACAAAAAATACTTCAGGTTTCAAGGGGTGCTGGTATTCCGTTGGCGTGATCATTGAATGAGCTTCGGCAAGAGCTTTGGTAATGTCATTGTGCAGTGGGCGGAGTCAGTCACCTACAATATTGTTTAACTAAAGATTTTACTAAAAATAACCTTTGGCAACATAAAAGCACAATCCTAGGGTTTATTTGTTATTTTGTCAAGAAAATACTGTAATTATGAATAATAGGTGCAACAGACATGTCCAAATATGGACAAAACTAGTTCACGTTAGGTTTAAGTGAACAGGGCATATGATCAAATATGGCGCTTGCCTTTTTCATGCTATAATTTCACTAATTTCACAACGTCCTCCAAAACCAACACATAGATCATCACTTAGCACAATTATTCACCAATAAAATGTGTGAGTTTCATCAACTTATCATGGTTAGTTTTCAAGTTATGTAAAGAATTGTACCATGAATTTAGCCAGACTTGGGTACTTTTCAGACGAAACAGGAAGTTGAGAGCGCGACCGGTCTCTGCTGATTGGTCAAATGCCACCGTAGTGAGATCTGTGATGTAGGGTGATATCTGAGTGAGGACTAAATGCTTCTTTACCTTACTGATGTGCAGCAGGGAGGCCAGAAATAAACAATTGCCCTATAAAGGGTTAAGAAAAGTGCGTGGTATCGTTTTTCGATACCAGTACGATACTTCTTTTTTGATACCGATACTAAAATATTTGTTGTCTAGAACCATCAAACAGAACAACAAGGTTAATTTAGACCATAAAACACTGTTTCTTTTGCATTTGTACCCTTGCTCTCCTTGGACCAACTGCATTAAAACTTGGATCTAAAGATATATACATTTGTTTCAGTACTTGCTTCTGATATTATATTTTTAAACCAGTAGTACCTTTTTTCTCCCCGATACCATATTATTTAACGTTTATCCAGTTCTACTTGAGAACCATAAGTGACAACAGTTTGAGAAACACTCATGTAAGATTGCCTTATCTGAGAAGCCACTAATCAGAAAAAGGAAAAAAGAATGATCAACTTCCTCTTGTTTGGACAAAAATATAACCAAAACGCATTAAACAAAAGCAACAAAAAGCGAAGATGAAAATGCTGGATGTAAAATGGAAAAAGATCCATTTAGATCAGTTTTGTGGTTCTTAGCTTTCAAACGAGGCACTGGCCTATATGCTATAAGAAGCCTTTAGATTTGGGTAAAGTCGATCTGGAGACAATGAAAAAGAGGTTAATTACCCGGTTTATTGGATTACTTCAGAAGTCTGATCACGATCGGATTTTTCCGCATCATATAAACATTGGCAGTTTCTTTTCCATGCACAAACGGGGCCTCGACTTGGATTGAGAAAAAGACAGAGCAGCATTCCACAGATTGCCGAACATCAATCAACCAGACATTGCACAGTGCTCGGTCCATGTTCCAAGTTGCAAAAAAAAAAAAAAAATCAAAAGAAAAGCATTCTTGCAGTGGTCAAAAGGCAACATATTTAAACTGTGATTACGCTTTATGGACTTTTAAATATTATACAACGACTTGGAGACCATGATTAGTGATAAATAGTGTGTATAGTGCGATGACACATTAGTGTGGTTGGCTGAATGTAACAGATCCGTTGGCTTCAGCCCTTTGCCCTTGTGAGGTTGCGGTGTTGCCAGAAAGCTCTTCTTTTTTTTCCCCCTACCAGAGTCATCATTTTCCTGCTGCAGAGGAGCTGAAACCTGATGTTCGATTCGCCGGGAGGGGGCCAGGCGGGAGGGCACATGGATGGGCCCATTCCCGCTGCTTCTCTGGCACACTGCTCCACATCTGCATAAAAACCACATCTGAGCTGGCAACGACACATTTAAAGGAACAGGCCACCGTTTTTTACATACTGAGGTGTGTTCTTACCTTAGCTTTGACAGGTTTATTTGTGCCTGTCTGGTCTTCACATGTGCTCTCAGTCACACAGCGCAGACGGCGTTAGCATTTAGCCTCTCCCCCTCTCCACTATAGCTCCAAACGAGGTGAAGATAGAAGCTACCAAGCTGTGGATTTTCTAAGCGGATAAAAGGGGGAACTATATTGTAAGGTGTTATAATACCAGGAGTAGTTTGGCATCTGCACAGTAAAGTGAAGATATTACTGCGCGGATTTCGAACAACTCCTGGTATTATTACGCCTTACAATATAGTTCCCCCTTTTAACCGCTTAGAAAATCCATCCATCCATTTTTCCCAAATCCCATTGCACCAGCCCCTTGTGGCTCCTCCTGCAGGTGGTGGGTCCACGGAAGGACAGCCTCATGGTTCTAACCGGGCCTGTTGGCCTCTCATAAGGGGCGCTTAGAAAATCCACATTGTTTAATTTTGTGTAATTATACTTCATAGTGCAACACTTCATGTAACCATATTTAAATAGGAAAAACGTGGAAGAGCTTGGTAGCTTCTATCTTGACCTGTTTTGGAGCTATAGAGGAGAGAGGGAGAGGCTAAATGCTAACACCATCTGTGCTGTGTTTACGTGGCTGAAGGCACATGTGAAGACCAGACAGGCACAAATAAACTTGTCTAAGCTAAGGTAAGAACATATCTCACTATGTAAAAACAGTGGCCTGTTCCTTTAAGAGCTGAGCTTCTCATGATACACCAACAGCAAAAGCAGCGTATGTATATTTTGATTATTCTCCTTTCAATTATTGCTATGCCCTTGAGAAATATAACAAAAAGTATTTCTCACTCTGCCTGTATTGTATTGAAAGTATCTTTCAACAACAATGCTTCAGCTATAAAGATCAGAGAGTTTTATTGGCGTCCTTGTCTAAGTTTGGCTGAAAGGGATTATTGTACCTCTTCTGTATTACATGCCAATGCCAATGCTCAGGTAAACCATCACTGATCAGAAATGGGGCTATGGGGCTTAAAACAGATTTATAAACATTATTTTGGCACCTCAGCATTGATATGTTTTATAATTTGGAATAATATAGGCGCTGGTGAAGACTTGTGGGGATAACTTATTAAAGGAACAGGCCACCGTTTTTAGATACTGAGATATGTTCTTACATGAGCTCAGACGAGTTGATGCGTACCTGTGTGGTCTTTGTGCATGCGCTCAGTCACGCACAAAGATGTTGTTAGCATTTGGCCTCTCCCAGCCTATTCCTACTGTAAAGCTCCAAATGGGGGTGAAGTTGGAAGCTACCACACTCTTCCACGGACACACATAAAGACCAGACAGGTACGTATCAATTGTGTCTAAGCTCAGGTAAGAACATATCACAGTATGGAAAAACGGTGGCCTGTTCCTTTAAATCAAAACTTTCAGTTTCAGTTTACAGCATGATCAGTAGCTTCAGCACAGCCTGATGAACACACTTTGGGCAGAGCAGCTCAGAACTTTCCCAATGTTGGATCACGGGCAGTAATAATGTAGAGGGTCTTAATTATGACGCAGTATTACCCAGGAAGTACAGAACGAAGCACTGGAACCATACAAGAAGAAAGAGCTAAATTAAGGGGAGACACTACAGGCAAAACTCAATTTTTTTAGTTTTCAGGTTTTGGACCAAATTGGTCTCTGAACATACAAGCTTTCCCCTGGAAACAGAAAATATGCCTAATCTTCACAATAACATGTTTAAATATCGCGCTGGTTCAATGTTCCCCCATAGACTTATATGGGAGAACACAATTTCAAGGGCCTTTTTCTCAAAACACATTTTTCTGTCATTGTGGCGACACTTTGTCCACGTCAGTCGGACCTAAAGACTTCAAATTTTCCAGCATTGGACTGAACAATATTTGGAAGATTTTTTCAGAGGGATTTTTTATTATTTAATTCCCAGCCCCATTTATTGAGTTTTGAATGTCAAAAAATAAGGCGAAAATTACATTTTTACAAATTTTTACACTAAACAGCTTATTTTAAAACTAAACAAGAAATCCAAAATCCCCTCTGAGAAAGTCTTGGTAACTCATTTATCAATAAAATGAAACCATAAATTTGAACGTAGCTCTATCCGTTATTCAGATTTCATTGCCGAAAAGATGGGAAATTTGGGGCATTTTTAGGCATAAAACACCTTGTTCTTGTATGAAAAGATAAAATAACAGAAAACTTGCCATGTATTTTTTTCTCACATTAATGCCAGTGATCGACAGCAAAAGTTTCAAATTGATATCTGTAAATATACATTTTTTCCCTATTCACCTGCAGTGTCTCGCCTTAAGTATAAACACCAGAGGATTACTCAAAACTGCGTGAGTGAAGTGAATGTTTACTGTGTTACTTGATCAGGGGGAGTGGGTTAGGCTTAGGACGGCAAATGTCATGAAAGTTGTGTTTCACTCACTCACGCCTTGGAATTTGGATAATGCATAATTGGAGAAAATAACTAAACCTAATGTGGCAGAAAACAGACTAAACCTGCAGTAACAGATGTCATGATTGACATTTTGAACCAATTCCGGAGGATGAGCGCCAACAGAAATTGGCTTCATCTGGACAACCCTGATCATGGGCCAAGAAACCAATCAACAAAAGAGTGGTAATACACCAACAGACTTACTTATATACATCTGGACTTTTAGAGTGTCTCTTATCACATTGTTATTCAGTATTATTCAGTCACTTCTTAGTCATACCGCGATAATGAAGCTACAGTAGCATCTCTGATCGCGATCATATTTATGGAACTTCAAAATACCGTACTTCCCCCTTGACTCCTAATTCTCTCCAGAAGAAGTGCCGCTGGATTTACACGACTTCTGCTCTGATCACCGCCAGTGCTGAGCCGGTGCTAATCCAATTTGGAATTCAGAACAGCACTCTTGCAAGAACTGCGCCACACTGAGCCCCGTTCCTCCAGCGAACCTGCATCCACTTTAGTTCACTTTTTCTTTCGTCCTTGGAGTTTGTTCTCTGACGTCTCGGACCGACCGCTGCTCCGTTGCCCTGGGCGTGCCGGAGTGGTCGTGGGGGGGTGGGGAGGTGGAGGTGGGGTTGAGCTAGTTTCACCGAGGTCGTTCCCGCCTCCATCCCGGGACTTCTCGCTCCTTTTTTGGGGGATCGCGGCTCGGAGCTGCCCCGCCGTTTTGATTAAATCTGGCACCGCCTTCCGCCGCGTCCCCCGCAGGGCGCCGAACAGGCTGTTGCGAAAACGGCTCCGCCATTGCCCAAACAATTACTATCAACAGAGAGAGGCATGACCGTGTCGGAGAGGGTTTTCACTGTTATTTTTCTATAGCGAGTGCGGCCTTGGAGCTACATCCCTGATCGAAGCGGTGACCTCAATACACCGACAGTTCTGATCCGGAGGGTGGATTTGAGAGTGCGGATCTATTTAATGGTATTCTGGAGTGCCAGTCATACTTAGAGCTTAAAAAACCCGACTGTCACGGCCAAACGGGGATGTCGTGTACAGTTCTGTGTGTGGGAAGTGTCAGGGAAAGTTAACAGCAGCCAGTACAGTAAGGTTCAGCTGAGGACAAATTCAGTCATGAGTGAGTTCACGCGGATTTGGAAGACGCTCATGCATGTTTGGGTTATTAGGGCGAGACACGGCAGGTGAAAGTATTGATTTTTCACTCAGTGGTCGAAGTGGAGATTTCTAGTTTTCTCGATTAACGTCTTAGAGGGTCATTTAACACGTACAAACACGGCAGGGTGTACTAAAGTGGAGCAAAAAGCAAACGCAGTTGATATTTGTGTTTCTAAAAAACAGTGTGCATGGGTTCTCATGAATATGAATATAACCAAGGCAATTTTGCCACAGCGCGCAAAATTTGAGGCGGGGAAAATGCAAGTGATTGCGTTTAGAGATCGCTGTCGTATTGATCATGACTATGTGAAATAAATTAGTACTCTAATACAGTTTGTGCACCAGTGTGTGGTTATAAACGTTAACAAATGTTTGCATCTGGCTCATTTACAAAGATAAAATAATAATTGGGTTGTTTTAATGGTGTGCGGGGTTCTGAAGAAAGCCAGCTACACGTTACTTGCGACCTTGGCTCGACCTGCAGTTCACAATCGCTGTCCAAAAAAACGGCACCACAAATTGAAAAGGCTCCACCTGTCTGTCCCATGTCCTTTTAAAGTCCTTGATCCTTACGAAATCCAAGGGGTTGGTGCACAACGGTGACGGGGTGTTGAGGATGGCCACATGAGGAGGCTCATCCCCGGGGTTTCCGAAGTGCACGCGTGTTTACTCATATTCTCTGCTTTTGAAGAGTCCATGAGTAGTAGTAGTCCATGAGTACTTTCTTTTATTACATTCATTGTGTCTTCTTGAGTAATACACTTTTTAAAAGACACTAGGTTGAAACAAACAAAACTACAAAGAACTACAACATCCCAATAAGAGACGCATCATGCACTTCGGGAGACGCCTCTGACGAAGACGGACGTAGTTCCTTGTCCGTCGAAACACGTAAGGTAATTGAACAGCTTTTGTTTGTTTCAACTTAGTGTCTTTTGAAAAGAAACCAAAAAGTTTATTAGTCCATGAGTAGTTTCCGTCCCACATATGACCGTGGCCTGTGCGCTCCGTACCGCAGCAGGTGACGTGCTCCTCGGACATGCGTGTGGAGACCGCTGGATGAGCGCTTTGAGGGCATGGAGTTGTTTTTGTTTTTTTCCCTCCTTCGCCAACACGTGCATGTACACGACTAAATAACTGAAGGCAACAGACAGTAATCACAGACAGTATCTATTGGATATTTCGTTAAAGCCATGAGTATTTATTTGTGATAATGATAATCCAATTTGTATTAAAATGTGATAATTATTTTAATGGACATCTGACGCTCAAGAATAAGAGCCGCAGTAGTTTTGCGCAGACTGTGCTCGCTCAGTAGACTCATTGCATATCACATTTACGGCACTAATAATATGCCCAGTTTGTAATAGTAAATCAGGAGCAAAACACCCACTCGCTAATTTTAAAGGAATAGGCCACCGTTTTTACATTACTAAGATATGTTCTTACCTAACCTTAGCCGAGTTAATATATCCCCGTCTGGTCTTTGTCCGTGCGCTCTGTCACGCAAACGGAGCACATACGCAGCCTCTCCCACATGTCATATAGCTCCAAAAAAGCTCACGATAGAAGCTACCAAGCTCTTCCACGTGTTCCCTATTTAAATAAAGTTACGTGAAGTGTTTTCATGCGAAGTATATTTACACAGAAATGTAACGTGTCGATTTTATAAGCAGTTAAAAAGGGGGACTATATTGTGAGGCGTAATGATACAAGGAGCACAGCGTCCGCGCAGTAACTCCTAAAGACTTCCCCCGCTCACTTCCGTCAGCTTAGTAAATGATCGATCCTCTTCGTTTTTTTTTTGTCAGAATAAAAATAGTAAAACACACAAACCTTCTGAATGGTAATGTTTTTATACTGGTCTGACCCCTGCCCTACAGTAGGTAGGCAAACACTGTAGATGACATCACCAGAGGGCTCTTTGGTGTAGTAGTCACACACCTTGCCATTCACTATATCAAAACAATCAATAAAACAACAATATACATCGGTTTATGTTAAAACTACAAGTACTATATACATTTATTATGCTGAACCAATGGTATGTGAGCTGCTACTTCTTTTTGACTATCTACACTGTTCACATGTAGTGTTGTAATATAATCAAATACTACATCAAATAAGTAGCAACTATTTGCAACAGTTGCGTGTAGCCAATAACTACCCCCAAGCTTTCACAAAACCACCAGGAATAAAAAGTATTACTACAGTATGTTATGCTTGTGTGTCAGAAAACTTCGTCTCAGTGTCACTGTGCTGCATGGATGGCAGAACAGAGCTGTAGCCTGTGGGCTCTGCATGGATGGAGGGACTAAAAGCCATATCAGTCCGACGCGATTACTATAACTGAAAAAATAACTGAGCTACACTACTTTTGAGTGACTTAATCCACCTCAGTATACACTACAATATATTTCTGTATAGTGGCTGCTGTCACCATGTTGCACCAACTATATGTTATCAAACGGTCAGCCCTTCAGAAACTGAGCTTTAAAACAAACTTTACTTGCATTTTACAGAGAACTACTTCATGCAGGATGAGAAACAGATCTCTGAGGCCGTATCGCATTGATTTCATATTCATAGAACCAGGGTTAGCGACCTCACAGACTCCGCAGAGAAGTCCGTGTCTCGTCAAGTGTAGCGGCGTATAGACAAAGGCCACATTACGGTGCAAGTCTCTGTCTTCTGCTGGAACTCTCTGTGTCCTCTGCTGGGACACTTTAAAGTCAAGATTGATTAGGCTGAGTGTTAAGCACAGAGTTTGTTCTTTATCAGTGGGCTGGAGTTGCTGTGTTGAGAAAGAGGGAGTGACAGGCAACTGACGGCCTCGAGGCGCTCCGGTGTACAGTGATGTTTGGTGTTGAAGACTAAATCAAAGTAGAAGAACTTTATTTACATAGCGCCTTTCACAGACATTGTCACAACGTGCTTTACATGAGACAACTACACATTCATTCCATACTCGCTGGTGTTCAGTTTCCCCTGGGGGAGACTGACAGAAACGTTCAAAATACTCAACGTAATTGATTCGGGGTTTTAAGTGTCAGGGTCGTGTCAAGAATATTCAGCTGTAAACGATCATTTTTACAGTGCCAGGTGCCAAGTTATCTTCCTGTCCCTCATATTTCTCTTATTCTTTGAGTTCCAAAGTTTTTGACACAGTAACAATGTCGAGGGGAGTGTCTCATTCCAAACTCCTGTCACTTGTCTGTCGATGGCAGCCGGTAATGCCCTCTCAGTCTCTCCATCCTCTCCGCCGAACCATTCCACCACCAGTGTCCAAGGCCTGAGAGAGATATTTCCCATGATACTTTTGCACACTGCTGAAAGCTCTTCCTTAATCCATTCAATAAACCGATGATCACTCTCATTTGTCTGCCCAAGTCTCTCCTGGTTGAATTGCAGTCATTAACGGCCAACAAAGGATAAAATCTTTTCCCAGTCTGTGTCTTTCTTGTTTTCTTGACTTAGTGCACCGTGATGGATGGAACACTCTAAGGTTACTCAGACTTGTGCGAGTGCCGTCATTAACAGTCCGACAAGCTCCCATGTAGTGTCTCAAAAGTCTTCAGACTCCAGGCTGCACGTCTGCAAAGAGCAATCAGAGAATTTCAATTGGTGTCTGGCGTCTGTGAATGTCAGAAGCATGGACAAAACAACCAAGAGACGTGTTTGTAATGTCAAATATTGCAGTAATAAGCATTGCAAATACTTATACAGTACTTATTGCCTTGTAGCTTCTGGAAAAAGAAGTCTGACGCTTAAATGGTAAAATGGACCAAATGGATTTGGGAACACAAGGAAAAACAATTACTGGAACACAAACACTGTCATTTATGTAGAATCTTTGCCAGATCTTCCAAAAATAGTTCCAGGAACTTAAACCCACAAAAGAGAGCTGGGTGCATGTGCTCTCGTCCAAATGGGGGGATCAAGTTCAGCACTGGTCTTAATATTTATAAATATTAATAAAATATATACATTTTCAGTTATAATGAGCAGAGGGCATTTTTATGGCACGTACAGGTGTTTGGATTAGGTTTTTGTGGCATGGAAAGTATTACAGTACTAACGCCAGAGGGGAACCATCGGAATCTTCTCTTTTTCACGGGACACAGACAGTGTCCGTCACACAGTCACACTGGGATAAATAAAGTCTGTAATTTGTCCCAAGAGCTTAAAAAGGATGTTGAAGGATCTCAACTCTGAATGAAGTACATGAGGCCGCGAGTAATGTTGATGTAAAATGAGGGGAGCGAAGGGGAAACTTTAGCATTTGTTGCAGTCAGTCGACCACGTCTGCCACCATGATTAAATGGCATTGAACAGTATTTGCGCCATTGTTTTATTAATGCAGTTGTCAAGGGCGACAGTGGCGCAGATGGTAGAGCGGGTCGTCTCATGATCGGAAGGTCGGGGGTTCGAAACCCACCTCCTGAAAGTGCACACTGTCGTTGTGTCCTTGGGTAAGACACTTCACCCACATTGCCCCCAGTGTCTGCGTACATTGGTGTATGAATGAGAGTATGAATGAGTGAGTGGATCCTTGCTCTAAAGCGCTTTGAGTGCCTAATGTGGGTGGAAAAGCGCTATATAAGTTGAGACCATTTACCATAAAACTGTTTCAATGAGAACGATGAAGAGTAGCCTACTAAAAGAAACAAAGAAACATGGACCAATGCGGCCAACGATCAGTGGAGACTTCACACACAGACATCATCACACATCAGCAAATATATGTTCAGATGCCCCAAAGGAAAGTCAGTAGCCTGTAGTGTTCTCTCGAGCCGGTCACAGCAGAGATGGAAAGAAGACCAGGTAAGGTGCAGAGATAGAGAGGGGAAAGACTACTCACACAAAGTCTGAACTTTCGCCGCTACACCTGTGTCTTTGGGCTAAAATTAAGTTCCCAACGCTATTGACCAGTGATTACCAACACCAAATGCTCCAGAACAGAGACACAGAGGCAGTCAGATGTATGCCACAGGTCCTGCAGACAAAGTGAACAATGGATGAACAATGAATGATGACTGTCGAGTGGGCCACGGATAAAAGTGGGTTCCCTGTGGCACATGACTCATGCATGTTTGAGTAATGTTGGAGTCGTTCGTGGGGACTATTCAAACACATATGAACATCACAATAACACAATATTGGAAGGTTGTCTGGACTCGATAAGGCTTATTAACAAGGCAGGACAAACACGAGCATTTGCAACGCCACTTCCCCACCGCCGCCTGATGCACCATGATAAAGTAGGCTGCGGATGAACGTTAGCCTGCCTCTAAACGGCCGGTCGGCTGCAGAGTGCATCATAGCCGTGTCAGGGAACAAACAAATAAGATGAAGTGCTTTCTCAAAGTCAGTGTAAAGGACACGAGAGCGCCGCAGCAAACAGTGATGGATGAGCCAAACAAGGCGGTCTGGCCATTGTTCAATTAGCACTCCGAGCAATGGCACTTTAACACAGGGGCTGGCAGGCTTTAAGGAGCGCTAAATTGAAAACGCATACGTCTCCGAGCGCTGACAGGCTCATTCCCTTTCCCAAATTGGTCACAAATTTATGATTTTCCATAACAGTTGGCGGTTTGACACCTCATATTTCAATCCGGGGAAATGAATGGGCCGTTGTTCGCTTCAGGGACTTTCTTAAAAGTAGTTTGAGGCGCGCTCATGGGGAAAGTTAGTGGGATTGGTGAAATGAGTACTCCCCACGTTATAGTTTGAAATATTTTATCCTGAAAAATTAAACTCATATTTCTCTAAACATAGTTGACCTTCCCTCACCGTGGACACTCTTGCGCTGCCTGACCCAAAAAGAAGTCACCTCCCACGCTCTACTATTTTGTTGTAGCACCTTTAGCTTTGAGTACAGTGCGCATTTGCCTTATCGTGGTTTAAATAAGCTTCTGCGATGGCAAAGATCCAGTGTTGCATTATTTTTTACCAACATCTTCAAATGATGAGATGGGAACCTTTTCTAGCACATCCCAAAGATTCGCAATGGGGTCAAGATCTCGACTCTGCTGCAACCTATCCATCTTATGTTCCCTGAGCCGCTCTTTCACAATAAGAGCCTGATAAATCATGGCGTTGTCATCTTGGAATATGCCCGTGCCATCAGGGAAAGAACAAATCAATCAACCTGGTCATTCACGATGTTCAGGTCGTCAGCTGATCTCAAACCTCTGAACCAAGACCTGACCAACTGCAGCAGCTGCAGATCCGAACACTTGGTTACATCCAGGTAAAGGACACTTTGTGTTTGATCCAATGGCCGCTGGCTGCTCTGCTTTATGCCCACGACACTAGAGGCCGCCATTGCTCCGCCATTGCTGTAGTACCACCATATTGCCGCTAGTGCCCCATTGAAAAGCATTGGAGTTTAGACACCTTAAAAACAACTTTAACGCCTGGTTTCAACACTAGACTAGGCTAAATATTCCTCCTGTGATAACGCTGGGTTAGTCACAATTTAAGAAACCAGGCTGGTTTTCGTAAGAAGAATTTTAGAAATCTCGTACTTAATGAGGGTCGGACTGTTAGCATTGGAGCAGCGCGAGCTACACGTCACGCAAGGGCCGAGTCTACAGTGAAGATCCCGCCCGTATGCCCTTTTTAGGAACATGCTTCGTCAGAGCTGGGGAGGGGGAGTCTGTAAATCCGCCATGATCTCCCCCTACGACCGTAGTCATTACGGTAAACGGGGTGGAGTGAGGAGAAGCTGTCCATTAATATATACAGTCTATGGTTTGATCGGGCAGATTTACACTGCTCGAGAACTAAACGAAGCAAAGTTTAAGATCCATGAACACAGAAAACCTTCGCCCATATCACGTGGCTCAGTGTAAAGTTGGAAGCCTCTGACCTTTTTTTTGACCAGTAAGTTCCGCACAGAGCTGGAGTATTAGCGTTTACCTACCGCACCCAGAGATGAGCCGTGTGCACCGTTTGCAAAGGTCTTTCTCTCAACTTCATTCTCAGCTACTCCATCTTCTCACTCCACACATCGCTGCCTCGACCCTTCTGCTTTAGCGCTCAACTTTGCTCCTGCAGTGCGAAATTTGTGGCTGTTGGCGTCCGTGTGCCGGCTATTGTGAAGAGTTACACCTTTAGACGGCCTGGCGGCGCTTCATGAATATTTATCCCGTGATTAGGCCTGATTTATCAGGCTGCGACAGCCCGCAATGACGGTTCTGAGGAGCCCAGACAGAGCTATGACGGTGTTAATGCTGAGCTGTACACTTACTCTAATAAGGTTTCTCCCCTGCCCATCGTACTTCATTTGAATTGTGATTAAAGAATAAAATAGAGTGTTGATAATGGCAATAATGGCGAGCGTCGGAGATAATGTAAAACGCTGATGTGGTATAAACTCGGGCGAAAACGTAAAAGTGCTTTCGAGAATTTAAAGCACAGAGATAGATGAAGGTGCAGCCTCAGGGGGAATGAGAGAGAGAGACTTCATAATGAACAGTGTATTACGGAGACTTCGCTTGGACGTGATGAAAACAACTTTTTCACGATGAGAGAGCAAAGTCTGTATATGAGTAAGTCTTTTTTTATTTGTTATGGCAGGGTCAAATTTGGCTGATTGATCAACTGGACGGTTAGTGATGAGAAGTCTGCGATCTCTAAGCCACGTGTCGCAAAGGTGAGTACCTTCTGAATATTGTACAACAGAAAACTTGATGGGAGGCTGGGACAATGACTTTGAATGGGTTGTAATCTCCTTCATCAGTGCAGGTATTTGATAATAATGTCAAACACATCTTTATCACCCCCTCCTGGAACTGCCACCTTATTGTGGTGGAGGGGTTTGAGCATCCTGGGGGCTCTGTTGTCGGGGGCTTCGGGCCCCTGGTAGGGTCTCCCATGGCAAACAGGTCCTAGGTGGCGGGCCAGACAAAGAGCGGTTCAGAAGCCCCTTATGAGAGACCGGGTTTGAACCATGAGGCTGTCCTTCCGTGGACCCAACACCTACAGGAGGAACCATAAGTGGCTGAAGTGGCTGACCATAAGTGTGATTTGGGCAGCTCCAACAGCTCCCACAACCCGGCAATGGACAAGTGGAAGAAAATGGATGGATGGATGGATGGATGGATGGATGGATGGATGGATGGATGGATGGATGGATGGACATCTTTATCACACATCTGTACCAACAGTCCCTGTGACCACTATAATAAAAATAATAATACATCAAACCTGTATAGCGCTTTTTTGGACACACACAGACGCTTTACATGTGGAATAAAGGGGGGTTTAGGAAAAAGCTAGTTTGAACAGGTGGGTATTGAGTACTGATTTGAAGGTTGGTAGTGAGTCAGAGTTTCTAATGGGCTGTGGGAGTGAGTTCCAGAGGGTGGGGGCGGCGATGGCGAAGGCTCGGTCTCCCAAGGTCCGGCGGTTGGTGCGGGTGATGGGAGTGAGGCGGTTGGTGTCGACTAACATCCATCGGTACCGGAAGTACCTGGAGGAAACCTATGCAAGCACGGGGAGAACATGGAAACTCTACACAGAAAGGCCCCGTTTGGGGATCAAACCCAGGACCATCTTGCTCTGAAGCACGAGCGCTACCGTGCCGCTACAAATATTCATCAAAATAGTATCAAAAGTGGCTAGCCTCCTATTGTAAGTAAATAGAAAGAAAGAAAAGAGAGATTAAGAGAAGATCATATTTTCTCTGTTTTTGGTGCATTTAAGGCGAGACACTGCAGGTGAATAGGGAAAAAATGTATATTTACTGATATCAATTTGAAACTTTTGCTGTAGATCACTGGCATAAATGTGAGAAAAAAATACATTGCAAGTTTTCTGTTATTTTATCTTTTCATATAAGAACAAGGTGTTTTATGCCTAAAAATGCCCCAAATTTTAGAGCTACATTCAAATTTGTTGTTTCATTTTATTGATAAATGAGCTGCCAAGACTTTTTCAGAGCATAATTAGGATATCTTGTTTAGTTTTAAAATAAGCAGTTTTTTAGTGGAACAATTTGCAAAAATTAAATTTTCGCCTTATTTTTTGACATTCAAAACTCAATAAATGGGGCTTAAGGGACTAAATAATAAAAAATCCCTCTGAAAAAATCTTCCAAATATTGTTCAGTCCAAGGCTGGAAAATGTGAAGTCTTTAGGTCCGACTGACGTGGACATAGTGTCGCCACAATGACAGAAAAATGTGTTTTGAGAAAAAGGCCCTTGAAATTGCATTGTCCCATATAAGTCTATGGGGGAACATTGAATCAGCGCAATATTTAAACATGTTATTGTGAAGATTAGGTATATTTTCTGTTTCCGGGTGAAAACTTGTATGTTCAGAGACCAATTTGGCCCAAAACCTGAAAACTGAAAAAATTGAGTTTTGCCTGTAGTGTCTCCCCTTAATCAAACGTGGGACCATCTCACAACCACATGTCCTCAGGAATGCCTGGATAAACAGGTTTTTGTCTGGTTATTCATCACTATGAGGCAGAAAAGGTAAATCCACAAATCCACCAATTCCTTCTGCACGTGTTTGACGCGCTCGCCTCGATCTACTACGCAAACAAACAAAACAATAGCAAAAGGCAATCATGACTCCCGACAGCTCATCAACCATACTGGTAGATGCTGCTATGTTAAGCTGACACACTGCCGCTGCCTGTAACCTTGGTGAAGGTTATTAATAAGTGTTTGTTTTATGCCTGGCGAGGAGATGGAAGTGCTGAACGGCAGGATGGAGCCGCCTGATAAGCCTGACACACGGGGAGCGCCCGCCGCAACAAACCTTCTTTGCCTCAGAAGGTAGCGATAAAAAGCCCCCACCCCCCTCCCTCCCTCACTGTTCCACCTCCAAAACACTATCCGCCATGTTGTCCTTTCTTCGCGTCCGTCCTGTACCGAGCGGTTTGAGTGACAGGCGAGATTAGGACCCCCCCCCTCTGAACCCTATCTGCTTATTGGAGGCGCGGTCCAATTTGAAGACGTTTTATTTAAAGGCGTCTTGCTGAGTCAGGGGGAAAGAGAGGGAAGCAAGGGGGCGGCACTCTCCTGAATGAATAAAGAGCTTCGGACGGGCGCAGAGGTGTGGAATAGGATTGACCGATTTGTCCCGTAAAAATGGTCAAACGAAAAGCTCTGCAAAGAAGTGCCGAGGACAGCAGCTTCGGTTTGGGTAATCTTTTATAAGGCCGGAGGAATGGATTGCATGATGACAAAAGAAATGATCCAGCTTGAGAAAGGACGGGTTTGTCTGAGATTGTGCCGGTTCAATAGTGTTCCATCAAAGCAACTGTTTTAAAGGAAGGTATGTCACCCTAAATGGAGACACATCCTCAAGTTCATCAGGAATGTTGCCGTCTCCTGTCACCTGACCCTGGATAAAGCGGGGAAAAATGGATGGACAGATGGAAAACCTTTTCATTTGGAGAGGCAAAACAGAGATAAAAGTGCTTTCGAGAATTTAAAGCACAGAGATGGATGAAGGTGCAGCCTCAGGGGGAATGAGGGAAAAAGACTTCATAATGAACAGTGTATTATGGAGATTTTTGCCTGGACTGTCGTGATAAAAACAACTGAGTGAGCAAAGTCTGTATTGTTATGGCAGGATCAAATTTGGCTGATTGATCCACTGGACGGTTAGTTATGAGAAATCTGCGATCGCAACCACGTGTTATGAAGGTGAGGATCTTCCGAATGTTGTACAAGAGAGAACTTGTTGGGAGGCTGGACAAAGACAATAACTAAGACTGGGTTGGGATTAGGGCTGCAAGGTTTATCGATATCGAATCGCAATCGAGGTTTGGACTACTGCAATAACCTCACCTCAAGAGGGTGAGGTTTTTCTTCTGTCTCTGGCACTTGAGTGATAGATGTTCACTGATCAGAATTGTCGAGCCTTGCGATCTGAGATTCAACTGCAATAGATAAAAGCTCTGAGGTTCCTTAAAGCAGATTCAAAGGGTTTAGATAGACACCATGTGATTCTATCCCAGACTTATTTTAGTCACGTGGCTGTCCCCCAGAGGTATATCCGAGAAACATGGAAGCCCATCTCTTATAGTGTACTGTTCTAATATGGGGCAATTTGAGCAAGAATATGTTGTCATTATGCATTTAAATGTATGAAATACCAGGGGGTGGTACTACAGCAATGTCAGCTCCTCGCCATGAGGACCATAGAGAAGCGTGTTCTCGCCCATTTTTCGTGACACACTTGTACTGTACACCGCGTTGCAAATTATCATGCAAATTATATTTTTCTCAGATTTTCTAAATAGTTAAGTTGAATGACCGTCAGCATAATATTCAAGTCTATTTCTGTTAGAGGATCGTTTGAATGTGATTGAATAAACCTCCCCAAGAGGAAACCACTTCAAATGTACTGAAATGTATCAAAAGATATTTCAATCAAAAACACATTTAACATAGGACCTCTTATTGATAGCAGCTTCAACATTCTTGCATCCTTTCTACATTGAGAGTTTCTACTTGGATTTCTTGGCAGGATGTCAGAATAGCTTCTCTCCCCATGATTCTTGGCCAAAACATGACTCCGCCCCCTCTTTGCTGACGTCACAGCCTTGTTGGGACATGGTGGCCATTCACCAACCATCCACAACTCCATCCATCTGACCATCCAGGGTTACACGGCACTCATCAGTGAACAAGACTGTTTTTCCACTGAAATTGTGAAAAACAGAAGGTGGCCACCAGTTCTCGTAATCTGATGTAGTTGTCTGGCAGAAACCGTCCTCATTGTGCCTTTATCTGCACAAACCTGTGTGTGTTCTGAATCAGCCACAAATCTCTTATCAGTACAATGATTACGTTTAAATAGGGGGTATTATGCTTTTTATTTATTTTATTTTATTTATTTATTTATTTATTTCAGTCATGTTAGTTACATGTTTTCACATTTCAACAACTATATATGATTTTTTTATTTTTATTATTTATATACATGATTGAAAAGGAGCACAATGAAGACAACGCTTATGCTAAGTGCCCCTTTCTTCAGATACAAAAGGTAAACAAGAAAAAACAAAACATAAATGGTCTGATTCGCAGGTATTATATTTTAAGCCATAAACTAGAATAAACAATACAGGTACCTTCTGTTGGTCTGTAAATGCAGTAAATTAGAATAACTGCCTTGTATAAAATTGCTCTCTCAAAATGGCTGTAGTGAATGTCTTGAAATAGGCCTCTATCTCTTTAAGAACCTCTGACCCTTTCCGACACGCCCCCAGTGGAGCAGTGGTTGGTTACTCGGCTGGTGACGAAAGCTCGGAGGCGTCTCCAGGAGGTGGGGGCGTTCCTAGGAGGTCTCAGGCAAACCTATCCCTAAAATGGCCGCCATCAGAGTTTTTACAGATTACTCAAAAATACGTGAATGTGCCAAGGCAACACTTCAGGCATGTTTTTAATGAGGGAATGGCATAATAACATGATGTAAAGCTTGAAAAAGTCCATTTTGCATAATACCCCCCTTTAAGCTTTTGTGAAATATCAAAGATTTTCATACCTAGTCCAAGGCATTCAACTATTTCTCGCTTTTCATCAGCAGAGAGATCCTTTTTCTTCCCCATGTTGCTTGAAAATGGTGCTCTGCTTAAAAATGTGGAACGTCCTTTTTCAGTAGTTTTTCCTGTGTTTACCCGACAACTGATCATCACAGGAGCCTGAGATTAATGTCAGATTGATTCAAAGAGCCCTGAGACACAACACCATCCATGAGTTTCACTGAAAAACCTTACCTTTATGTCACTGAAATACAATTTGCAGAATAATTTGGAACATACTGTATATATTACATACATAAAATATAAGTCTGTCTTTCAGCAGTTTGCAGAATATTTTTGGTAAAGCACATCTAAGCAGTTCTTTCTCATATATTTGTTGACAGTTCTTGAGGGCACTGTAAATATCAATCACACACAGGATTATTAATGATTCTTATAATGCATCGAAACAACAGACACAAAGTTAGCCGTAAATCACCGCAGCGCATGGACTAGCCGGCAGTGCTTCTCCGCATTCCACTGTCAGACGCCGGTGAGTAATTCTGCCGGACAGAAAGAGACTAATGGTGTGTTCTTTTGAAAACGTGAAAGCGCAAGATTAAATACTTATTAGGAATACTGCTCGGAGCACGTTCTCTTGGCTGGTGGCTGCGAGCGACTGCACTGGCATTGATCGCCGGGGCAGAGAGCTGTGGAGTTGTTGTTTTTTTGTTTTTGTTTCGGTCATATCAGCTAGCGTCACCTCTCACTGCTTTTCAAATGTCACTCTGTTGGCAGAACAAATATATTCAGGATACTTACAGGGACGCTGTTGCCAAGAGTTAACAATGGCAAACTGAGAAAGACCTGCCAAATGTTTCACGCTGTCATTTAATTTAGCCGGGAGATGTTGTCATCCACTGTACAATGAGCTGGCAAAGTTAGCCTCCAACTTGTATGTTCTGCTCTGCCTGACCACAAAGAAACCTCTGCCGATGACCTGAACCTCCTGAATGACCAGGTTATTCCGTCAAGGGATTTCTTCTTCCCTGACGGCACGGGCACGAGACAACATTTTCACACATGGATTGACCACCACAGAGTCCAGATTTAAACCACATTGAGAATCTTTGGGAAAGTTTGACATTGCAGAGACTTGCTCAAACAATGTCACAGTGAATGTGCTGTAATCAAAGCTAAAGGCGGTACAATTAGACATGCATTAGAGCGTGGGAACATTTTTTGTGGCTATTCTTTTTTGGTCATGCATTCTAAGACTAAATGCTTTTGGGAATACGGTGGCGCAGCGAAGGTCCCGGGTTCGATTTCCACCTGGACGGGGCCTTTCTTTGTGGAGTTTGCGTGTTCTCCCCGTGTCTGCGTAGGTTCGTGGTGCAAACATGTGCAATAGGTTAATCCTCCAGACATGTGTTTCTGACCACCAGCCTGGCTACATCATCATTTGCATATCACATTTGCGGCACTAATGTTACGCACAGCTTCTCATAGTAAACCAGGAGCAACACGCCCACTCAAAACTTATTTGTAGAGCCAATAACAAGAACAGGATTCAATTGATTGGATTATTTTCAAATCACAGTAATAGATTTAATAAAGGCTTAAAAATCCCCATATAACCGTGAATTAACCCTGTATGTTTCGGACATTTGCTTGACAATTTAATTCTTGACCCCGATCTATATGAAAGAAAATTAAAGGTCCACTAAGGTGAAATCCTTTTCCACCAACATTTAATGTTAACAGTGAGTTTAAATGTTTTACAAATCACATGTAATTGAGCCTACATTGGATTTAAAGCTGGGGTACCTGATTTTTTTGGTGTTGTAGAATACATTTATTTTTGCCACCTCAGAGTATGTTGTAAACTCAGCAACACACAGACCTTGTTGTATTGTTTTCATCTATAGTTTTATTGAGCAATGGATGATAGAAGTTTAATCCAAAATAGTGGAATTTATCCTGGGGGTGGCCGCCCCTGCTTCACTTGGTCACAACTCCGTGCTGTATATGGGTGTGAAATGTGCATATCATTACATTCTTTGAACAATTTGAATATACAGGAGGGATTGTTAGAGCTAGAAACAAGTTTGGGCCAAAACAAAAATTGTCCCTGTTTGAACAGGACAAATCAGGTACCCCAGCTTTAATGTACGTCGTATTAAATATTCATTTATTTTTTCAGTCCCCCCTTCACTGATGTCAGACACTATTCAGAATGCCCGTTTGAAGTTTGCGAAAGAGCACTTGGATGCTGCACGGCACTACTGGCAAAATATTCCATGGACTGATGAAACCAAAGTTGAATTGTTTGGGCAGAACACACAACATCATGCGTGGAGGAAAAATGGAAAAGCAAACCAACATCAAAACCCTATCCTCACTGTGAAGTCTGCAGCAGGAGCATCATGGTGTGGGGCTGTTTTTCTGCCTCAGGGCCTGGACATCGTGCTATCATCAATGGAAAAATGAATTCACACATTTATAAAGATATTCTGCAGAAAAGCTTGAGGCCATCTGTCCAACAGCTGAAGCTCAAAAGAGGATGGAGACAATGACCCAAAGCACAAAAGCAAATCCACTTCACAATGGTTTCAGAAGAATAAAATACGCGTTCTGGAATGGCCCAGTCAAAGTCCTGACCTAAACCCCACAAAACATCCACACCAGACATCCCAGGAATCTGCTGAACTGCAACAGTTTTGTAAAGAGGAATAGTCAAAGATTCGTCCTGATCGTTGTGCACGTCTAATCTGCAACTACAGGAATCGTCCGGATGAAGTCATCGCTGCCAAAAGAGGGTCAACCAGCTATCGAAACCAAGGGTGTACTCACTTATTCCTCCCTGTCCTGTGAATGTTTACACGATATGGCCAATACAAATATGACAATATGCAAATGTTTGGGGTGGTATTTGTTCAAGCAGACACCGTTTACCGATTCTTGTGATTTTAATGAAGACCAGACCGCATTTTATGACCAATTTGGGCAGAAATGTAAAAAATTCCAAACGGTGTATTCACTTTTTCTGTAGCTTCATGCTGAATGTCTCCGCCTGCTCTTCTCCCTCTTTCACCTTTTTGACAAAACGACCCCTTGTCACCAGGATCTGAACATTCTGACCTACCATCTCTGTTCTGCTTCATTTCTAATAGCAAAAATAACATACAAATTCAGAAGTATGTACAGCAATGACCTAAACGGCACATGTCCACTCACGCCACACAGAGCGCACATACTTCCTACATTTACCTGTAAAACCTCTTGCTTCCGCCGCCCCCCGGGCCCCTCTCGCCGTCCCAGCTCTCCGCCGCAGACATATGTTCCTGTCAGAGCACGTTAGGCCTGACTCTTACACTGCACAGATGCCGTTAGAAATAGATGTCACAACATTCCCGGATAAATCGGCCGAGGCTGCTACAATCTGCTGACTGCCATCCATCAGGGTTGGTGGACGCCGTAGCAGTCGGCGCGCGGCTCACTTCACTTCACTTCGATTTAGTCTTTTCTATTACAACTTTGCATGGATGGCTCGTTTGTAAGGCTTCTTATCAGGCCAGCGTGGGTTATAAGTAATAGAACGGCAGACGCTGAACAAATAATGTGCGACTTTGGCTGAAGGATATATGGGTAATGGCTTTTCCGCCGCACAGGTAACAAGATTTCCAATGCATCAAATTACCAGGCGGGTTTCGTTAGACACACTTTGTGGGTTCGGGGGCGAGCGCTGCACAGACGTTTGTTTAAGACTTGGCTGGAGCTACTTTTCTTGTGACTGTATTAACGAGTCAGAGACATAATTTTTAAGGAAGACGCTGCAGGTGAATAGGGAGAAAAAATACATTCAGAGATATCAATTTGAAACTTTTGCTGAACATTACTGATATAAATATGAGAAAAAAATGTATTACAGGTTTTCTGTCATATTAATGTTTTTGTTTAAATCTAAGGCATTTTGTGAATATAAATGGCCTAAATTGCCGATATTTTCAGCATTAAAATCTAAATAATGGATTGACCCAGATTTAAAAGTATGTTTTTATTTTTTGCCATATTAGTTATGATTTTGGGTTCAAAGCTGAATAAATCAGGCTGGGAATTAGATATTAAAAAAATCTTTAAGAGCGACTTCAGCAAAAACTTAATTTAGAGAAAACCAGCCCAAAAGTTTTGTAGTGTGTGCGTGACACATTTCTCTGCTTTTCCGCACCGGGCGTCTCCTAGAAGCTAAAATACCATATTTGGGTTACAGTGTCTGTTGCACCCTGCAAAGGGGAGAGAGAATCACGAGAGTGATTTGTCCAGCTTTCCTCATATCACTTTTTAGGTTCTTTTTGTCAGACACTAAGGTTAGAGATGTTAAAGATCTTTTACCTTTACATGTTTCAGCCGCCATCTGCAGGCCGTCATCAGAAGTATCACCGACGTTTCCTGATTTTCTGTTTCTCCTATCATCAATCAAGAAACAACCAATCATCAACCAATCATCAAACAAGAAACAACCACATCATGGACGAGGCTCGGGTCATTGGATCAGAAACCAATAAATTCAAACGCTGGATAAAAGAAGCCATAGAAATCAGGAAACGGAGCACCGACACCATCAACCGTGACGAAGGAGCGTTTCTCCTGTCCCACACCTGGGACACCCGCCTCCAATGATTACGCCCCCTGTCGCCCTGAATCCACCGAGCGGCAGGGGGCGTGGCCAGTCTGTCGGACCTGTTGGGACCGTCAGACTGGTCACGCCTCGGAAGTAAGAACAGCTGATAAGTGACACATCACCGCACGCCGGTGATACTTCTGATGACGGCCTGCAGATGGCGGCTGAAACATGTAAAGGTAAAAGATCTTTAACATCTCTAACCTTAGTGTCTGACAAAACGAACCTAAAAAGTGATACTAGAACACAAGTAGACATAATGAACGTTACGAAGTTTATAGCTTTCCTCATGCAGTGGTTTATTGCGCGAAATCCCCCTAGTGGTGGGTCAGGCCTATCGATCCCAGAAAAGACGAGGCTGATTACAGATAAACAGATCAGGGCGAAATTTTTAATGTAAGATACAAAATAATAAACTTTTAAACTAACTTAAATATATTTATATTGTTTTTAAAGTAAACTTACTATGAACTGTATTTGGGGATATGCAGTGTTATATTCTAACCTATCACACGTCATCTCCGGGACCCTTCAGGACACATGGGTGTAAAATATGTCAACATCTGTGAATGAATGTGCGACTTTACAAAGCGATATTGTTGCTACTTCCGGGTTATCTCGGGGTCGGCCCATTAGTCCGACGCCCCATTATTCCAAAAATGTCCCATTGAGTAGAGGTTGAAAAATAAACTAAGGTTCAGGCAAGAGTCCACTGACCTTAAGGTGAGGGCCAGTGGTCGGTATATGTCTCTCTAATCCACAACACAATTCAGAGATGTCGGACTAATGGCACCTCTGCTCAATGGTACATTTTCGGACTAATGGCACTGCACCCGTTATATCAGCCTTGCTTGCGACAAAACGTCATAAAAAAAAGCATGGTACGGGGTGAGTTTGGTCTTTTCTATACTGACATTAAAAGTAATATGTTAAAGGCGGAAACTAGCTAAAAATCTCCACTTCAACCACTGCGTGAAAGTCAATACTTTCACCTGCAGCGTCTCGCCTTAAATGAGAATATTAAAGAATTGACATTACAATGTTTAGGTTGCAGAGCTCACGCCTAAGTTGCCCTGGGTCTGAATAAAAACAAAAAAAAGGAAATAAGGAATTTGATATTTTAAAAAATATCATCAAATACAAGTTTTTTGGAGTCTAGCTAAAGTGGAGTTATTATGCAAGACGGTAAAGAAAACGGGCCCTAAAGTTTTGTAATGTCTGCACAATAGGCGTGGGGGAAAGGCCCTTCAGCCACGATGTTGTAGTTACTTCCTGGATATCTCTAGCCTGGCTAACGGCCACAGATTTGTTTTCTCATAGGAGAGTTGTGGTTTACGATTGTCCATAGCCGTTTATTGGGCACTAAGAATGTCTATCATATGTAGCCCATAGCCATCGTAGCCACCTTTCAAATAAACTGAACAAACTTCAAGCTTCCGTATGTCGAATAGTGCGTCATAGTAGTTGCCGTCCCTCCCCGCTCTGTGATTGGTCCCCAAATCCATATGAAGATTTTGGCCATGGTTTCCAGGCACGGAGCAGTTTGAAATGATTAGAGCGTGAGTATTCCCAGGCAAGGATATCTCCGGCTCACGAGCGAACAAAACGTCATAAAATAAGCATTGCAAGATGTTTAGGGACAAAACTAGCTAAAAATCTCAACATTGACCACTGCGTGAAAAGTCGATGTTTTCATCTGCCGTGTCTCGCCTTAAAGGATCAGGCCATGGTTTGTACATACTGAAATATGTTCTTACCTGAGCTTAGACGGGTGATAATGTAGCTGTCTGGTCTTTGTGGGTGCGCTCAGTCACGCAAAACAACCAAAGATGTTGTTAGCATTTAGCCTCTTCCAATGTATTCCTATAGCTCCAAACAGGGGTGAAGTTAGAAGCGACCACACTCTTCTACGGGCACAAAGACTAGACAGGTACGTAAACTCGTCTAAGCTCAGGTAAGAACATACCTCTGTATGGAAAAACGGTGGCCTATTACTTTAAGAAGACCCGCTGTACCCTCTGTGGCAACTATATTGTCACCCATCATGCACTTCCAATGAGCACCTGACCTGTTACACTTTTTGACATGAGGATCTATGAAGCGCTCCCTATCCAGTTTTCATTTTTAGTAGGGCTGTCTGGAATTCATAGATCCAGGTTTTGATGCTGCTGGGCCAAGGACAGCATTAAAGGAAGTGACTTGGTTGTTTCAACAAAGAAATTATTATTTTTTGCTACATTTTCCCCATTTTCTTTTAAACTTTTTTCCAAAATGTTTCCTTATTTTTGCCAGTTTCTCACAATTCCCCCCCCCCCCCATTGTTCCCCAAATGATTCCCCATTTTACCCACATTTCTTGACATTGGAGATGAACCTGATTTTGCAAATTTGCAGACCTTCCACACATTATTGTTCTGTTTTCTACTTCTAGACGGCAAACATTTTAGTATCGGTATCGGAAAAAAGTACCGCTCAAGTATCGCTATGGAACACCAAGTATCATTAAAGCTCTGGTATCGAAAAAAATGTAACGGTGCATCATCCTAACCATAACTATTTCGTTTTTTCTCTTCCCTCACTGGTTGCATAATTGATTCAGATTCCCAACCTCAGGATTCCAAAGTCCACAGTGGGTCTTCTAAAGTTGCTTCACTGACTTGTAAAGACAGTTTAGTCTCTCATAAACACTAATAGTTCAAGAACATATCCATTAACCATTTAAATGAATAAAAAGGACTTACCTTTTCCTTAAAATCGTTCAAAAAAATAAGTTGTTGGTCACCGACGTATCCACTGGTGAAATTGGGGATTCACACCGTGATAAACTGCGTTGCCCTTTACAAATGATGTCAATGATGTCAAATTCAAATAACGCCTAACAGCATGTTCATACTTTAAAACTCTCCCCAGAGCGATGTAGCCACTCCGACCGAATTAAAAGTGAGTTTATCAAAAATTCAATACTTTATAGTGTCACATCCACAAAGTAAAGTTGTCCCTAACCGTAAAGCCGTGTAGCCATTGCGGCGCCACGCCATCTGCTTTGTTTAATTAAAAGTCTCACCATTAGAAGCAGACTGCTCCGAGCGCGCTATAGCAGGATGAGAGCGGAACCGCCAAACACGCTCTGTACTTGTTAAGGGAAGTGTGGAGCAGCATATCTCCTCCAGCCTCCAAATGGGAGAAGAAAACAGAAGATGGAGAAGTCATTTTTACACTTGCAAAAATGTGGCTTAGTGACACAAAACCCGCGGAGACTATAAATGGATAACGCCTGTTTTTCAACTTCGTAACTCAAACACGTAGACCATGTTCCCGATCGTGAGATTAATGTGTACCGTCTGGTTCAGGGGTGTCCAAACTTTAGTCATAGAGTGCTGCAAAGTGAAGTTAATATGTCACGGAGGGCCACAGATCGGGGGTCCGGGCAGGCAAACACTTATTATTTGCATTCTCTCTATTTTCTATGTTTGTGAATGGGACAATATCTAACAGTTTGAATTGCTGCACTACGAGTGGCCCGCTTCGTCTGCTCGTACCTCCACACACCACGTCTCGTTCTCTCTTCTCCAGGTCCTTCGTGTGTTCATCCAAATCCATGTGCTCTCAGCTCCGGTGTGAGATCCATCGATTTTGAATCTGTCAAAATGACGGACGGCCTTCAAAGTGTTCCGTCAAAGCTAAAAAATATTCTGTAAATGATAGAGAATTTTCGGTTAATGTAACATCATCCATCGTCTTGGAACTGGAATAGCATTGGCACAAAATATTATAGATGTGTGTGCCTGGGTATGAAAAAGGTATACTTGAACCTTGCATATTCTTATGGTAACTTTATCAATGTATTGTGAATTGTTTCAGTTATTATGAATTGAGTTCCCAATCAGACAAATGTGAAATGCACAAGTACAGTGAGTATTGAATATTGGGGTAGGCGCACAAAGGCTTCAGCTTCAGCCTACTGCTTTTGAGCTTCCATCTCTCATCATCATCATCTTAATATTTTGGGAGACTCACTTCATAACGATAATGAAGCGATTATATATAGGCAAAAATGCGCTAGCAAACATCTAAAAAAAATATGACAAAAAACACTTTCCTTGCTTTACTTCCCAACTTTCCCCATTATGTTCCCAGAATTTTTTTTGTGCCATTTTTCCTCCAAATGTTTCCCCCAAATGTTCATTTCCCCCCCCCATTCTTTATTTTATTTCCCCCCCACTTTTTTTTCAATGGTTCTCCCATTTTTTCCCAAATTCCTTGGCATTGGAGATAAACTCAATATTGTACAGTGGGTTGCAAAAGTATGGGCCCCCCTTTAACTTTTCGACATTTTGCCATACTATGGACCATAAACATGAATATATTTAGTAGAAATTTTATGTGAAAGACACACACTAAGTGACACACAATCCTGAAGTGAAATTAAATTCAAACTGAAAAGTGTGATGTGCAAAAGCACCGGCCCCCTTTCCTTTTAGTGCAACCACTTGCCTTCAGAAGTTGCCTGATGATTTCTGAATGATCACATGTTGACCTAGTGACTAAATAGTCACTCACAGTTCAATTACAGCTGCTCTGTGATGGTCTCAGAGGTCTGTTAAGAGACTATTGTGGAGCAGAAGCATCATGAAGTCCCAGAACACACCAGACATGTCCAGGATAAAGTTATTGAGAAGTATAAAGCTGGGTTAGGTTATAAAAAGATTTCCAAAGCTTTGAACATCTCTCAAAGTACAGTTAAATACACCATCCAGGAATGGAAAGAGTTTGGCATCACTGCAAACCTACCAAGACCCGGCCGTCCTCCTCAACTTACTGACCGATCAAGGACAGCACTGACCACAGCTGTTACCAAGAAGCCTATGATGACCCTGGATGAACTGCAGAGAGCTACAGCTCAGGTGGGGGAAACTGTCCACAGAACAACTATTAGTCGTACACTGCACAAATATGGCCTTTATGGCAGAGGCATTTTTGAAAGAAAACCATAAGAAGTCGCGTTCGCTGTTTGCCAGAAGCCACATGGAGGCTTCTGCCAAATGAGGTTCCGTCTATAAGGTTCCAGGCCCCGATATGGTTTGGACCGCCACCAATCACCCACACAACGCGTTCAAACATGCAAACGAGGCAGGGAGTGTGAAATGTCTAGCCCAAGAGCAACAGTATGAAGCTGGGATTGTCCACAATGGCCCCATTTGGAGCTGTTGTGGACAAGCGCTTCATAGAGCCAGAAAATCGCATTAGAAACCGTCGCCTCAATGTTGCAAGGAAATATTAGTCTGAAATGGAGATGTCAAGGTTTTGTGAGTCCTTCCACATTGTTGACTACATAGCACCTATTTCTGCATACTCACTCTCAAAGTTTATGTTCACAGTGTGTATTCTGTGCGTAGTTCACTTTGCAACAGCAATTAAAACCGGGATGAACTTTGAATAATCTGTTTTAGATCGTTGCAGCATTTCCCGACGACAAAACAGAAGACGGTCCTCAATGTGTATCTGAAATTTCCGTAAACAGTACACTCTTAAAAGAAATCCAATCGAACAAAGTATGCGCGCTCCGCTCTGGCCGGGACTTTGGGAGGTCAACAACAGTCTTCTGGAGATGAATGTCCGAGACTCCACATTCCTGTCCAGATTGAATCACGGAGGAGCATTTACTTTAATTTGATGGTGAGTGGAGAGGAGAGCGCGGCCAGCTGCTGCGGACCGCGACAAACCGTCAGGGCGAGGCACAGTGCACTCCGCTGATTGTATCGAGGAAGGGAGCAATCTTTCTACCCGCGCGAGAGAGATAAATGATAGAATGGTTACGTATTCCCAGCGCGAAAGAAAAAGAACATTAAGCAATGTAAGATACATTAGCGTTAGCGGCGCGTGTGTTGTGCGGGGCCACCATGCATGATTGGTGGTTCAAATGACAGCCTTTTGGTCACTGTGTCCCTCGGAAGCACTTGTTCAGCGTGATTGAGAGTTTCACAGTACAATGTTGCGTAATCATTGCCGATTTCGTTCAATCAGTCTCATCAAAGTAGAGAACCACTTTCTCCAAATCCCAGCATTGCACATCACATATAGGCCAATGCGATTTTTAGTTTTCTCCCCCTTAAAGGAATAGGCCACCGTTTTTACATACTGAGATATGTTCTTACCTTAGCTTTGACGAGTTCTTTAGGACCTGTCTGATCTTCACCCGTGCCTTCAGTCACGTAAACACAGCGCAGACGGCGTTAGCATTTAGCCTCTCCCTCTCTCCACTATAGCTCCAAAACAGGTCAAGATAGAAGCTACCAAGCTCTTCCACGTTTTCCCTATTTAAATATGGTTACGTGAAGTGTTCCACTACAGAGTATAATTACACAAAATTAAACAATGTGGATTTTCTAAGCGGATAAAAGGAGGAACTATATTGTATGCCGTAATAATACCAGGAGAAGTTCGAAATCCGCGCAGTAATCTTCACTTTACTGTGCGGATGCCAAATTACTCCTGGTATTATTACGCCTTACAATATAGTCCCCCCTTTTATCCGCTTAGAAAATCCACATTGTTTAATTTTGTGTAATTATACTTTGTAGTGGAACACTTCACGTAACCATATTTAAATAGGGAAAACGTGGAAGAGCTTGGTAGCTTCTATCTTGACCTGTTTTGGAGCTATAGAGGAGAGGGGGAGAGGCTAAATGCTAACGCCGTCTGCGCTGTGTTTACGTGACTGAAGGCACGGGGGAAGATCAGACAGGTCCTAAAGAACTCGTCAAAGCTAAGGTAAGAACATATCTCAGTATGTAAAAACGGTGGCCTATTCCTTTAACATCTTAGCTTTAATGGCAGAGTATAAAAAAAGACTAAACGTACCCTTTACAATTGTTATTCCAGGAGCTGGAGATATGCAGGAAGTTACTACAACATCGTGCTACAACGGCCGGTTTCCCACTTGTATTCATGCACAAATGTTGACATCTGTTGTATCCACGTATACGGAGAAAGGCGACCGAGATGGTGATATGGCGCAATGTCGGCCTTTTCCACGTGTGCATGAGCCCATTATAAAAGCAACTAAAGCAGTAGTTTTGACTTCAGTGATGTCTGGAGTCTGTATTTCTCAGTGTGAGGAGCAGCAGCTGCAGACTAGAGCAGGAGCTAACACAGGCAGCAGGGGGACTGGGGGGAAACATGAAGGATTTTGACTGTAAATACAATGGTACATACATGAAGCTAATACACAGTGGTGTAGCAAGGGTACCAAGGGGCCCCATGCAAGAATGTCGGTAGGGGGCCCTCTGGTGGCCACTCAGTGTACTGGAGAGAGGACGTCATTTGGGCAGGAGCGGGTCACCTGACAACTCCCATAATGCAGTTCTCTGCATAAGTTTCCCTCAGAACAGAAGCTGAGGTTCTTTAGACCATGAAGAGTGTTACAATAAACTGGCTTCACTATTACAAATATAATCTGGTGGAGCCGTGAGTAAAAAGTCTGTCCACTGCTCATTAGAAGTTAACATTATATGGAACCACGACTCAGCTAAACACTAAAGCAGCAGGATGAGGATGAACAGTGCACTGGGGGAGAGATGATGTAACTGCATCAACAAAATCATTAGGAAGACTGTGTATATCAAGTGTTTACTGCAGGCTTCTGAATAACAGGTTGGTACATGGGGGCCCTTGACTGTTGGGGCCCCAGGCAGCTGCCTGCTTTGCCCCTATGGCAAGCTACCCCTCTGCTAATACCAACTTTAAAAATGTGTGTGTTGCTATGATAGACAATGGTTCCACCACCTCAAAAAGCAACTTCGATTCCTGAAGACATCACAGACCATCAGCCATGATCACATTATTATCACATTATTATAGCGATGATAAAAGAAAAACTTCTGTTCCTTGTCATTTCTCTCTTGATTATAGTTTTGTGCAGGGAAGAGTCGAAAAAGCTCATTAAACAATCCACAAATCAAAATCTCTGCTGAATTTAAACTGAATACTGTATGTAAAAAATAAAGAGCCATTTGGGAGCCAAAAGAGCCAGCTCTTTTTGGTGGGCCGATCCAAATGATCCGGTTCACCAAAAAAAGATGAAAATCCCAACACTATTGAACTCTCCAGGTTCAGAGCTTCACTGAGATGTAGTTGGAGAAAGTTGAGACATACTGAGACATACCAGTATCTGATCGGTGCTTCCATTTACAAATCTAGCATCAAACGAAGCCTGTGGCCGCACCAAAACATGGGCTTTCAATACATGTGCGTTTCAAATGTTTCATTCTGATAACCCACTGCAAAACAGCCTCGTCTGTGAGTTTGTTTGGTTGGCTGGCTTTTGGCTGGCTTCTTTCCGAGCTAACTTAATGGCGTGTTCTTGAAGTCGCTTTTTTAAACCCCAGACCGTTGCACAAACTACTTTCTAATCCCTGGTAATGATCTAGCGTATCCTTGTCACTATTTGGCCTGTTCAAACACCCGCTTTTTCATCTTCAAACCAGCTGCACCGCCTCTCCACCGCCGGAGGGAGTCTGACCTTGAGTGAACGGACTTGAGAGGGATTCAAATGAGCGAGCGAGCGCCGCACGCTGTTTTCGACGCGGTGCTGGCGTGTTTAGGAGGGGGGGCCCAGGTGTTTGCTGTCCTCTTTAAGGATTACAACAGGAACGATTGGGCGGGAGCGTAATCCTTTCAAGTGTCTACGAGGCTCGGACCGGGCACAGCAAGCAAACATTACAAAGTAGGAGCTATCCGTGAGAGCCGATGTTACCAGCGCCTTCATTTATATGGAATGGATTCTTTTATGGTTTGCGTCCAACCGGGTTAATTGTCTGTGTGTGGAAAAGACACACAGTGAGTGAGAGGCTGGTCAGGATTCTAAAAAGGCTGAAGCGCCTGAAAGAAAAGCGGAAACCAACTGTTGCAAACAAATCAATGACGTTGCAAGGAGCGCAGTGAGCAGACAGCAGCTCAAAACGGGTTTGTGGATGGACTAGGGCTCCAAAAAATGTGGAGGACATTTTGGTGCTTTATCAAATATGGAACGACCAGGAAGTGCAGCTGAAGAAAAATAAATTACCCATTACAGGGCTTAAGGCGAGACACGGCAAGTGAAACAATGTTGAGCTTTCTCCCTTAAAGGGACTAGATGCATGCTGGCCATTTTATACTCACTACTGCCACCTCAGGTCATACGTGTAACTGCACCTTCTATATTACCTGTCTGGTCTTTGTTCGTGCCCGTGGAAGAGCTTGGTCGCTTCCAACTTCAACCCCGTTTGGAGCTCTAGGAATACATTGGGGGAGGCTAAATGCTAACATCTTTGGTGGTTTTGCGTGACTGAGGGCCCGCACAAAGACCAGACAGGTACGCATCAACTCGTCTAAGCTCAGGTAAGAGCATATCTCAGTATGTAAAAATGGCGGCCTGTTCCTTTAAGCTTGTGCATGACGGTAATTTGGACCCAGAGTAACAACTTTTTGAGTGACGTGCAGGATTTTAGAGGCAGTTGTGGTGAACAGGTCTGGGCTCATTCTACACATTAGGACATGGCTGGAACGTGTAGGGGGAGGAAAATACATAATTTTAACATTTTTAAAGTCCGTATAGTCCCTTTAATATTAGTTTTAATGTCAGAGTACAAGATTAGGGAAATCTGCATTTGCGATGCCTATTTTATGACATTTTATTGAGATGTGTCTGTTTTCCAGGTAATAGCTACAATAGTGCCGCAGTCCCTCATCTTTCCTAAGTGTATTTATTCACAAATATTGACATAAATGGTCACATTAATGAAAGAATGATTGGCCTCCACATTTGAACTTGGAGTCAAAGTGCTGTCCATGTGGTAGTAGTTTCTTGTGCTTGGTGCTCAGTGGATACAGCACAGGTTTAATAACTCAAAGGTCTGGGGTTTAAACCCAGGCAGCGATGTCTTATTTCACTAATTGTAGCAGTAAAGTATAATACAAATGTGCTTCAACTTCTTAAAAAAAATGTGCAGGTGAAGAGAAGGAGCAGCTGGGACTCACAACACTGAGGTAATATGCTGCCATAGTGGATCAGCTTTAACCACTCGACTGTTAGAAACACACCACACTGTTTCTACAAACAAATGATAGATTTATTTTGTGGATAACTTTGGTGTTTTTTATTTCAATTTTCATTCAATTAAAAATATTTTCAAACTTTCCATAATCTCTTTTATTCTTGTGTGAAAGATCAGAAATCAGATGATGCTGTTTATACGTCATGCCACGTCAATAATCTGAGAACTCCAGATATTAGATTCTGATCAGATTTCTGGTCTGGTCTGTAAACGTAGCCAGTGTGAATGAAGTGAAAGTCGGTCTTTGATGAGGGGAAAGTCCTGACGTCTCTATTATGAATTTTGAAATAGAATTTAGCAGTTGACATTTTGAATCAGAACTAGAACAGAGCGCACAAATCAATAATGTATCCTGTCATATTACATTAGCCGTCAGTGGTCACTCCTCTCCGCTGCAGTGCCGCGCTGGACTGAAGGTCACGTGGCTCGCCTCCGGGGAGCGGCTGGTTATTACCCGAGCGTTGGGCTCAGCCGGGGGTCACTGACCGCCGCGGCACCAGGTGCGGACACAACCCGCCTGTTATTGTTTGCTTTAAATAAGACTGGTGATCGAGTTTATTCCCATCCCGGCTCCTCCTGATGCGAACGCTGGCTGGATATGACGCGGGAATCATTACCCGCAATCTGCTGTGCGCGGCGAAAATCCCTAATGCAATATTGATGCTCGCTGGAAGTAACTCTGTCCATTTCTGCTTATGCCTTTGTTTGGTTGAGTACTCTTTTTAGATTGGCTGGAAAATGACAAACAAAATTGCTGTTTGGATAATGCCGACCATGTATTGTGATGTGACTCAGTGCGCCAACACTTCCATGTTATCCCTGGGCAGAAAGGGAGAGAGAATAGATATATTTTTGACAGTATTTCGGAAAACCAGGTATGTTTGCCCAGATAACTGAAAGAGGATGTTCTAACCCTGTTTTTACATAATTACTTTGAATAACAAATAGGTTTTCTTATTATTCAAATATAAGATCTATAATATAATAATCATGGTTGTTTAGCCAAATACTTCCCCTGTACTTTTGGCCATGTGAAGTTCAGGATTCCCCCCAATGTCACTATGTTAAAGACTGATATTTCTAATGTTCCTATAATTACAACAATTTGTCAATCATAGACTTAGGCTTCAACTTTTAAAAAGAAACTCTTTGGGGCCAGGCTTTTAAGCAGTGCTAGGGAGGTCTGCATTGGAATCCTGTTTACCAAGTGTCTTTTGGAGTCGCCCCTGGCCAATACCTTAAGTGGTATTACAGCAATGTCAGCTCCCCATGAGGACCAAAGAGAAGGTCTTCCCTCACCCATTGGGGAAATTGGGTTTCACTTTGCGCTTTTCTACCTTCATTAGTCCCAAAGGGCTTTACTGCAAGGCAACACTCACCCATTCAGCAGTGTACACAGACACTGGAGGCAAGGAGGGTGACGTGTCTTACCCAAGGACACAACGACAGTTTGCGTCTTCAGGATTAGGGATTCAAACTTTTTATGACTCTGTGGTAGCCTCTGCTTTCCACTACGCTGCCGTGTGCAGGGTCCCGGGCAACACAGAATGGGGCAAGAACAGACTGAACAAGCTGGTCAGGAGGGCCTGCTCTGGACTCTGTGGAGGAGGTGAGGGACAGGAGGGTGTTTGCCAAGCTCACCTCCATCATGGACAACACCCCCTGCACGGGACTGTAGAGGAGTATACATAATGTGCGGTATAAATAAAGTTGCCTTGCCTTGTCTCTGCTGTTAGACTGTAACTGTAAAGACTGTAAAGCAACATGTGCAATAACCCCTTTGCAAGACTACGTGCAATAATCTATGTATCAGCGCCACTCATTGATAACCTGCACTAGGACTGCCAATGCTGACCTTGATGTTCTATTCTAGTCGGCTCTAATTGCGTTTATTTTTATTTTCGTATTGTTTATATTTCTGCCCCTGAAGATTGTTCTCATTGTACATAAGATACCTCTTTTTACCATTGAACTATTTGCACATTTCCTGTCTATTTTGCACAGCCTGGGTGATCTTATTGAGAGCCAAATGTAACACATGAATTTCTCCACTGTGAGATCTGTAAAGGACTATCTTATCTTAGCAGCAACAGTTAGCTAACACAGCCAGAAGATTAGTGAAGACTGTGAACTTATTAATATCTTACTCCTGTTCAGTTTTTCTCAGATGAGATTTCCAGGAAGTAACTACAAAATGGTCGCCGCAACAGAAACTTCCCCACGCTTATTCATTCACAAATATTGACCATATACTGTGAAAGTCGACCTGTTATGGACTTATGGACAGACATTTATGACAAAAAGGCAGTGATACACACACGCAGGCACAGAAGATACAAAACTTAAGGGCCCCTTTCAGTGGGTTTTTTACTGAGCTTTGACAAGGTAAAATTAGATTTCATTTTTTTTATTTTTATTTGTTACATAGGAGCCCTTCTTTGATAGCAGCTTCAAAATTCTTAAATCCATTAAACTTGTGAGTTTTTGGACAGTTTCTGCTTGGATTTCTTTGCAGGATGTTAGAATTGCCTCCCAGAGCTGCCGTTCGGATGAAAACTGCCTCCCACCCTCATAGATGTTTTGCTTGTTGAGACTCCAAAGGTTCTCAATAGGGTTGAGGTCAGGGGAGAAGGGGGTCCACATCATGAGTTTCTCTCCTTTGATGCCCATAGCAGCCAGTGATGCAGAGGTTTTCTTTTCAGCAGGACATGGTGCGTTGTCATGCATGAAGATGATCTTGTTAGGGGAAGCACGGCCCATAGAAGAAAGTGGTCAGTCAGAAACTCCACATATTTTTCAGGAATCATTTTCACACCTTCACTCAGGGATCCTAAAGGGGCCGACCAACTCTCTCCTCATGATTCTGGCCCAAAACATGACCCCCCCCATCCTCACTGACGTCACAGCCTTGTTGGGACATGGTGGCCATTCACAAACCATCCACTACTCTATTGATTTGACCATCCAGGGTTACACGGCCTCATCAGTGAACAAGACTGCTTGAAAATGAGTCCTCATGTATTTCTGAGCCACTGCAGCCGTTTCTGTTCATCAGCATTCAATTAACCGTTTAGGGGAGGCCGGATAGAAGGTTTATGCACAACTGCAGCCTCTGGAGGGTCCTACACCTTGATGTTCGGGAGACTCCAGAGGCACCAGCAGCTTCAAATACCTGTTTGCGTCTTTGTAGCAGCTGTTCTATTAATCTCATGCGTTTGTCTGGCAGAAACCGTCCTCATTGTGCCTTTATCGGCACAACCCCGAGTGTGCTCTGAATCATCCACAAATCTCTTAACAGTATGATGATTACACTTCATCTTTCCTGAAATATCAAAGGTTTTCGCACCTAGACAAAGGCATTCAACTATTTCATACTTTTCATCAGTAGAGATCCTTTTTCTTTCCCTTATTGCTTGAAAATAATGATCTGCTTAATAAAGTGGAACATCCTTTTTCCGTTTTTCCCTTAACTGGGCTTAACCTGACAACTGATCATCACAGGCGTCTGAGATTGATGTCAGTGATTCAAAGAGCCCCGAGACACAAAACCATCCATGAGTTTCATTGAAAAACTTTTTTTTTTTTTACCTTTTTGACACTGAAATACGATTTACATAATAATTTGGAATGCTGTGTCGCTTATTCAAACACTTAATATTTCTGTTTTAATCTATTCTTGTGTGGTATAGAGTTTATATGTGTTTTAACCAATAGGACAAATAATAACATATGACTTCAGCATCAGACTGCTCCATTAAAACATAACTGAAAGAAGTCTGAAAACTTCCTGAACCCGCGGCGCGCCACATCAGCGACTTTTATGCCAACAGTCACTCGTACACACAGCTCAATAATCACACTGTATTTGCCCCGTATTGTATTTGAATAACGCACAGCCTACTTAGCGAGGTCCGCGTCAGCTGGGGACAGATGCTGATTTATGAAAATTCGTTGACAGCCTTTTAATCCTCCGTCAAGCCGTGGAAATTCGGCGGCGCAAACGACGCGGCGCATTTCGGCGACGGCAGATGTCCCTCGACGGTGCTAATCCCACACAAAACAAGCAATTCATCCGCTTCGCCGTGCGCCACCATTCTCTTTTTCTCCTGGAAGTACATTTTCAATCTGAGTCTTGTCACGAGCAATTTGAGCCGCCATCAGGAAGGTAAGGTTTTTTGTTGTTGTTGTTGTTGTTATTTCAGGACCACGGACAGAGATTGGTTTTGCTAAAATTCAAAGTGACAAAAGTGTGATTGAGGCCGACTTTACTTGGAGGCGTTAATGTGTTTTGTGCGGAATGAGGGCGCTGCGGGTCACACCGGAGTCACGAACAAAACAAGAACGCGATCGCAAAGGGCTGTGTGTGAATTATTATAAGGGAACATTCATCGCCATGATCTCTGATTAAAAAATAACACCTGTAACAACACAGGTCCTCTCTGCCACAAAAAAGAGTTATAACCAATATGAAAAAGTTTGTTAATTGTGACATAGCCTGGTTTTACCAGACCCTCGTCCTCGTACTCATTGCGTTTTGTACTTTGCGCTTTGAAATGATTGGATCTGATTTTCTCTAGCGTTTGGTCCCTAATGCGCCCGAGTGAGTGAAGCAGCCATCATAACTCTATCATAACTCTATCATAACTCTATCATTACTCTATCATAGCTCTATCATAGCTCTATCATAACTCTATCATAACTCTATCATAACTCTATCACAACTCTATCACAACTCTATCACAACTCTATCACAACTCTATCATAACTCTATCATAGCTCTATCATAGCTCTATCATAGCTCTATCATAACTCTATCACAACTCTATCACAACTCTATCACAACTCTATCACAACTCTATCACAACTCTATCATAACTCTATCATAACTCTATCATAGCTCTATCATAGCTCTATCATAGCTCTATCACAACTCTATCACAACTCTATCACAACTCTATCACAACTCTATCACAACTCTATCACAACTCTATCACAACTCTATCATAACTCTATCATAACTCTATCATAGCTCTATTATAACCCTATCATAACTCTATCACAACTCTATCATAACTCTTTCATAGCTCTATCATAACTCTATCATAACTCTATCACAACTCTATCACAACTCTATCACAACTCTATCATAACTCTATCATAGCTCTATCATAGCTCTATCATAACTCTATCATAACTCTATCATAACTCTATCATAACTCTACCACAACTCTATCACAACTCTATCACAACTCTATCATAACTCTATCATAACTCTATCACAACTCTATCATAACTCTATCATAGCTCTATCATAGCTCTATCATAACTCTATCATAACTCTATCATAACTCTATCATAGCTCTATTATAACCCTATCATAACTCTATCATAGCTCTATTATAACCCTATCATAACTCTATCATTGCTCTATTATAACCCTATCATAGCTCTATCACTACTCTATCATAACTCTATCATAACTCTATCATAACTCTATCACAACTCTATCATAACTCTATCATAACTCTATCACAACTCTATCACAACTCTATCACAACTCTATCACAACTCTATCATAGCTCTATCATAACTCTATCATAACTCTATCATAACTCTATTATAACCCTATCATAACTCTATCACTACTCTATCATAACTCTATCATAACTCTATCACAACTCTATCACAACTCTATCACAACTCTATCACAGCTCTATCATAGCTCTATCATAACTCTATCATAACTCTATCATAACTCTATCACAACTCTATCACAACTCTATCACAACTCTATCACAACTCTATCACAACTCTATCACAACTCTATCATAGCTCTATCATAACTCTATCATAACTCTATCATAGCTCTATTATAACCCTATCATAACTCTATCACTACTCTATCATAACTCTATCATAACTCTATCATAACTCTATCATAACTCTATCATAACTCTATCACAACTCTATCATAACTCTATCACAACTCTATCACAACTCTATCATAACTCTATCACAACTCTATCATAACTCTATCATAACTCCATCATAACTCTATCATAACTCTATCATAGCTCTATCATAACTCTATCACAACTCTATCATAACTCTATCACAACTCTATCATAACTCTATCATAACTCTTGGGAGCATTCCTTGCACATTTCAAGGCTTAAATTTTAATTTCTGGATATTTGGGAGCCGGGCCAGAACGGATTGAAGAGGTTCTATTACTTTTGTATCCGCCGCCATTGCCAAACTACAACCGGCAAATGCGGCGCAAATGCTTGACCCAGACATACATGTAGGGAAATTATAATTGACCGGAGTTTATGGATGGCTAAGGTCAGGCTAGAACAGACAGTAAGCCGGTGGTGAAATTTGGTCTAAATGAGGAATAGAAAGAAAAAAGTTGACTTTTTTCTTGCTCATCTCATAGTCTACTTTGGTCCTGCACACTATTAAGATTGGATGTGCGTGTTTTTCCTTTTTTTTTTTCTAACGCTAAGTGAGGATTAGCTCAGGTTTAGATAGGGCTGCACTATTTCGACAAAAAAACCTAATTGCGATTTCTCTGACAGATATTGCATTTTTGAAAACTGCTGTGAAAGCAGTACTAAGTAACTCTTGCCCCTAGAGGCCATGAGAGCAACTGCAGGTGTTGTAGCAAGTTGTGATTGTCCGTGAGAGTAAATACTACGCTGACAGAAAAGACAAAGGGAGAGAGGGATATTGTACAACCAATTACACAATGGAGATCATTTTTTTCACGAAAACTTGGTTGTAAATGCTGCTAAAGTGGCGCTAGCCCACAGTTAGCTTTGCCCTGTAGTACATAATGGCTAAGCCAGTATGTTATAAATTGAGCTGTGCATATTTTAAGCAGCTAAATATGTTATCATAATATGTTATGGGAAAAGGGAAAAGGTTTATGAAATAATCGGTCGGTTTGAACTTAACGACATAAAAGTAGTATAGTTGAATACATTTAATCAGGCCTTTGTGTGTTAGAATTAACCAGGCTTTGGTGTGTTGAAAAGTGTGGAAACTTTGACTGAGCGGTCCGAGAGGTCAGCTCCCTGTTTAAACAATGTTCCATTCAGTGTTTGGCCGTGGGCCATGTATGTGATATGTATGAAACACATTGTAATACATACTTAGTGAACATGGGGTCACGTGAAAATGGACCATAACCAAAAATTGAATGGAAGAGGGCAAGCAATAACGCGGGGGGCCTCCTCTCGCAGACATTAAACTGTACGAGCAACAATCGAACCTGTGTTTTACTCCAAGCTCATGACTGTGACTCAGAACAAGGAGGAGGGATTAATGTAAACGTATATAAGGGGATGTTTTTCGTTGATCCAGAGGGCTTTTGGGCACCCTCGAGAGAAGGTTGTACTTGCTGCGTGTTCTACTGCATTTTAATTTCTTTATTAAAAATCCGCAAAACGCAGTACCTGTCCTCGAGTTTCAATTTTTAGTTCGTGTCCACTTCTGGCTTAGTATCTTAGGAATATTGACCTTGTATGCCATTCTCCCACACGAGGACGCATAGTTAAGACCAATATTCAGTAATAAGTTCTGTTTTCTTCAAACCTGAGAGGGCCACGACTGGGAACAGAGTGAGTATTTTTGCTGCATGGTATATCCCGTGGGTGTAGGGAATAACCTTAACTTGTACTGCGGAGAAACTGTGTTTTTATCTGAGTCGTAAGTTCGAATTTCACATTTATAGAGGCGGAACGCAACTACAGTTAAAAATACGCTAGATGAACGAGAATAGCAAAGTCTGTATAAGTTATACGGAGGCCCATGTTTTGGGTAGATTGTTGATTGATGAAAGCTTGAAGGAACTCAAGGTGACTGTAGTATAAATTAAAGAAGACTTTGAACTCTCTCAATAGATACGGGAAGTATAAGCAGAGGGTGCGTGTCGGGCTTCTGTCGTCAGCGGGAGGAGAGACGCCCCTCCCTGACGTCAGGCCGCCTTTAAGAGCCTGAGGTTGTGATTTACTTAATGCAATAGTACTTGTGTTAGTGTAGGTAATCGCGATTGCAGAATAGCCCGTTAGCCTGTTAGCTTCTTCTTTGTGATTCCATGAGGGTGTATTGGTTGCTCCGGTCTGGTGGCAGTCAAGTTGCAAGTGTGATTAACACTTGTATTACCCCAAGAGGCACTACGAAAGGATTTATTGAGGTAAACAAGTTACATAGTTAATACATTTCAGCTTCATGACGCAACAAGATACAAATCTACAGGAGACAAAGAGGCATTTTATGGAGTTGTCAGAAAAATGTCCTTAGTTTGAATCATTCTCTTATAAACATGACGCTCTGACACTGTCTGCCGATTCAGCTGCATGAATGCATTCCCTGAATCACAAGCTGCAAAACGCTGCTTGTTTAATGAAAACCTCATATTTACGTCAGAAACCTGCTGTAAGAAGGTCAGGCTTTTGTTCTTCGTCAGTTTTATTTTGTATTTACCTGTTTTGTTCTTTCCTTTCCTGTTTGTTCTTTGATTTCTTTTCTTTTTTGTGTAGAATAATACAAATTCTCTGCCAATCAAAATGTGGTGTATCACACCAATTGTTGGCTTACAGTTCTGATTATACAATATTCATGTACAAAAATACTGAAAACATTGTCATTAAAAAAACTGCTGTAAAGATGCTACATTTGGACACAGTTTAATACAAGGCTGTGCGCAATGAGCGGAGGCGATTGGCTTTTTTTGACCGCCCACAACCTGCTCTGCAATCAACTGATGATTCCGTTCCGTCAGTGACACAACACGTCCTGCTGGTCACGAAACACATGTTTGTTATGAGCAGTGAGAATAGTTTGCGGTTTGGACCACGCGAGACACACTTGGAGTTTGTTTTCTGTGACTACAGAGCAGACAAACAGGGTCTTCTGATTGGGCAGCAGCCAAAGGCAGTGAGGCTCAATCATTCTGACAGGCGTACATGTCTATAACGGCAGGATAAAACAAAACACAACCTCAGGGCCTTGAGTTAAGGTAAACGCAGTAGCTAAAACCTCAATTTGGATTTGATAAAGGTTAATCGTGCAGCTCTAGCTTTAGACAAACAAGACTTCATGAGGACTTACTGGAAATACACTAAAAGCAACAAGAGCAGGGCTGAAACAATACGTTGGCAGATGTCTGACACATGGCAGACGGTAAATATGCAAGAAAACAGCTGCTCAGGTAACAAAGGCTTTACCACATTTTGTTGTGGCTTATGGGTTGAACTAATGTGGGGAAAAGTCTTCAATAACAATATGCAAAGAGAAAAGTAAAAGTCAACTTCACCAAGGAAAATGTGGAGAAAAGAGAGTTGATGAGATTAAGAGCCTGTGTTTCCCAGAAAACCATTAATCCATTATTCAAAGAGTTGTTAACTGTTCATTGATTAGTTGTCATCATTATAGTTTGGCTGATGCTTGATCGCCATGTTCTACTTTTAAGACAACTCCAATGACTTCCCACTTTTTTTTTAATGTATTTTACATTTTAAAAGCCTCATTTTATTTTGGCCAAGCTTGCATATAAGTACATAACTGATTGATAGTAAATGATGTCATAAATGTTTAATGCCTCGACTGAACGCTGGCAGGCTCTACAGCAGGGGTGGGCAGTTCATTTTCATAAGGGGCCACATGAGGAGCCTGAATTGAGTTGGAGGGCCGCACCAACAATAACACAAACTTATATCGGGATATAAGTATAATATATCGGGAGTGTATCGCCGGGGTCCATGAACAAAAGCTCCAAAATAAAAAAAATGTTTTGATTGGGAAAATACATTGAGGACTTTTTTTCAATAAATCTATAATGATGAGCCTGACAGGACTGTAGCCTCATGAAAACGACTTGCACTTTACAAGCCTGTGTCACAAGTCTCTGCTACTTTGTAGTCAATATTCATTCACTCCGCACTCCGTGGTAGTAAGCTACTATTGTAGCCACAGCTGCCCAGGGGCAGACTGTCCATATCCCACTTGCAAGTCACACAATGTGTTGTTTATATCCTTATATCTTATTATGCCAGTGCCCTTTGCTGGACACCTGTGGAATTCTTTACTTTTATTCTTATTTAATCTGCCCCCTAGTGGCTGGAGTGAGCATTCTGGTAATAATAAAAAAAAAATCATAACTCCGCACAGGAATGAGCTAGAGACTTACTTTTTTTTTTGACATGCTTATGAATTTATGCCCTACAAGTTATGGGCCGGACTGAATCATCTCGCGGGCCGGATGTGGCCCGCGGGCCGTACTTTGCCCAGGTCTGCTCTACAGTATAGTGTGGCAAGTATAATGATCATTGGCACTGAGCTCATACAGCTCCCATTAAGAGCTAATGGAGACTTAATCACCACAAAATGATCCGAGCAGAACTGTTACATATTTAGATCAGTCAATTAACTGTTGAGACGAATCGCACATTTTTAATTTTGAGAGACAACCTTGCAGAGGGAATTTGACATTGACTAACTAACTAACTAACTAGTCCCAAAAGCAGGTTAGTGAATAGACATTTAGACCCTGTCCACACGTAGAAGGGTGGCTCACGATTTGGCCGGTCATTCACATCAATCCGCAGATACGAACGAAGGATTCTTAAACCTCCGGCCAAGATTTAGGAATACTCTGATCATGCGTTTGAGTGTGGACATAAATATCGGAAGTTTTAGGCCGATTGTCACTGTCAGCAAAACATCAGAAACAGCAATTGCAGAACGTTTCGCCTCTGATCCTTTGGCTTTGTCACCAATACTAAAGTTTAAGCTCTGGCCACGGACAAGATACAGGAACAGAAGATGACTCAAGAACTGTCATTGACAATGGATCTGCGTAGACTGAGAGCCTACACAGATACGTTTTGCTTGCTTGTTTTTACATCAAGCTCAAGCTCTGCTTCACGTCGAAGAACGAAGGTGAAGGAGTACTTTACAGAGGAGGAGAAAGACCATCAGCCCCGAGGTGGAGGAGACAGCGGAGAGAGGAGAAAGACCATCAGCCCCGAGGTGGAGGAGACAGAGGAGAGAGGAGAAAGACCATCAGGTCTGAGTTGGAGGAGACAGAGGAGAGAGGAGAAAGACCATCAGCCCCGAGGTGGAGGAGACAGAGGAGAGAGGAGAAAGACCATCAGCCCCGAGGTGGAGGAGACAGAGGAGAGAGGAGAAAGACTATCAGCCCCAAGGTGGAGGAGACAGAGGAGAGAGGAGAAAGACCATCAGCCCCGAAGCGGAGGAGACAGCGGAGAGCGGAGAAAGACCATCAGCCCCGAGGCGGAGGAGACTGTGGAGAGAGGAGAAAGACCATCAGCCCCGAGGTGTAGGAGACAGAGGAGAGAGGAGAAAGACCATCAGCCCCGAGGTGTAGGAGACAGAGGAGAGAGGAGAAAGACCATCAGCCCCGAGGCGGAGGAGACAGAGGAGAGAGGAGAAAGACCATCAGCCCCGAGGCGGAGGAGACAGAGGAGAGCGGAGAAAGAGAAGCTAACGGAGAAAAGTAGCTGGAAAGTTTGTATCCAAGCTCAGCAGGTGCCGCGGTTAAACTCTGTGGTTAAAATGTAGCTGGACAAGGTGGCTCTCGTGAACTTTTGGTGATATAAAGTTGTGCTGTTTCGTGTGGGGCTGTGGCCATGAAATGAGTTGTTTGTGCCGCTGTTTTGAAAGAGTAATAAAAAGGGAGGGCACTGCGTTCTGTGTGTTTGGCGATGCTATAATCACTCACGCTTCTCCTGTGCGTCCAAAATTGGGCATAAAAGTGGTGTAGTGTGTGCTGACCTTAAAATATCACGGTGAAAGTCATCAGAGCTTGCAGAGTATGGACCCAGCTCCCAACCCAACTTTGAGAATTGATTAACGGCAATATTTTTTTTATCGCCCGATGAGAGTCGCCCTTTAACGCCACACGCTAATGCCGATAACAGCCCACCACTAATAAATACCCTGCTACATGTGGACAAGGCCTTATTCACAGTGTCCTGTTTAATCAAACTTTGTGTCGGATGAAAAACAGTTTCTGTATTATCTCTGGTAACCAGAAAGGCGACATTACAGCCGTAACTGTGTCCATATTAAGACACAAAATGATCAAACATTTTTCAATTTTCGCTAACATGAAACACACCCTTTGAGTCTTCACAGTGTGACATTTTTAGAACACACACAGGGAGTTGTCCGGAGAGTGATCGGAACAGATGTCGGAACTTACTCAACTGATTATTCCCCATCTGCGGGTTCAGCGGTTCCACTCAGCTTTAGAGACAAGCAACTTTTCTTATTTTGGGCTACATAGTCGTCTTTACAACTTGCTGTCATCGCTGAAACAGGAGAGATTAACACTGGCCTTAAGAAGAGAATACATTAGGTTTTACTGAGCACTGGATTAGAAAACATCCATGACTATATTTGTATTATTTTACTTTGTAGAAAGTCTCTTAATACATTCTCTATTGGTTGTAGCCTTCATTTGTTAAGGTTTGTAAAAACATCTAAAAGATCACCCTTACTGTAACCACCAAAAGTCTTGCCTGGAAAGAGTCCGCATCAACTTGATTTCCACAGCGGTACAAACACAAGCAAACAGAAAGTAGAGTAAACCAATTAGCCGAGGGCAGTCAGCGGCACTATTAGCGGTTTTGCGTTATTCAAACAGAATTATGAATCAGAAAAGTCCCTCACTGTCGATATATTTTTGGTCATTTACCGCTGATTAGAAAAAAAACGCTCTCGGCTCCCACCCATAGATTGCTATTTGGGGGTTATTAAGTAACATCTCGTTACCTGTCGTGTCTTGTCTTAAACTGTACATAAAACATGAATAAGATCAAGTCAGATGAAGTTTGTCCCTGTAATGTTGCCATAGTAAGAGTGCAACGGCATCTGAGCATGTGCACAACATTGGGATCGGAGTGTCACACGGCTTTTATTGACAAAGCTTGTTAGGAAGCACTTCCTGGTTACGTAGGGCCGCGGGAGGAGCTTAGAGTCATTTGGACAAGCGTCATGTAAGCTCCTTGCGAAACATTCAACGATTACTCAAACATGTGTCAACTCCAAGTGTGTTTCTGCTGAGGGAACACAAAACTCCAAGTGGATTTTGTATTGCCCTACTTTCAAACTTTTGCTAATTTACACATTGGACATGATGGTTTCACTAATCGTGCTTTTATAATTGTGGCCCCTTTTGGAAGTAGAACGCCACAATCATACCCCCCAATTAATTCTTCACTGGCGAGAATTAATTGGCGGATTAAACCCAATTCTACACATGGCCGAGAGAAAGAAATTATTGGCAAAATCGTGGTGACGTTAATTGCACATTGCCGGAGTGGTGGTGAAACTGGTCATTAGAGTTCATGTTTTATTTATGGATGGAGCCGTTTTCCCGAGGCCTTTGGGGAGCAGAGTTAAAGTATGTCGTTATCATCACCACTATCACTCCGACTCTGTAAAATCAGACAGGCCAATCCAAACATTATTTATCATCGTTAATGCTTCTATTTTCAGCTTCTGACCGGGACGTCGTTCCCCCGGTGCAAATGGTACTTTGACGCAACCAACGTCGTGGCGCGGTGCTCACCTTCTCCAGGAAGTGCATGTCTGTTTATTCTTACCCCTTAAAGGAACAGGCTGTCGTGGTTTGGAGGTGCGAAGGTGGAATGAGGACCCAGATGCAATCAGCCAACCAAAATACTGAAAATAAATTGAATGGACGATTCCAAGGACAAAATACAAAAAAACTCACAAAACTGAACCAGGACACAGACACATGAACAACAGACATGAACGACCATGATTCAACAAAGACAAGGGACAACAGAGGGGTCTAAATACACAAGGAACAGGGAACAGGTGAAACACATTAGGGCGGGGCAGGTGATCAACAAAGGGGAAGCAAAGCAAAATCACAAGGACAAGTCAAAATAAAACACTAAGGACAAGAACGCCAAGCAAAATCAAGGGGGAACTGAACATGACAGAACCGTGACACAGGCCACCGTTTTTCCATACTGAGATATGTTCTTACCTGAGCTTAGACAACTTGATATACGTGCCTATCTGGTCTTTGTGCGTGCCCTCAGTCACACAAAACGACTTAAGATGTTGTTAGCATTTGGCCTCGCCCAATGTATTCCTATGGCTCCAAACTGGGGTGAAGTTGGAAGCGACCAAGCTCTTCCACAGGCACAAAGACCAGACAGGTACGCATCAACTCGTCTAAGCTCAGGTAAGAACATATCACAGTATGGAAAAACGGTGGCCTGTTCCTTTAACTTAGGTCAATGTTGAGGTTAGCTAATGCGCAAACACGGGAGATGGAATGGAAACCTGGGACGAAAACATCAGTGGGAATGAGCAAGAACTGTCGAAATATTTTGATCACAGTCTAAAAGCATTGAAAAAACATTGTCGTAGCTGCAGAGAAGAGAAATGTTGAGCTGGAGTATGAGGAACGCTCTCAGAAACCGGTTCATCCAGTGGTGGGCCGTCAGGTTATATTGTATTTGTATTTAATTTGTATAATGTACAGTTAGACTTTATTGTCCCCAGGGAGAAGTTCTTTTTCACGTACACAGTGCATGAGCAACAGGGAACAAACAATATGGGGTACACTCACCTGTTGTGAAGAAATGCTGTTGAGTTGCTTACATTGATATTGTTGCGCTGTAACTGTAATTTCCTACTCAAAAAGGGCCTTAAACAAACTGCTCCTCCTTAGGGCCTGCTCTACAGATCCAGATGCCGCTGTGTTGTCAGGCCGCACACCTGATTGACAGCCAGCGTGCTGCTAAGTCTCAGCAGATATCCCCATTGTTTCACCTGGGAAAACCGCTGTTGTAACAACTCATGGGCAAGATGTTCCGGCCAATCAGAAGCGCAGCTCAACTAAACCAGATAAAGAAAACATTTCTCTTGTGAAATAATAATAATAATGCATTTCTGGACACTCAAAGACGCTTTACATTGCACTATTCGTTCACTCCATACTCGGCGGTGGTAAGCTACTATTGTACACAGCTGCCCTGGGGTAGACTGACGGAAGCAAGGCAACCAGTCCGACCACCACCAACCACTCACTCACACACTGCATTCGCTAGGCTTCCTGGTGTTCCCAAACGGTCTCCCATCCAAGTCCTGCCAGGCCCTTCCCTGCTGAGCTTCCAAGGTCTGACGGGATTGGGCAGAGCAAAGGCGGTATGACCAAACTAGTCAAAATTAAGAGGATTTATTGATCTCGGATATTGGGTTCCCCCCTCCTCATGAAAAGCTTTGATAGCAAAGCAGCGGGAAACAGCTAGCCTGAGACCAGAATGATAGACCTTTGTATTTTTGTATACAGAGGGGTATCAGTCTGGCACAAACGCCCTCATTGGCGGCGTCAGAAAACGAGCCCGTGCGATCAGATTCCTTTATTTGCTCCACTTCCTGCTTCCTAGCGTATGTACGGCTGTGGAAATGTAGATGACGATCGCCAGACTCTATCACAGGTACAGCGGTGGGTCTGGTTTCCAGGCAAGGAAACAGTGGGACACGGACGCTTGGTCCCGGACAGGAGAAGGGTTTCCCCGTGTCAGTTGTGCTGGGACTCGGGAGGTACAGGACTACGAGAGCCAAAAAGTCATCCCACATTTGACCAAACTGTATCTTTTGATCACTTTGGATTTTGTGCTTGTGTTGATCTCTGGATGTCTCGCTCTGTCAACAAAGCATCTGTTTTCAGGTTATAAAACGCTCGTCTCCGGCCGTCATGTGTTGTGTGATTCTGTATATTACGAAGGTTTAGTTTGGGCACGAAGGCACCGCTGCTTTGGTTTGCTTTGTTGATACATCATGTGGTGTACAAATGCCACATGAAAACCTTTTTAATCCATACGCCTTTCTATTCATACGCTTTTGAGTGAGTGAACCTCGGTTGCTACAGAAGGGCCTGACTGACACCCCACGGCACGGAACCAAGCAGCTCATACGAAGAATGTTCACATTTGTTAATAGTCTTAATCACAACTCAAATGCAACACTCATACTATTATGTTTCGAGGTTTCATGTCGTCCCCTCCTGGAACCGCCACCTTAACGTGGAGGGGTTTAAGCACCCGAATGATCCTAGGAGCTATGAGGTCGGGGGCTTCGTGCCTCTGGGCAAACAGGTCCTAGGTGACGGGTCAGACAAAGAGTGGTTCAGAAGCCCCATATGAGAGACCTTCTGTGGACCCACCACCTGCAGGAGGAGCCACAAGGGGCTGGTGCAATGTGACCCATATAGACTCATCAGTATCTCACTGTTCCCATTGAATTATTAACACCATTACATGTGGTAGCTTGTAAGTGCGTCATTGATAACACAATAGGGTCAATCACGCGTCAATAGTCCGACATCCGCCATTCCCACCTTTGTACGCGGATAATACAAGGAGGCAACTCGTACAATGGCTCATCCAGAGCTCTCCGCGATGGGAATCGATCGCTCAATTCTCTTTCAGAATAAGTAAAAGTGAAGCTGATTAGAAGCATTGTACTACAGCACAATGGGAGGAAGCGAAGCCTGGACAACCAGCCATTTTAAAAGACGTCGATATAGTTACTCTTGATGCCGCAGGATAATGGTTGCTGATTGTACATTGTTAATTCACACCGTTGTTTTCTGCACCTTTGATATTTTGATGAAGTCAGCCCTTATTTGGGAGTCTATGCAAAATGCTCCTGTGAATCTGAGCAACACAGATGTCAAATATTACTGACAAGACATTATTTTAACTGCGATAAGGGGTCAGAATGGGAGTTTCAGGTTCTGTCTTTTACACAACAAGTTCAAGTTCAAGTTCAAATTTATTCAGCCATGGCGTTATTACACAATTACACAATAATAACAACAACAGCAACAGCAAAGTATTCAATGCTGAATAGGAGCACGAGGAAGACATTGTCTTATAAATTTCATGCCCCATTTTTTTTTTTTTTCAAAAATCTGAGCTGGCTCTGAACAGATGGCTCACCCGTTTTTGATTTGTTTTAGCCTATATCAAGGTACATCAAAATCAATGACTGTTTCAAATTTGTCAAAACATCGGTTCTTATGTTTCGTTGCCTTCGTATTATCCAAGTACATTTTTTTTATACATTTTATTGAATTGAGTGATTGTGTTACATGATTTTTGAACAGTGTCCAAAGAATTCCATAAACTGATCCCTTTTACAAGAAACCCCCTTTGTTTTTGTGAAGTGTGTGAAAATGGAACCCAGAAATTGCCCTTTCTTCTGTTGTTACTATCTGTGATTAACACAAATTTGTTTTGGATATGTATTGGCACCAACTTATTTTTCACTCTCCACATAATTTGTAGTATTTTAAATTTGACCAATTCATTAAATTTCAAGGTCTGCAGTTTTATAAACAGTTTGTTTGTGTGATCTCGTGGACCTTTGAGAGTCACAATTCTTATAGCTTTCTTCTGGAGACAAACTCCATTACGTACAGCAAACCGCAAAAGCATGAAGTTCTTTACCTCGATGTGATAATAAGAGTCCCTCATTAATGTGCATGGGGATGCTGCCAAAGGAAAGTGTCGTTCTAATTGTGATGGAGCATTGACGTGCATATGCTGCGGTCACCGGATGTGTATGTTTCGGAGCGCCCATCTGCGGTGTGCGCCAGTGATTCTGAGAGCGGCGGCGAGTGCCATATGGCGCCTGTATGTTTGAAGAGCGCTTCAAGGCCAGCGCTGACACGGCGGAGCCAAAGGAGGAAGGAAGAGGACGGGGGGGGGGGCATCTGACCTTCACAAGACAGAGGGGACATGAGTGAGAGGGCACAGGGAGGCTGGGCTTAGGGGGAAAGGTTAGTGAATCTTTAAGAGTATGATTGAATTCTATAGTCAAGACCGAAAAGTAGCCTGGTTCACACCGCAGGATAATTATTCTCCCCTTCCGTCAATCATAGGGGCACTCTGATCATTGTAAAATAATCTGATCAGATATTCCTGCCGTGTGTGGTCAGACGTTCTCGTCTGGCAGCGAGAAAGTATTGAGTGGAATCCAAAATCAAAACATGGCACACCAGAATGTCCGGTGGATGTCGGGGGTTTTTTCAAGTTAAAAACAAACTATGGCCACTGCCTCTTCTCCGTCTGCCGTATTTGTTTACTCTGAAGTCACGTTTGGTCTCAAGAGGTTTTGTGAGATTTCCCGTCTGACCTGGGAATGTTCGTGAGTCAAATAGATTTGGGTGATTTGATGTGTTGATTTCGCTGTGTGGCTTTTACAACACTGACCAAAACTGTTTTTTTTTGTATCACTGTGTGTGTGGGGTTTGTCAGGTTTGGAAAATCTGCCGACAATTTCAAAATCTTCCCGTGTGAACCAGGCTTAAAAGTTCTATCGCTGAGAGTGGGCAAAACTAGGGCTTCGATAAGAACAATGAAAAATGAATGATTATTATTATATATATTCTTTAAATAAGAATTGGGTAGGAGTTTAAATAAGATTTTGCCTTCATCCTACTCCTGTTCTTCTTAAAATAGAAAGCATTATTGCTACTGTTGTGTTTGATCGATGAAAAGATAAACTGAAAATGAAGATAAACTGAAAATGGTTCAACCTCTTTGAAAAACTTTAGACCAATCTCCAAGCTTCAATTTTGATCTAAACTTTTAGAAAATAATATATTGTATATATTCAGAAATTTTATGAGCCATCGACATCTTTGAGAGATTTGAATCTGGTTTTAGAGCACAGCACAGAAACAGGCCTCACCTTTTAACCGCTGACAAAGGGGAGACTGCAATCTTAATTCTTTAAATGCGGCTTTTGACACAGCTCATCAGGCAATTTTAATCTTAAATCGTAAACAGTCTTAAATCGTGGACAGGCATCTCTGGGAGGGCACTCAATTAATTTGTACTTCCTCCCCCACCGCAAATGCCTGTTATGTGCCACAAGGTAAAACTTTCAGTCCCATCTTATTTTATATTTATATATTTATATAGGCCCTATGCTCCCTTTAGGACACACAATAGGCCTCTGTAACATGTCCATACTTTGCTATGCTAATGACACACACACCCCACCAGGAGATCAGACCAGATCAAACTACCCCAGGAGTTTAGCTGCTGTGTAGTGTGTGATGTGAACAGTTGGATGGCACAAATGTTAAGTCATTCCTATCAATCCGCCACAGTCCGATTGCTCATATTCAGAATCACGTCTGCCCCTGTAAACCACTCCCTCTGATACACACTGACATCAGCTCTGATTCACAGCTCACTTTAAAAAAACACCAGTCCTGCTTCATGCACCTCCGCAAAATTACCAGAATAAAAACATCCCCACAACCTCAGATTTTCAGGCGCACACACACACACACGCACACACACCTAATTCACTTTAGATATGTCATGTAGATGTACCAAAATAATTGAAGTTAGCTGTAACACTGCCAGCTTGTGGCTTGCACCTTCCCACTGAGAACAGAAGAAGCCCGGTCTGCTCTGAAGGCTGCCCCGGAGATGGCCTCCTCTAATCTCCCGCTGGGCACTTTTAGCTATTTATAGAAGATGGACGCCTGAATCTCGTCCGCCTCATTTGCAAAAGGCCCCAGCCCTTTAGGATGGATTTCTCTCCTCTCCTGCCCTACAGCTGATTTGGTTGATACTCCAAAACCCATAGTAATGTGACCGTTCTACTGTAGATTTATAAAAAAAACATTTTATGGATTGGGCTCTGTTCCTGGTGCAGAGCGCACATCCCTGAACGCTGCATAGATTATACTAGTACATTGATTTTACACGGCCTGACCAAAAATAAAGGTGCCCACAGGGATGTAACTGTTCTGATCTGGGGCTGCTGTGCTTGGTCATGTTTAGGTTCAGCAACACTATATGAGCCCAAAGATCAGCGTCCAACCAGTCCATTCAGTGTTCTGCCAAAGTGCGCGTCAATCTTAAATTGCTAAAGATGGTCAAAGTACTTGATTTCATTACTTGTGTAAAAGTACTGATAACACTGATCAAATATTACTCCACTGCAAGTAAAAGGCAACTACATTATGTCAGTCGTCCAAACTCATTCCTAGCTTTAACCTATTTGTAATATCCCGATTCTTCACAGGGACAACTTCATAGCAGAGGTGGGAGACTCAAGTCAAATGCATTTTTGGGACTTGAGACTTACTTGACCAAAGCTCCGAAAAGACTTGACTTGACTTGGGACTTGCTGTTTGTGAATAGAGACTTAACTTGGACTTGAGGCTAATGACTCTCATTGACTTGCTGTGACTTTATAGTTATTTATTTGAGTGAAACTGTCAAAAGATCAGGATTCATTTCGTAAAAGCAGCACATCTATGTTTACATATGGTAATTAGCCACATGCACGTTCGGTTTCCAGATGGAGCGTCTAATCAATACAGGGCAAAAAGGCAGGAGGAAATATGTCTTTGGATGCATTAAAAGTTTTCGAAAGACAGTGAAGAGGAGATTTACGGACAGGAAAACGTTTGAAACAATGGAGTGTACCTACAGCGCAGACGGGCGGCCTCCAGAAAGACGATGTGTAAGAGCTGGATTTATCAATCAGCTTTTCGATGTTTTAATTCGTTCACACAAAGTTTACAGCATTTAGTGACTAGTTTACGCATCCGCACACAGCCAGTGACAGCGGGACTGAAGGCTACGCAGAATCTATTTTGTGCAGGGGCGAATCTGAGTATACAGGGGCTGGGGCAGTACAGGGGAACCACTGACAGAAAAACCGCCAGAAACTAACAAAAATATATTATTTTATATTTATATTTCATACTACAAGGAAAAGCAGCTCATGTTTAAAAGACTCTGTTTCATTTTTTTTTTTTTGTAAGTCGGCCCACCCGGGCCCCCTTCCTTAAAGGAATAGGCCACCGTTTTTACATACTGAGATATGCTCTTACCTCACTTTAGCCGAGTTATATATCCCCGTCTGGTCTTTGTCCGTGCGCTCTGCCAGGCAAACGGAGCACATACGCAGCCTCTCCCACATGTCATATAGCTCCAAAAAAGCTCACGATAGAAGCTACCAAGCTCTTCCACGTGTTCCCTATTTAAATAAAGTTACGTGAAGTGTTTTCATGCGAAGTATATTTACACAGAAATGTAACATGTCGATTTTATAAGCAGATAAAAAGGGGGACTATATTGTGAGGTGTAATGATACGAGGAGCAAAACGTCCGTGCAGTAACTCCTAAAGGTTATTGACGGAAGTGAGCGGGGGGAGTCTTTAGGAGTTACTGCGCGGACGTTTTGCTCCTCGTATCATTACGCCTCACAATATAGTCCCCCTTTTTATCTGCTTATAAAATCGACACGTTACATTTCTGTGTAAATATACTTCGCATGAAAACACTTCACGTAACTTTATTTAAATAGGGAACACATGGAAGAGCTTGGTAGCTTCTATCGTGAGCTTTTTTGGAGCTATATGACATGTGGGAGAGGCTGCGTATGTGCTCCGTTTGCGTGACAGAGCGCACGGACAAAGACCAGACGGGGATATATTAACTCGGCTAAAGTGAGGCAAGAGCATATCTCAGTATGTAAAAACGGTGGCCTATTCCTTTAAAATGCTGTCCCGGTAATTTTGTACATAGACTGTTTATTTAAAATATATATAGTTTGAATTTTTTGGCGATTAAATATTAATTAGACTTTAAATCCAAATCCATGAGATATTAAAAAGTTTGATTTTAGCCTAAATTTTTAAAATCGCTATATCTTGAGAAAGCACTTGTAATTTTCAAGATTAAACACATTTTGAAAAGTAGACACGCTGGCGTTTGTGACTTGAGGTGACTTGCCGGCTTAAGCAAGACTTGACTTGACAAAAGCTATGACTTGACTTGACTTGACTTGAGCCCATGACCGATTGACTTGGACTTACTTGGGACTTGGACCTTCACGACTTGGACTTGACTTGAGACTTGCATTTAGTGACTTACTCCCACCTCTGGTTCATAGGCACATGTCAATTTTCAGATTCAGTCAAAGAAATGCGAGAAAACTATCCTGAGAGTTCATTAAATTGATACAAATGCTCAGACCTATTCACCACAACTGCCTCTAAAATCCTGCACAAACAAAATAACAACCAGTAAGCAAAATTACAACAATCTAGCCCATGTGCTATGGAGGATTTAGTCAGGTTATCACCAGACTATATATCACAAGTTGTATTTAGTCTGGGGACAGGGCTGGAAATCGACCATTAGCAAAACAATAAGCTCTTGGATTCAACTCCCAACATGCACTTCTTTGCATACACTTGTCTAAAATGTGTAAATATCATAGACTGTAAAAAATAATGGACGTCTTATGCTCACTCCTCCCCGTTTACCATAATGACCACGGTCATGGGGGAATTCATGGCGGATTTACAGACTCCCCCTCCCCAGCTCTGACGAAGCATGTTCCTAAAAAGGACATACGGGCGGGATTTTCACCATAGACTCGGCCCTTGCGTGACGTGTAGCTCGTAAGATAAGTTCTTACCTGAGCTTAGACGAGTTGATACGTACCTGTCTGGTCTTTGTGCGTGCCCTCAGTCACGCAAAAATACCAAGGTTAGTGCTAGATGGTATGCTCTGGAGGGACGGTCTGCTGTGAGTTTGTATAGATCTATGAGTTGGTTTGTCTAAAAATACAAATAATCCTAATCCTAACCCTAATCCTTAAGGTTAACCCCTTAACTCCCACCTGAACCGAGCACATTTTCTCCAGTTTGGCTTTACCCCAGTCCCAAAGCTTCTGGAAAAAAGCTTCTGGAAAAAAAAAAAACTATGATGGAAATGTGACAAAAAAAGTGGGAAAACATTGACAAAAAAGTGACGAAAAATGTATGAAAAAGTGGCAAAAATGTCACAAGAAATTGACAAAAAATTGACAAAAATGTGACAAAAAAGTGACAAAAAAGTGACAAAAAAATTGATAAAAAATTGACGAAAAAATGACAAAAATGTGACAAAAAAATGACAAAAATGTGATAAAAAATGACAAAAAAGTGACAAAAAATTGATTAAAAATTGACGAAAAAATTGACGAAAAAATGACAAAAATGTGATAAAAAATTACAAAAAAGTTACAAAAATGAGTTGAACACCCAACCAAAAAATGTTGGGAAAAAAATCTGATGACGTGAGGAAAAAGATCCTCTCGGTTCAGGCGGGAGTTAAGAGGTTAACCACCTGGCCCTAACCTTAATTTGTGTCATGATAAACATATCGTTTTCACAGCAGACTGTCCCTCCGGAGCAGACGATCTAGCACTAACCAAATACCAAAGATGTTGTTAGCATGTGGCCTCTCCCAGTATATTCCTATAGCTCCAAACGGGGTGAAGTTAGAAGCGACCGCGCTTTTCCACGGGCACAAAGACCATACAGGTACGTATCAACTCGTCTAAGCTCAGGTAAGAACATGTCTCAGCATGGAAAAACGGTGGCCTGTTCCTTTAAAGCCTGCTGATTCGGTAGTTTCCAAAGGTTAGCAGTTGGATCCCACCAACCTCAGTTTGTCCAGGCGGCGGCAGAGGAGGTTTGCAACCGTGTGAAGGGACAGGAGGAATCAATTATCGCGGCATAGTTGTTCACGGGGCTATTTACAAGTATACAAAGCCACAGACGTATCACATTAATATCACAGATGGATTTTCCAGGAATTGTGATGGCTCAGCACCCCATATTTACTATAGTCGCACTCCATATTCAAAGACCCCAAAAACATTCATTCCCCGCCTGTCACCCGGCGCAGAATGATCTATCGCCCGTAGCTTTGACTTGATTTATCCAAAATACACAAAAAGAGCGACGAGACAAAGAAGCCGATTTGGAAGACGCTGAATGGGCGGCTTTTTTGCATAATTGGTTGTTTGCTTCAAAAAGTGATGGATAAACCACGAAGACCGTGCGTGAAAAACGGCATGGTTTTAGGCAAGACCGCGTCCGGTGCCAAGCTCACGTGGAGAGGAATGAGCTCTCTGCAGTTCGGCTAATGCGATTAAGATGCGACGTGTCAGTTCGGGGTGTCATCCGCGCAGCATGATGCAGAAAAATAGACACGGAAGAGCAATTTACAGCCAGTTATGGAAAATGAAGGCAAATGTGAAGTCGTAATTGTAAACCGTCAGGGGAAATGACGGTCGAGGAAAACAATAATGTTGATTGATTCAATAAAGTTGCAGAAAGAAAACCTGGAGTTTGGCAGCACAAAAAGACGGGCTGTGCCACATGCAACACAACACAGGTTCCATCTAGAGCAGGGGTGCCCAAATGTGGCCCTCAGAGCATTTTTGGTGGTCCTGTAGATTTTGATTAAATTGGCACCAGAGATAGTTCTTTTTACTGCAAGTTTTATAATTTATCACTATTATAACCTCTAAAACTAAGACGTTTTTTGTGCTTTCATTATGTTTCCATGCTCAAGGTTTGGGGAACGATTTAAACCTTTCTGAAAGGAACAGGACACTGTTTTTCCACACTGTGATATGTTCTTACCTGAGCTTAGACGAGTTGACCCGTCTGGTCTTTTTGCCCGTGGAACAGCTTGGTCGCTTCTAACTTCACCCTGTTTGGAGCTATAGGAATGTACTGGGAGAGGCCCAATGCTAACAACATCTTTGGTCGTTTTGTGTGACTGAGGGCACACACAAAGACCAGACAGGTACGCATCAACTCGTCTAAGCTCAGGTAAGAGCATATCACAGTATGGAAGAACCGTGTGCCCTCAGTCATGCAAAGAGACCTAAGATGTTGTTAGCATTGGGCCTCTCCCAGTATATCCCTATAGCTATATTGCTACGTATCAACTCGTCTAAGCTCAGGTAAGTGGTCCTTGCTAAACCAATAAATAAATAAAAAAACAGTTGTTGTATTAAGTAAATAGACGTATTGGTTACAAAAAGCATTACTAGCTATATGTCCAACTTACTAATTTAATACATTCTTCACGACGTTCTGGATCTTTTCTCTCAGTAGGAAATGTGATGAGCTCGTATGGTGGCTCCATATACAACACTGTGAGGTTCCTTTATTGCACTCGTGAATGGAGCAAAACTCTTCCATAGACTGATTAAGCCCACGTGGACAGTCGCACTGCCGTGGAGAATGAATGCGAACCTGGCAGATCGCCGTAAAACCACTTTAAAGGGGCTAGATGCAAGTTGGCCATTGTTGGCTAGAATGAGCACCTTCTATATTTAGCCTGGGCATGACGGCACTTCGGACCCGAAGTAACAGTTGTGAAATACAAGCATTTATTTTATGACAGATATTTTCATGATTGAAAAATACCTCATAAATGTACAAACAAACATGCATGAAGCTCAACTCTCCTAAGATATGACTGTAAATTTTACCGGGAGTGGGTACGTCTCCAGCTGGTTTCCATGGAGATGTGACTAAAGGCAGTGGAATTTGACATTTAAACAGGTTAGTTTCTCATCCAAATCCATTCTTTGATTACCCACTGCAGAAATAGCATTTTCTGTGTTGAACTGGTCACTGGGAGCATGTTTTGCTATGCCAGCAACAGTATGGTCCAAAATGTTGCACAGTGTACCTTTAAAGGGACTATAGGGAGTTTAAAAATGTTAAAATTAAGTATTTTCCTCCCCCTACATGTTCCAGCCATGTCCTAATGTGTAGAATGAGCCCAGACCTGTTCACCACAACTGCCTCTAAAATCCTGCACTGTCACTCAAAAAGTTGTTACTTCGGCCCGAATTGCCGTCATGCACGAGCTTGATATAGAAGGTGCAGTTACACATATGGCCTGAGGTGGCAGTAGTGAGTATAAAATGGCCAACTTGCATCCAGCCCCTTTAAGCGACGTAATAGTCACTAAATAGCCGGTTGTTCTGCTGTGATACCATGAGAATGGTTTTAATGGGCTTTGTTGACACCGTGGGAACATTACCACGCATGCGTATGATGCAGATTTTTCTCATTGAGTACATTAAGAGCGGAACATACGCAAGCAAACAGGAAGCGGAGTAACCGACGTGTACCGTTGATGCAGTGTTATTAGCGGTTCCATGTTAATGTGTTTTTGGTCTTTAACCGCCGATTGGAAAAGCTCTTGGCTCCCCCATGTCGTGCGCCGTTCGTAGATTGTTAGTGAGGGGCTCATTTCAGTTTTCTACTGCCGCCAAGGAGGGCGTGGGGCCAAGACTGACTGCCTCTATATACAAAATAAAGAGGAGTATCATTCTGGTCTCGCCAGGCTAGCTCTTCGCATTGTGGCGACAGCTCCCAAAGAGCTCCTTCTGAGGTCCTAGACATCCAGGAAATGCTTTGCTCACCTGCTAAACAAATTCTACCATTCAGTGATTCAATTGCGCTTGAGCAAGTGAGCAGTTTTATTTATTTATTTTGTTTTAGCTCTGTTATATCATTCTGCCTTTTGCCACACCGTTGGGTTATATCAAAACGGAGTTAAATTGGCTACATGCAGCATGACGGCGAACCGCTCACAAATGTATCGTATTCAGACGAGAGCTGCAGATACTCTTTGTACTTCACGTCGAGTCAAGTGGGGGATTTGAGCAGGAGTTAAGGCTGGCCACATCAAAGTAATCAATCGGCTCATTTGGTTTGGATTGAAATGGGATAATTATCTGGTGGTGAGCGGAGTAAAAGGCAGCCCCACTGATGATTCTGATTGGGCCGATCATTAGGCTGCTGATTACAAAGGCTGGATGGAGTAGAGAGAAACTGCCGGAGCAATGGGCCCCAGAAGAAAGGATCTTAAAACTGATAGTAGCCATTTGTTTTGCATTGTAGACTTTATTGTTCCCTTGGAAGAATTTGCTTCCAGGATTTGACCATCCTTTAGCCAAGGCCATCGGGAAATATGTCAGGAGCCGTGAATGACCGAAGTGCTGCACCCATTGAACCGTCTCCAGATGAACAAGGATCCTGGGGCAAATGGATCGCCTACTGTGCACCATTAAGGCTGCACACTTAAAGAACAGGCCGCACATTTCTTTCCCTCTCTGTTTTTTAATATTGTAAACGCTTTTGAAATCCATTATGAGAGTATTGTCTCCAGTTTTTTGTTTCTTGTGGCCAAGTGCATTTTCACAGAATGCAATGAATGTAATTAGACATTATCAACAATCTCCACCGTTACCAGACGTCTCAACACAAAACAAAAACTGATGGAAAACATATACTTGTTCAGGTACCATGACATTGGTCCGACAACCCATCCTACAGCTCATTATTCCGAAAATCTACCATTGAGCAGAGGTGCCATTAGTCCGACATCTCTAACCCAGTTGTGTTGTGGATTAGAGAGCCATATACAACCACTGGCCCAAACCTTAATGTCAGTGGACTCTTGCCTGAGCCTATTTCTATTTTTCAAACCCTACTCAATGGGACATTTTCGGAATAATGAGACGTCGGACAAATGGGCTGACTCCCTCTGTTCAATCTATGTATGCTTTAAGTCCATAAATGTCGACATATCTCTCATGTGATCGGTAAGAACAATTTGGTTGTCTTAGAAACAGCAAATGTGGAGACACGTTAGCTCAAAGCAGACATTAGTGTCTCCACTAACATCTGCAAACTCATGCCCCTAGAGGCCATAAACGGCACTACAGGTGTTGTAGCATGTTGCGTTTTTTTAGTCATTAATTGTCCGAGGGATATTGTACATCCAATTACACAATGAAGATATTATTTTTTTTCACTCAAACATGGCAGCATATACTGTTTAAGTGGCGCAAGCCCACAGTTAGCTTTGCCCGTTAGCCTGTTAGCTTCTTCTTTGTGATTCTATTATTGTGTATTGGGGCCTCCGACCCGTAGGCAGCAAAGTTGCAATTGTTTTTTTTGTCCAGAGACACCAGGGGGAGATAAAACCCCCAATGTTTTAATTTTTTAATTTTATTTGTTTATTTCACAGGGACAGTACAAGAAAAACATTGCCAACTCGTTGGCCTATGTTCTGTACATAAGGTGTCTGGCCATCGGCTAATTTGCAGCTCCCGTCCCTGGTTAGGCTTTTGAGAGGGTTTATAAAAGAACAGAAATATGAAAAATCAGTGAAAAGCATCAAACAATACGACAAATAAAAGAAAGAAGAGAAGACATCTGACCACTTCCCATCCCAAGTCCAGCCATACAGGTCAGTGCTCACACTTCTGCTTGTTCTTCAGCCACAGCTTCAGCTTTTGTGAGAAAAGTCTCAGGTCCATTTGGGACTTTAGCTCCAGTGGCAAAGAGTTCCATAACTGTGTCCCTTTCACTGATCATCCCATCAGCACTTGTATTACCCCCAGAGGGACTACGGAAGGATTTATTAAGGTAAACAAGTTACTTAGTACTGCTTTAAAATGTACATTTGACTGCAGGGCTGAGAGTAACGATCATTTTGGTAATTGATTAATCTACCGATTATTCTTACGATTAATCAACGAGTTCCTCGGCTGTGAATGGCGTATGAATTTATTAATTTTTTTATCACATAACGACAGATTGATAAAGTAAACTTAAAGGTATAGCGGAGGATGTTCTATTTCCGGGTGGATCATCAAGACGATTGGTCCTCCTAATTGTCAATCATTCTGGTGATTTGCCTACGTAAGGCCGTCGTGCGGGCTCGCCCTTTGTACATTTCTGCGCATGCGCACTTTCAAGTCTATGTGAGTTACGCTGTTAGCCATTCATTGCTGCTCGCAGAACGCACCGAGTCGTTTGAAAATGGCAGAGGGTCGCAAGAGAAAAAGTGTCTTCGAAGTGTATGAGAAGAAGAGAAAGGCTTCAGAAGAGAGAAACAAGACCGGAGTGTTTTTGGGAGATTCTTCCTCCTCGGAGGCAGGTAGAGCGTTGCGCATGCGCATTTTTTTTAAAAAGTGGAGAGGTTCTTTCCTAAAATTCGGGAAAATCCTCCCGTATACCTTTAAGGTGAATGTTTGTAGGAGGCTCTAAGCGCTAATTCTGATTTCTGTTTGGTTGAGACACAGACAGATATTTATGAAATTTTCATTGTACAAAACACCACACAGCCTAGCTTGAAAAAACAAAGAAAGTTTTCATACAAAATACATTTTCATGTCACTTTTGCTCTATTTGAGTCTGCGTTTACTAGAAAACGATTATTCGATTACTAACTAGTTGAGAACTATTTCAATAATCGAGTAGTTATCGATTAGTTGTTTCAGCCCTATTTGACTGCTTTATTTTTTTGTTTAATTTTCTTCGGCTTCACAAGCACAAGTCCAGCATAATTTCCACAAAACTGACCGAGGTTTCGTTCAACAAAGCCTGCTGGTGTTTTGGACCATATTTTTGGTAATTTTGGAGTAGGAAAGTTGAGCAATGTCACCATTTTCAAAACAACTTTCGATTCAATTTGAAAGTTTTTTAATGCCTTTTAAGACCTTGATTATAGCTCAATTCATCGAGACCATTTCTTTGCACTTTTCAAATTTTTTTTAACTTATCCAGCGCATTTAGAGTTCCACACTAGCCCCCCAACTACCGGACATCTCACTTCTTGTTTTCGTCCCCAGTACATTGCACTCTCCGTCCCATACAATACCCTCATGTCATCTCCTAGGCCTCCCCAGGACTACTCCCTCGTCTTTTCGGCTCCTCTCAGATGGGACCCGGGCTTCAGCGGACCTGGCAGTGTGTGACTAACCAGCCCACCCGCCCCCCCCCCTGAACCCGGTGCTCCCTTGCTCCGCTGAGACAAAGCACGTGTGGGAGAGCGGTGGCAGCCGTACAACAGGCAGGGGGCTGGAAGTGTCAATCTGGAAGCATTATAGGGACAAGCGCTCTGTGTGAGGGCTGTAAAGGATGGCAAAGGCATTGAGCCGGCGGTGAAAAGCGTGAACTGTTGGGGGAGTGGTTTCGGTGTCGAGCGCGCTTTGTTTCCGTCGATGGATGGGAAGTGCTCTGACAACGAGGCGCGATGGATAGGAGCGTTTGGGGGCTTTCTTTCGTTGATTGTGCCAGACGACATTCTTGAACTTGGCTAAAAAGTGTGATTGAGTTTTCACAGAGAGCTGTTTTGACACCGTCAGGGTTCATTTAGAGCAGTGGTTCTTAAACTGTGGTACGCGCATATGTTTCTTCAGGTGGTACTCAGGGTTATCTAGTTTTAGACTTTATTCATTTGAAAGAGATTGTCTGTAAGTTTTAGATGTTTTAGAAATTTAAAGCAGTACTAAGTAACTCTTCCCCCTAGAGGCCATAAGCGCAACTGCAGGTGTAGTAGCAAGTTACGATTTTTTAACTTATTAATAGTCTTGGAGAGTAAATACTAACCTGACAGGAAAGGCTAAGGGAGAGAGGGATATTTTACATCCAATTATACAATGGAAATATTTTTTGTCACTCAAACTTTGCTGTAAATACTGTTTAAAGTGGTGTTAGCCCGCAGTTAGCTTTGCCCGTTAGCATGTTAGCTTCTTCTTCGTGATTCCATTAGTGTGTATTGCTTTCTCCGCACCGGTGGCAGTCAAGTTGCAAACATGGTTTTCTGGTCAGAGACACCAGGGGGAGATGAAAGACCCTCCAATCATCCCATAAACACTTGTATCACCCCCACAGGGACTACGGAAAGGATTTATTAAGGTAAACACGTTACTTAGTACTGCTTTAAAACATTGTGTATTATTGACCGCCTTAGTCTGCAATTTAAGTAATGTTAAATTTGTTATTTTTCTTATTTTTTTTACTCCCTCCCTTTGCAGATCTCAGCAACTAAATCAGAATCCTTGGTGCCATCACTTTGACCAATAAGGCGAGCTTTCTTGTGGAGCAGTCTGTCAGGTCCAATCAGGAGAGATGGGGAGGGAGCTTGATTGTTTGCTTTTGAAAATTGCCCTTGCTCTCCTCATTTTGAAAACTATAGGCTTTGCGTCCAATCAGCACTTTATCTCTCTCCTGATTTTGCTATCTTACAGTCTATCACTTTAAATAGACATATTTTTCATATGCTTTAGCAGTGTATTTAAGTTGTTGTTGATGCATTTGTTTGTTTTGTTTTGAAAGACAGGTTTACACCCAGTTTAGACATGATTTAGATCATTTTAGACCTGGGATCTAAGCTCAGGAGCTCTCCAGCCCTTTCTTGGTCGCTCACCAAAGACTTTACTACATTTCTACACGCGCTTGACAAGTCACACTTTAGAGGCATTATCTTGTTTTGGACATGTTTAACCGAATCTGCAAACACTTAGGTGAATGAAGTCAAGCATAAGGACAAATCTCTTTCTTTAATCCTGTTTTAATATCATCTTGGGATCTCTCGTCGCATAGTTGCACAATAATCTTCAAAATATTTGTAGCTCCTTGACGTTTTTGTTATGTAAAGGTAGCTCGTGTTTGTTTTTGTCCTGATTTGATCTGGATCTAGACATGATGGTAAAAAGGTCACGCTCTAGTATCTGGTTGGACACCCTTAGCTTTGATTACAGCAGCAATCCCTGGGACATTGTCTCAATAAGCTTCTGCAATGACAAAAAAACAAATCCAGCACTGCATTCATTTCTCACCAAGATCTTGTGTATGGGTGTATGTGTACAGTTTATGTAGTTATGGATGTGTGTATATAGCAGAAACAACATGTATTGCATGTAGTTTTGGCAAGTTTAAAGAAGACTGAGTATGTATCTATGTGTATCTATATGTGAGCTACTTATGATGAGGAAAAGGGAGCAGGAGTGGTGGACGGTGGTGGGGTGATGGCCTGTGGTGTGGCGATTGCAGTTGGTCCTAGATGTGATGATTCGGTGGCGTTGTGGTTTGGCGAGGTCGGCGTGCTGTTGGCGCCATAGCTGCCAGTAGCTGACAGGTTGCCTCGCTTAACATTACTTAACGGAAATTAACATTCTTTTCTGGAAATGCAAACTTTAGTACAAAGTATTGTACTTCTTTTTGGATGAGCAACACAAACCTGAAGTATGTATTCAGACTGAGATATAATTAAAATCAAGCAAAAGAAAAAAGATAAAAAAATAAAAAAATAAATGGAATAAAATATGACTGTACTGTATCATGAAGACTGACTGTAGGTGGTGACCTGACTAAGGCGGCTTTGGTGCGGTTAAATTGTACGTGCCTCAATTCCTGAGAAATCCAAAATTAAACAGAGGCTAGTTTTGATCAAATTCACATTAGTGTTTTATGAAACACTCTCCTTTCTGATAAACTCCTCTCTCCAACTCTCTCCTCTGTGGATGGACACTGACATCATGGGAAGAGGCAAATGCCTAAATATATAATTTCAAGGATATTTTCAACAACAACATTGTTGACCTCTTTTGAAACACGCACGTGTTATCGATCGCCTTTTGTGGCATGTGCATTTAAACTGCCTGGTTCTCGGATTGAAGACTTTAACAGGATGTTTCTCAGTCGTCCTTGGACCGATTTTGACCATTTAAAAACTCAGAGAAATGTTAAAATCTCAACTGTTTCAATCTTTCCATGGGAAGCCGCTCTGCTGGGAGAGATAAGTGTCGGGTTTACAGCTGTTCGCTATGCAACACCACGCCCCTCAGACAAAAAAAAAAGAACCCATAATATATATAAAATGTCCAGATCCTGACTCTTCACAAGTTTTTGATCATCATCTATTTCACTAGAGCTAACAAAATCACACATAAGGTGTATTAGAGTGTCTAGTTTATCGTTTTTTGGCACTCAATGTGTTAATATTAAATGTTATGTTATGTATGTACTGTATGTATGTATGTAACCCAGGTGATAAAACCTGTGCCCAGCCTGTTCCTACCGTTCCCATTCATTAGTTTTTCCCCACGCCGGTAACCAATCACTGCGCTCGCTTTCGGTGACGTCATCGAGTCACATGGGTCGGGGCGGCGTAGCGTGCGTTCTAAGATGGCGCTGCGCATTCAGTGTGCAGATGCAGTGGGGAAAGCAACATCAGAGTCGTGCTACAGGTCGGTTTGAGCTTATTTTCGTTGTTCTAACACTTCGTTTTTACTTATCATTTAACTGGTTTATATCTCAACTCATAGGAGTCTCCTACCGTGACCCAAACCGCGAGGAAGAGCGCTTGTGGGTAGAGATAGATCGCTAAACCGGTGAGTGTTTGTTTGTCATGCTGCGGTAGCATTGGCGTTAGCCTCCGCCGGTTTGTGTATGGGCGCTGGTTAGTATGGGGTTTCACAAAGTTTATGCCCTGTTTCTTAATTATGTCAACTCTGAATTGAATGTGAATTGAATTATGATCCATATGTGATTAACTTGTGTGATTGTGATTGTGACTGCTGGTTATTATTTGTAAAGATTAATTGCTAAATATTATAACTAGTGTTATGAAACTGATCTTTGAATGTAAATGTAAATGTATAGTGCAGCTAGTGCTATTAATGTGACATTTATTATAGATTGATTTATATTATGTGCACATGTGAACGAAATAGTTAGCAACTAGCTGGTGATTTATTAGAGCTTTTGGTCCTGTTCTCCAGGCCAGGTTCTAATCCCGATGGCGAGCTGATGGAGCAGGCCTAGAGCCTACAGTTGGCAATTGCTGAAGAATCGAATCGAATCGCACTCTCCTGCTGGGCTGGTAGGGGGCTCCTTGTAGTCCACGAACTCTCCCCACTCAACTCACTTGCCCACACACACTACATTCCCCAAACCCCCTCAGACATTTTCCCCTGGACAATTACACCCAACCCAGACGTGGGTTTACCCGGGATTTGTGGAGGGGTTGGAAAGTGGGGTGGTGTGCATGATGTTGGGGTTTCCCAACGCTGGGTTTACGGACTCTGGATTATGATCAATGTACGGTTGTATTGTATTGTGCATTTTTGTTGGTCATTTGATTTGAATTGTACTCACTATTAGATATCGATTTAAGCGCTTATTTGTTGAATGGCCATTCACAGAATCTATACTATTGGTTTCTGTATATATTTTTCACTTTTGTTTATAATTGCTACTTTTCTTTAAATACATGGTACCTCTTAACCGTACTCTTGCCTCTTGTCCACTCCCTCCTAGAGCTGAACTAGATCTTCTGGTCACTAGCCTATGTTGACATTTCCTTTTGTATTCCTGTGTTCCGTAGTAACATAGCCTACTCGCAGGTACTCCATAGAATCTATAACATTGTTATTACACAGGTGCTACATGTATGTATGTATGTGTGTATGTATGTATGTATGTATGTGTGTATGTATGTATGTATGTATGTGTGTGTGTGTGTATGTATGTATGTATGTATGTATGTATGTATGTATGTATGTATGTATGTGTGTGTATGTATGTATTGTTTATTGAAAGGATCCCCATTAGCGCAGTCATGCTGTCGCTATTCTTCCTGGGGTGTATGTTTGTGTAAGTGAATATGTTCATGATCCAAGTGTATTGTATATTTGTGCACTTGTCTAGAGTACATAATCATGCATATTTGCATGAATTTGTCTTGCATTAATAACTCGAAATACATTCAAATTCAATTCATTTCAAAACCTCTTTAATCACGGCTCCGACAGGACACCCTTTCACATTTAGAAGCTTAATGAAGAAAAAGGTTGTACAACTTTAGTCCCGGTACTTTTTATTTCATATAAACTTTAATAAGCCGAACGCAGCATCGGGAGACCTGGGACTTAACCTTGTCTAATACTCATTGTCTATTCTGGCAGCATATTGTATCTGCATAGGAAATGTAATCACCGGCTTGAAGTTTTATTAAAGTAAGTGATGTCGAGGATGACTAAGACAGTAATCCCCCTCTCGGTTCCGCTCGCCCTGTCCCTGAACGATAATATTACCAAGATAAATTCTTTCCGCATGCGAATCACACAAACCCATAACTCGGGCTCACAAATGCACACGAATACGAGCTGTGAGGAACAACAGAAACGACGCTTAAATATTCAAAATGGCAGGCAGTTCAGGTTAATGGAAAAGAAAACATACACAAGGACAAACAGGAGTCTGTCCCAGCTTTTCTAGCACATTTTCTGAGGCTATAACCATGGAAAACTTCACCATTAAAAATCACTCATCAACATTTTGTATTTGCATCTTTCCTGCATGTCAATTCTTCGTCCTTGTATGCAAAGTTAACGGGGTCGTTTCCCCATGAACCACCAGCAGAAGGAGGCATGAGGGGCTGCTGCTAAGAACGGCCATTAGCAAAGGCAGGCTATGGGTACTGGACTTCCCATCGTCCATCGTTAGTTTGGGACTGGTCTCTCACTGTTATCGGCCTGTGCGCCTAAGGTCAGCGCTGGCTCTGGGCATAGGCGACCTAAGTGGTTTCCTAGGGTGTCACCAGCTGGAAGGGGTGCCAAATTGTGCTTACTAAGAAGTTCATGCCCCGGCCATCTAACATCGCCGACATTTGGACATAACTTTGGATGAAGGAGTGATCGAGACTTTTGTGGTCTTTTGTGTCAGAACCTAGGGGAGCGGAGTAATATCACAGTGAGAATTTGAAGTGGAGGCTACACCAACCAATAAAACCACTGAGCGCGTTTCATAATCACACATGTTCTGATTTCAAATAATAAATGAAAAGATATATCCAATCCAAATTAAGTCCGACTGGAATGGCAGCCAAAATAACAGCAAAAAGTCGAGGAAAAATATGGAATTCCATTTGGGTAAAGACAATTCTGAATAGGCTGTCTGTGTTAGAGTAAAATTACATGTGTGAATACTGTGACAAGTGAAAGTTCAAGATTTATAATGGTAAAAGAAAAATCACCGTATTTGGATTTAAGAAGACTAATGCCGACAGACTAAGTTTTATATGTAAAGGAACTCGTTTAGAGAGAGTGCCTTGCATTTAATACCTAGGTATTATTTTCAAACATAATGGCTCATTTCAGCCCGCTATTAAAGGCCTGTGTGAAGTTTTGGCTAACAGCAGAAAATACAGTTGTCACTCAAGGTCACTCTAGATTTATTTGACGAGTTGGTCCCACCAGTTATGCTGTATGTCTGTGAGACGTGGGGACATAAACATATTGACATTCTGGAAAAACTGCAACTACGATTTCTTAAAGTACATTCTAAAAGTGAAAATGAGCACCTGTAACAACAGGGTGTATGGAGAGCTGGGCAGATTTCCCATTAACATCACTGTGATGGGACTGGATACTTGTGCAAAGTAAAGACACTAAATTCACCAAACAAATTTATAATCATCTTTTCCAACTTTTCACAACAGGTGACGACAATTCCCCCCTGGCTGCAACAGGTCAAGAACATCCTGGACACCTGTGGTTTGTCCTATGTTTGGGCCTCACGGTCATTCAGCAATGTCCTCAAATTGACTGTTGAACGAATACTGAAGGACACATTCAAAAGTGCCAAAGTGAGATTAGAGATATGACATCCTGTGATTTTTATGCTGAAATCAAGCAAGACTACAGTTTTGAGAAATACTTGCTTTGTGAAAATCCAAACAAACAATTCAAGGATTCCTAAGGTCATTGGTAGGTACAAAGGGCTGGAAAGAAAACGTGTTGGAGATGAATAACCTTTCATTAGGGTGTACAAACAATGAGATAATGGTTTTCAGAGAGAAATATCTGCTGAAGTATTATTTTAATTACCCATCCATGTTCAAGTTGGTGATGCTGTTTCAATCAAAAAGCACAAAGAGCATCTGTAATCTTGGTGAATTCTTAAAGAGGGTTCTCCCACTGCATCAGTGAAGTGTGTTGCTTTGTTTTGTTCTTTACATTACCTTGTCTGTCACTAAGTTTGTGTTGTTTGTTTGTCCATACCACGTATATGGTGAAAAGCTAAATATTAAATGAATGAATGAATGAATGAATGAAAAACGCACAGTATAAATGCTGCCAGGTGTGCACTGAGCTGATAAATGACTGACTGAGTGACTGATGATTGAGTTTTTAGTTTTCTTCTTTGCCATAAGGGCTGGACTCTCCAAGTGATAAATCCTCACTTTTTTACAAATGCCAGTGTTGCACACACACAGGTGCTTGGCATTAGAAGATCATGAAAAAGTGCATTTACTTCTGTTATTCAACTTTAAAGCAGTACTAAGTAACGTGTTTACCTTAATAAATCCTTTCCGTAGTCCCTGTGGGGATAGTACAAGTGTTTATGGGATGATTGGAGGGTCTTTCATCTCCCCCTGGTGTCTCTGACCAGAAAACCATGTTTGCAACTTGACTGCCACCGGTCCGGAGACAGCAATACACACTAATGTAATCACGAAGAAGAAGCTAACATGCTAACGGGCAAAGCTACCTGCGGGCTAACGTCACTTTAAACAGTATTTACAGCCAAGTTTGAGTGAAAAAAAATTATTTCCATTGTATAATTGGATGCACAGTAACCCTCTCCCCCTTCGCCTTTCCTGTCGGCGTAATATTTACTCTCCAAGACAATTAATAAGTTAAAAAAATCGTAACTTTCTACTACACCTGCAGTTGCGCTTATGGCCTCTAGGGGGAAGAGTTACTTAGTACTGCTTTAACTGTGAAACTAATATATGATAGACTCCTTACATGCAAAGTGAGATGTGTAGCCTTTATTTGTTATCATGTAGATTATTATGGCTCATAAAATTAGAATATTTTGATAATGGCCTGTAAGCCATAATCATTAAAATGATTACAAAGGCTTGGCATTATGTCACTTTGAATACACCTGTATAGCCTTAATGGGTGTTCTGCTAAGAAATGTAAAAGAATTGACAGTTATAGAATAGAGTACTAACAGGCATTTGATCTCTGATTTGAGTAACAATATTCCTCCAAATCATCTTGAGGGCCAGATGTTCAGAGTACAGGATGGCGCTCTGACCGGGGACACTTTCATTCTTGCAGATAGGCTTAATTGGGTGGAACAGCTTCCCTTGAGCCGTGTTCGGTTACGGTTTGTCTACACCAAGCACCATGTTCAAGCAAAGTGCCCTGACTAACGCCCAGGGCCAAAGGAAACAGGCAAGGTCAAGACTGTGCCTTGAGGTTTTCCCCAGAGGAGCTGGAGGAAATGCTCTGAAAGAGGGAAGTCTGTGTAGAAGTTGGAACGATACAATTACGATCCCACTGTTGAGTTTTAGAGAATCAGTCACAGCGTAATCATTAAAGCTCTTTTGTTGTGCCTTTCAGTTTATCATAAATGAAATTAGGGTGATTAAAAAAAAAACATTTACACATGATAGTCAAACCAGTGCGGCCTTGTCAAAGCATTATACCCTCCCTGTCCCGATTAGATTAGTGCATGTGTCATTGGGAAGAAGAAATTGGCAGCGATTGAATTGTGCGCCATCATCCAAGCACTAACACATCCCCTCTGTCTGTGCGGCGTGGAAGAACTTCTGATGAGACGAGGCGAGACGGGATGGGACAGCATATCAAAACCATCTCATTATATTCCACAGGTGTTAGCGCTGGACTAAAGCCCTCCAGGGTGGCACAAAACGTATTTGTTCCAGGACTGACGTACACAAGAAGCAGGTTTTTGTACGTTTTTATCGGGCTTTTTGAAAGAGTTCAGTAGACAGATGGGAGCAACGTCTACGTCCATTGAAATGAAGGGACAGAGATCGTTTCAGAACTTTTAATTTGCCTCAGAAAACCTCATAAGGACCTTCATAAAGATGACGATTAACGCTAAGTAGCTCAGCCCCGTTGGTAATCATGAAATGTCAGTAACATTAGCTTGTGTAACTTTTTTGCTTGTTAGTTTTTATTGTCCCTTTGAGATTGTTTTTTAAGTTAATGTATGCAGCCTATGATCTAGTTTTGTATGTTCTGATTACAAAATATCCAGGGTTCATTCAGCAGCTAATCTTCTCCTGCTATTGCTAACGGTGCGCTTTCAAACTCTGAGGGCCCAATCCTCCGCCAGGCACGACAACAGCGCTGCTCAAGGCAAAGGCGTTCAAGCAACGGTCCACCAGTGCTTTCTCCGGTAGCCTGAGGGCGTAGCTTAGGAAATAAAAAGGGTTGGCTGAGGCCTGTATTACCGATGTGTTCGTGAGACTGGACATTTTTCAGAGGGTCTGATTAATGGCTTGGAATTATGTTCCCCGGAACAAAAAAAGATCCGCAAGGGGTTGACTGAATTTGAAGATTGATATGTAGCTCTCAAAGGGCTTCACAAAGAACAAGAAACCAGAAAATCAATGTATAGGAATACTCTAAGAGTCTGTGGGACGAACTTTAAACACAATGAAGATCATATATGTGCCCAGTCAGTAGAACCAGGGACACATGTCGGCGGGCTGATTATTATATATATATTTTTTTAAGTCAATGATTTTTTGCTTTTTTTGCAGAATTGTTCAGTTGAAGCCACGAAGAAGCCTCTACATCAGGGGTGTCAAACTCATTTTGGTTCGCGGGCCGAAATTCAGCTCCCACGGCGGGTCGCGGGCCACATATAATAGAGAACATTTTCCCAATAAATGAATAATAATAAGCTGTGATTTGGTCAAAGCCCCAACTTGACTTTTACAAGCCTGTGTCACAAGTTCCTCAAAGTACTACATAGTAGTCATTATTCATTCACTCCACACTCGGTGGTGGTAAGCTGTTATTGAAGCCACAGCCGTCCTGGGGCAGACTGTCCATTTACCACGTGGCTATGTAATGTGTTGTTCATATCCTGAGCTCTTATTATGTCAGTGCCCTCTGCTGGACACGTGTGGAACTCCTTCCCGTTGTTTAAATCTAATGCCCCCTAGTGGCTAGAATGAGCATTCTGGTTATTCTTTAAAAAATCATAACTCCGCACAGGAATGGGCTAGAGATTCACTTCCACACCCCTGCTCTCCATGTTTAAGCTGCAGTATTGGTATATTTAAAAGCGTAAACTTTTAGGTTCAAACCAGCTTGTTTAGGGAGATTTGTGAGCGTGCAGTCGGGGCGTGACTTTGTCTGTCTGTATTCACATACTGGGTAAACAGCGGGTCGTGTTGGATGGACGCTGCAAAGACTGCAGCAGACGAGCTAAACCGTGGACATTACAACGGACATGTTTGGAAGTGGATTCATTAATCACGGATTATGTGGCGCCGCTTCCTCATGAAAAGCCTTGATAGCAAAGCAACGACAGCGGGACAGAGACGCTGCTTTGCTCCCCAGACAGGACAACACTCTGGCCACGGCAGCTTCAGCGTTAAAACAAGCTTCCCGCAGTAAGTTTTGTAACCTGTTTTTACGGTGGATTTTGCGTTTGAGTTGATCTCTGATGTCTCGCTCTGTTTCCACGTTAGAATACGCTCGTCTCCTGTTTCCTTTTGTTGTTTGGGGAGGAGGCACCGCTGCTTTTGGTTTGACACATCCTTTAGTTAACAAATGCCACGCAAAAAGTCAGTTTTATACATGCGCCTATTGTGGATCAGTTTCTGTGCGTTTGAGTGAACTCTGAAACCCCACACACATGACAGGGGGAGCTTTACAGTGGTAGGAGATGTAAATGAGCCCTATTGTCACTCTGGGAGAGGTGAGAACAGCCCAAAAGTTTAGAGGCCGATCCCTCTCTTTGACATATTTCTAGTACCTAATAGGGCTGCTCGATTATTGAAAAAATAATAATCACGATTATTTTTGTCATAATTGAAATCACGATTATTCAAACGATTATTTGTTGCCTTTAAAAAAAATCCATCAAAAAAATGACAAAAATCCAGCAAAAAAAGACAAAAATCCAGCAAAAAAGTGACAAAAATCCATCAAAAAAGTGACAAAAATCCAGCAAAAAAGTGACAAAAATCCAGCAAAAAAATGACAAAAGTCCAGCAAAAAAGTGACAAAAATTAAAAAATTAGAAAAAAAAAAGAAAAAAAAATTATAATCATTTTTTTGCGATTATGCTAATTTTGTAATCGTTTACTGTTGTAATCGAAATCGTAATCGAATTTCGATTAATTGAACAGCCCTAGTACCTAAATTCAACTTGCCACATCTTCTCCAAAAATGATCAGATTTCCACATGTTACACATTGTTGGAAACTTTGGAGACGACACTTTCACAAGCTGTGTCCCGCTCAAAATGGTCTAAACTGAGTTGTGTCCCCCTTTCTCGCGATGGGTCACGTATAGCCTTACGAACTGATGTATGGCTGTGTGGGCTAACAGTTCGGTGCTCAATGAAGCTGTTTTGTGGTCTGTAAACTGGGCTATTTTGATCACAAATGTAATGTTTCGCTGACTTTGGAAACGCTGTAAAAATGGGTGTTTTGCCGATTCCACAAAATGGCTACATAATCAGATTTGTGCGTGACCTTTTCACCGTGACGGAAATGTCTCGCCTTGCGTTTCCTGAGGGTGACTGGGGCTGATTTGAACGACGGAGTGACCGCACCGCGACCCGCCGTCTCCGCCACCAGGGAGATTAGGGACTATTTATCGGATCTGGATGCCGTAAGCCGGCCGTTTTCTCTTGTAATTTGGGACGAAACGTCGACAAGGCAGTACAATGGACAACAGCGCGGCCGCCCGAATCACCTGGATCCGTCATTCCGTGAGCGCCGAGGTCACAGGGGGCCCAGCTTCTTCCATTAGCGGGTTGTACGGGCGTATGTGCGGAAGCTGCAAGGCCGGTGGAAACGCTTCCTTACGTTTTTGTCCTCTGGCTGTGCACAGTGCTGAAATAAGCCGGTGCGGCGCCGGGCTGATGACTTTGGCTTCAAGGTTAATTGATTGGGGGATTATCCTCTTGAAGTCACCTGCTGATGGAGGGGAGAGAGGAAGAATAGTGCACACTTGGCCTGATGGTGTGTTTGCACCGCTGGGCTGCAAGGGGGACGACTTAGCTGTCATGAGTGAGGCGAGAAATAGTATATAGTATGTTTTCAGGGAACTCTGCTGCAAGCATATGGAATCAGTCTATTAGATCACACTGTATTTACAGACTGATATGATATGAAGGCATTTATTTGTAAAAATGAAGAAAAAATTAAATAATATGGATAGAGCCAGGTTTCAATTTAGGGTTATACTTTGTTGCCATAGTTTTTATTTATTTTACAGTGCATATAAATGAACATGCCGCATTGTTGTCATGGGCTAATTTCCATTGGTCACAGACATGAAGAAATAAACTCAAACACACTCTCATTCAGGGATAACCAGAGTACCTTGAAAAGGCCTACGCAGACACGGGGAGAACATGCAAACTCCATGCACAGAAAGGGTCCGTCCGCCCGGGGATCGAACCTGGGATCTTCTAGCCACTGTGCTACCGTGCCGCCCAAAGATTTGCTCTGGTGAGGGAATTTTGGATATCTTGTTTGTTAGCTACTGATTAGCTCAAACAAATTCAAATTCCGTCTTTGTCTTTGGAGTTAGAAACTCAAGAATTCAAGTTAGAATAGGGCTGGGCGATTTTGGAAAAAAAAGTAATCACGATTATTTTCCCCACATTGATCGATTTTGATTTTCGATTCGATTTATTTGTCTCATCCGAACTCCCAAACAAGGTACTGTTTGTGCCAAAGAAATGGCTTTTAACCTTTCGATTATAAAGTCCTCTGATGGTTATTGAGATTGACCCAAAGTAGAGATAGCTGACGGCTGGTGAACTTGAGCCTGTAGATACGCTCTGTCACTGCATCCAACAGATCAGTTTGTGGATGCAAAACAACTTTCTCAAACCAAACAAAACTGAGATCATTGGTTTTGACCCACAGACACTTTTTTATTGGTTTATTTGGTTGGGACAGTGCATATTAATGACCAAGCCACTCCGGATTTTAGCCTTGGGCTCATTTGCATCCGTCATCCCACACTCACTCTCTAGTAATCATGGACTCAGACCTGAACTTAACCTCTTAACTCCCGCCTGAACCAAGAGGATCTTTTTCCTCACGTCACCAGATTTTTTTTCCATCATTTTTTTGTTGGGTATTCAACTCATTTTTGTAACTTTTTTGTCATTTTTTTTTGTCATTATTTGTCAGTTTTTATATATTTTTTTGGGTCAATTTTTTATCACATTTTTGTCAATTTTTATCAAATTTTTATCACATTTTTGTCTTTTTTTTGGTCATTTTTTTAATCATTTTTTGTCACCTTTTTGTCATTTTTTTGTCACATTTTTGTCATTTTTTGGCCACATTTTTCGTCACTTTTTATCAATGTTTTCTCCCTTTTTTGCCACATTTCCATCATTGTTTTCGTCTCAGTTTTGTTGCTATTTTCACAGCTTTTTTCCAGAAGCTTTTGGACTGGGGTAAAGCCAAACTGGAGAAAATGTGCTTGGTTCAGGTGGGAGTTAAGGGGTTAAACAACCACATCAAAGCAATAACATCAGCAGCTTTTTACCATCTGAAAAACATTGCTAGGGAATAGTGTGAAAACCAGACTTAGAGAGACTTATCCATGCATTTGTCTCCAGCAGGTTAGATAACTGTAACAGCCTGCTCAATGTTAGAGCTGCAGTACATCCAGACCAGGAAATACGACCATATTAGTCCAGTGCTCAGGTCTCTGCACTGGCGTCCTGTCACTCACCAAAGTACATCTCTTACATGTGAGACCCGTATGAACCATCTCAGGCCCCGAGAACTTTAGCGAGGGGTCTCCTGGTGGTTCCCAGAGTCAGGACTAAACACGGTAAGGCTAAAGCTAAAATCTGGAACAGTCTTCACGAGGATGTGAGACAGGCCTCTGACAATGTTCAAATCAACATATTGATCAAAACATCAATATGTTGATGTTTTAATGATTGTATTTGCTTTCTTGTAATTTTAAGCAACTGTGAAGCCCTTTGAATTGCCTTGTGTATCTGTTATGGAAAAAACCTTGAAAATATTAAGAACAAGACTGGAAAGTCTCTAGTTTCAACTAAAGCGGAGATGTTGAGTGTAATGAAAACCTCATTTTGAGACGAGGAGGACTTTGTCACACATAACTCTGGCTGGCTTCTTTCACAAAGGAAATGACCATATTTAGATGAGATAAGTCTCATAGAAAAAAAAATAAAAAAATAATAATAATAACAATGTTCTCTGAAGGGCTATGTACATTAATATTTATATTGCTGTATACATATATAAACATGTATATGTATACGATATGTGCTTAAATGGACTACATACGTACATGTATATATGAGCATATACATTTATTTATTTATTTTTTTCTCAACAATATCGTATGTATGTTCATGATAATGTACTGGATGCACGTTTAGCTGACATGCTTTCGAAGCGTTACTATGGTAATTAACTGTAAATGTTGCTTCTGCCTACTCCTTTTGGGCATCTTACCTGTTAACTGTTTGTTTGTTTGTTTGTTTGTTTGTTTGTTTGTTTTGTCATGTCATCAGCTGAATACTCAGCTGCTCAAATAAAAAAGAAAGAAAGAAAAGAAAGAGTAGCTCACAATGAACCCCCCGAACCAACCATTGAAGGCCATTGAAGGAAGTGATGCTCTACTTTGAGCTGGGATTGGAATGGGTTTGGCCCCTGATCTTTTGGTGAGGAAGAAAAACGTCCCGCCGACGACAAAAAATTGCCCTCCCTTATATCTGCTGCTGGAACAAAGAAACAATCTTCAGGACATTATTGAAGTGTGCAACAAAATGAGTGCTTCTTTAATTGAGCTCAGTGAGGTGTGGAGAACAGAATAAGGATTGAAAGACCTGGCAGTAAAAACTATAACCAACATTGTTTGGTCCAGTATTTGGTTGCTGCACTCACACATGACAACACCCAAGACTTCTTAAATAACGAGAGAAAGACTTAATATGTTTTCAACTTGAAATGTTCTTTTTGGTGGTTGAAAGAGTTCACAGATTGACGGTCTGAAATAATGAGCGTTCTGCAGGAATGAACTCCGCAGTGCAGCATAAAGTGGGCCATAACTATAGGCATGAAAAAGATGTGACACCTTGTTCCTGTGCCTACATTTCATGCCATTATGTTCCATTACGCTCCACATGCAAGGCACAGCGTGTGTGGAGTTATTCACGTCATGGAATGAAACAAGTTCAAATTCAGAGAAAAGGCATGTTTCTTTTATGTGGAGCGCTTCCGCTGTACATAAAACACACAAGATTCAAATGAACAAACTACAAAAATATCTTTAAAAAGCTGTTTACACCAAACTCGCAAAGTGCATTAACAAAACCATACAACACTAAGAAGTGGGAGTGAGACATAAAACAATGTGTGTCAACAACAAAACACAGCAAATGAACTGAAATAGTCTGTTTGCAGTTGATCAAAAGTGTAGGAACACAAATCTGTGCTAAAATGTGTCCTTTCTGTCAGGTACGCTCACTGTCATGACGTCCTGATGGAGACTGTGTTTGGGCTGTTGAGCTGCATAAGCTCATGGTTATGGAACAAAAAAGTCAAGTGGAAGATCAAAAAAAAAGGTGTCCCCAGCACTGAGCCAGAGGACCTGATTGGCTGGAGGATCCTCGCCCCAAATGAAGCCGTTACTGGAGCCGACTGCAGCCCAATAACCAGTGGTTCTCACAGACGAGGCCCTCAGTCTGTCACATCACATGAAACTCTATTGTTGGAAAAAAGCTCCAGATCATGACGGCGCCCCCTCTCTGTGGGGCAAATAAAACATCTCAGGTGGATCGACTTGTCAGCCCAGTAACGGTGGAAACCATCAGGACCATCACAATCAAAAGCGTACCCTCCGGTCTTCAGACCAGGGTCTCCTGAAGATCCCAAAAACCCAGGGAGATCTGGCGTTTCAGGCTGTAGCCCCCAGACACATGGCCTGCCTCGGCCCCTCTGTGAGCTCGACTGTGTGGACTCTTTTCAAAAGCATTTAAAGACTTTCTGTCGGCACAGCACTTTGTGATTATCTGTGAAAAGTGCTACACAAATAAACTTTACTTATATGGTCTGTAAAAAGACACACACCAAGAGAACTTGTCTGTCAATCTTCAACACAATAATGTCCAGTCCTGAAAATAAAAAGAGGAAAAGTGTTGCTGTAAATGCCCCTGAGGCCTACGGTGTTGCTAAACAGATGCTCACTCCTGCTTGTTAGACACATTATAAACTCATCTTATTCCAGCTTATTAATAGCTATTTCACACAATAACCTGAGGGTTCTCCATATATTGTTTATTAGTTGGAAATGTCACGGTTTTCTCTTTCTACAAATGAAAATGACCTCGTATAGAGTGTCACGGTGATAATGAAGCTCTGAAACGTTGCATCATTCTGGACAGAGCACATAAGGCGTAATAGCATGATGACTCATGGCTGTACAAACACATTAGCACTGGCTGTTGCTTATGAAAAAGCCTGAAAACATGATGTATCCTGCTGTGGTCGGTTTACCACAAAATGGCTACTCGGAGCCTGGTTCTTTCACAGACATTTGGGCATAATTGGATTAATCACACTTTTGAAATGTGATTAATTATAATTTTAATATGTTGCTATATTCATTATTAATACCAGGCCGATATAAAAAGCTCTAATTATGAGCATTTGGGTAAAATTCATGGATAAACTTGGCCTGATAATTACTCTGCAAATCTAAATGAAAGTCGACCAAAAAAAGATTAAAACTGGATGAAAACGAACTCTAGTAAGGTAAAGACAACATGTCCGTACAATTTGAAAAAGCTTTTAATTATAAACATTTTAATTATAAAGCACATTTAAAAACAACTATAGTCGACCAAGGCGCTGTACAAGTACAGTAACAATATGTGCAATAAACACAACTAAAAGTTAAACACAGGTAATAAAGGCACAAACTGTGTCTGGTCTACACAGAACCGAAGGCCAAAACAAAAAGATGAGTTTTTAATTTGGTTTTAAACTCCTCTACAGACTGAGCCGAGCCCACATGTAGAGGAAGGCTGAAAGTTTAGGGGCCACTGAGAAGGCTCGGTCACCTCTGGACACATGCTTGGATTCAGGAACAGACAAAAGGAGCTGGTCTGCAGACCTCAGAGCTCTGGAAGGACAGGAGAGAGGCAGCAGTTTTGACAGACACTTAGGTGCCAGCGAATTTAGGCATTTAAAAACAGCAGAATTTTAGAATTGATTCGAAAGGGTAGCCAATGTAAAGAGGACAGAATGGGAGTAATGTGCTCCCATTTTCGGCATTTTGCGGCATTTTGGACTCCCTGCAGGCGCTGGAGGGATTTCAGGTCCAGCCCTGTGTAAAGGGAGTTACAATAATCCAACCTTGAAGTGATGAAGGCATGGATCGACTTCTCTAAATCTTTTGGTGTATGAATGAGAGAGTGAATGAGTGAGTGGCTAAAGAGAGCCTGATGAAGGTAGAAAAGCACTACATAAGTACACTACATAACTTTTTACCATTTATGATTTCCTGCACGTAGCTTGATGTATTTCATGTGTACCAATGCTTTTCGTAAATTTGCCTGAACAATGTTTTGTTTGTGGCAAGGCCCTTCATCGTTGCTTGCAGCTGTAAGTGGTTGTTATGGTCAGCACTTGCAAGCTGCCCTGTAAATCTTTGTCCTCGTCCGTCAGTTGTGGTGATTATAATCCTTCCTTGTTGAACTCCTCTGGCTCCTCTCTTTTCAACCTCTCAGGACACTTCAAGAGTTCTCTCAGCTTCACTTAAGAAGTGCTAAAGTTCATCTCCTCTCTTTGAAGGACTGTTTCCTGTGTTGCAGAGCTCGGAGGGGGCTGGAGGGAAGCAGCTGGAGTTCAGGCGTTTCCAAAAACAGACAACCGTGAGGGCTTTAATTGTTTTCTAAAGTGGCCGACCGTCGGAGGCTGTGCAGTGGATTGGTAGTGTCTTGTAATTGTGGTTGCAATAGTAGATTTCAGCTTTATGTGGGAAAAAAGTTTGAAAAAATAACATCGTCAAAGGACCCATTCACTGACCCGTCCGGATCCGACCCTTGCATCTGAACTTTAGACCCGACCGAACATCCCTTTAGTCGAGCGGCTGCGTAGTGTTTCTCTCTTCCTCCAGAGCGCTAACTACAGCCCAGATGACAGAGAAACACTACACACAACACAACTTTTAATATTTTTAAAAATGCCGGGGGAATGACTGAAATATGGCGATAAAGTTTTAGAACCAAAATGACCCTAATTATAATTAAATTAAATTAAGCACAAGTGGCGCCGCTATTTCCCAATCATTTTCTTTAAAAAAGTATAAAGTGCGCAGGTCTAAACCTGGACTAAATCAGGTCTAAGCAGGGCTCAGTGTCAAGTACTGTGCAAAGAGGAGAGATGTAACACTGCATTGGCAACACTATTTAAATATACAGGCTTTCTTCTTTTTTGGAACCAAAATATATTTTTAGAGAAAAAAAATAACACGATTAATTGAATCAATTTGCATTATTTCCAAAGCACAGTAATTATTATTGTATTAAATAAAAGCTTGAAAATCCCCATAACCGTACCTTTGATTGACATTGTTTTTTTTTTTTATTTGGACCCGAGTGAAATTTTAATTCAGGACCCCTGGTGTATACTTTACATTAAAGCAGTACTAAGTAACTCATGCCCCTAGAGGCCATAAGCGCTACTGCAGGTGTCGTAGCATGTTGCGTTTTTTTACTCATTAATTGTCCGTGAGAGTAAATACTACGCTGGAAAAGACAAAAGACAAAGGGATATTGTTCATCCAATTACACAATGGAGATCATTTTTTTCACTCAAACTTGGCTGTAAATACTGTTTAAGTGGCGCTAGCCCACATTTAGCTTTGCCTGTTAGCTTCTTCTTCATGATTCCATTAGTGTGTATTGGTGACTCCGACCCGGAGGCAGCGAAGTTGCAAGTGTGGTTTTCTGGCCAGAAACACCAGTGACCCCCCAATCATCCCATTAACACTTGTATTACCCCCAGAGGGACTATGGAAAGGATTTATTAAGGTAAACAAGTTACTTAGTACTGCTTTAACAAACATGTACGAGTTCAATCAGTTTCAGTAGGGCTGTGCAATTAATCAAAATTCCTTAATTATTACACTAAACAATTACAAAAATAGCATAATCGAGAAAAAACGATTATTAAAGGAATAGGTCACAGTTTTTCCAAACTGAGATATGTTCTTATCTGAGCTTAGACGAGTTGATGCGTACCTGTCTGGTGTTTACGCGTGTGCTCAGACATGCAAAAAGACCGAAGATGTTGTTCCTCTCCTCTATGTGGCCAAACAGGGATGTAGTTAGAAGTGACCAAGAGCTTGGTCAACTCATCTAAACTGAGGTAAGAACATATATCAGTATGGAAGTACGGCCGCAAAAACATGTTTGTGTGACGTGTCTGATCGGCTGAACTACTACACCTTAACTTGATCAATTGTTATATTTGTCACAGTAAAAATTTGAATTTTTTTCCATAAGTAGCTCCTCTTGACGCTACTGATAAGTGCTCACCTATTGCTGAAAGAAGAACAGAAAGGAGCCTATTATTTAGAGCTGGAAATTAATTATAATTTAAACAATCAGTAACATAATTACACTTCAACCCACCCCTTTTTAAACAATTGCTGTATTGGTATGCACTACTTGTATTATTATTGTTTTTAAATTGTTATAAAATAAACCAAAACAAAATTTTGATATATATATATATATATAAATATATATATACACTTTACCCAGGCACTGGTTGTGTAGAAAAGTGTAAAATTCTTGAAAAACAGAGCTAAAAACTCGTAATATTTCATGCTGCTGGGATGATGTTTTTGTTCCCTCCACATTTCACGTGCTAATGGAAAATGCTTTGGTCTGACATAAACAAACAGCGCTGTGTGACAATGTCATCAGGCCGTGGCTCGGTTTGCTTGGGCAGGTGTGAGGGCCGGTCAGCAGGTGAGACAGAGACCTCACAATAGAAACGAGAGCTTATTTAAATAATTTGTACTTTTTTAACTGTCCAAAGAACATATTTTGCATCGTTTTTGATAGTCTCCATATACATTTTATTCATTTGTTTTTAATAAGGTAAGGCATTATTGTGATTTATGACTAAATAATCGTGATGTTTAATTTTTCTAGAACCGGGCAGCCCAAAGTGTCAGTGTGTCTTCTGATGACGATGACAATATGTTCTTATAGCCAGACCCGTGTGTTGTTGTTTTTTTTACTTTCTCACACCTGGGACTGAAGAGGTCGGGCAGCAGGTGGCGCTGTCGGCCTGCTACTACAAGCATGAACTGCACCTGATCCCGACTCTGGCTCTCGAATCACGTCTCTCGGGTCAAGATTTGGCAGTGAACCCCAGCGACTGCGGTTCGGTCACCCACATTTGCAGACAATCGTCCAGCAGCCGACAAATGAATGCAACTTTGCAAACACCAGACAATAGAAGTAAATATTCACTTGTTCTGAGCATTTCTTCGTTTAAGAATCTCCCGGACTCTCCACACGACATAAACCTGTTTCAACCCTACCACAGCCTGACAACGCACTTGTTATGTGATTAACTCTGATTCATGCCTAACTGGTCTGTCGCTTCGGATTAGGCGCAGGCAGAAGTTGTTTCAAAGTAGTTCTTGCTTCCGTCGGCCACTTCTTCTCGATGGTCCGTTCGAGGCCACTGATTGCTGCCTGTAGAGCTAATGTTACAAAAGCAGCTTGCAAGGGAAAAAATAGCATCCTTAGTCATCACAGTCTTGGCAGGTGATGTTGAGAGAAACTTTCTTCAACAAATGATAGGCTGAAAAGAAAATGGAAGGCTTTTTTTCCCCTCTGTGCAGCTATAAAGCGTTTGACGTAAGAGCAATGGGCTGACATTTTCACAGTCAGGATACAGCAGTGCCCGCGATAGGCGCCTTAATCCGCGGGAAAAAGAGTTTGTGCAAATCAGAAACTCCAACACCAAAGTCACCTGGTAAAATTTTGTGACGCATCGCAAGACATTTTCTGCGACACCACAATTAGGGCCCCAAACTTTGAAGGACATTTTGACTGAACTCTGGTCACAAATGCAGTTCGAGAAAAAAAGATTAAAAGAGCTTTTCCCCATTTGCAAACATACTGTATTGTTTCACCCCCTGTGAACATTGTGTTGTCCCACATTTCTGTGTGCCATGTTATGTACTATTGGAATTTTCATGTCCAAAATGAATTGCACACACTGCAAAAAATAATTTACTAGATTAGTTTAGATGTCTCAATTTGAGCATTATAATCCAAATTTTAGTTGTTTTGACTAGTTAAGAAGTTCTTGGGCATTTGTCCTAGATTATTTCACTTGTTCTGAGATGTTTCTGACTCGTTTTGATACATTTCGTCTTTATTTCAAGTACGTTTCTTTGCCAATGGGGTAAGAAAATTGGTCTTATCTCATTGGCAATTTTACTTTCTTATTTCAAGCGAGATTTACCCTAGAACTGGTCTGAAATGTCCTCAAACAAGCAAAATAATCTTGGTCAGATCAGGAAAAGTGTCTAAATGAGTGAAAACCGCTCAAAACAAGATACATTTCCTCAATTCAAGTCATTTAAGCCAATGCTTGATATTTTCTTTTTGTAGTACACGCAAAAGTGGATCAGCAGCAGAGTCACATTTGCGCCTCATTTGGAGAGAAGTTCAGATTTGGAGCCCAAATATTGTAACACTGGCAAATGATAAATGAGTTGCAACATTCCCACAATTATATCGATATCCTATATATATATAAAGCGGGCGGCACGGTAGCGCAGCGGTTAGTGCCTCCGCTTCACAGCTAGATGGTCCTGGGTTCGATTCCCACCAGGACGGGGCCTTTCAGTGTCTGCGTAGGTTTCCTCCAGGTAGGAGGGTAGGAATCCTCCAGCCAGGTGATTCTGACCATCAGCATCACCTGGCTCCACATCATGGAGATGGGTCCCCAGGCGCGACACTGCCGTCGACCACTGCTCCTTACGGGTTGCCCCAGCGGCATCGAAGGATGGGTTAAATGCAGAAGACAAATTTCCCTACAGGGACATTAAAGTATACAAACAAACAAACCACAAACCACAAACAAACCATCCATCCAGTAATTTGGCATCCACACAGTAAAGCAAAGATTACTGCGTGGATTTCGAACTACTCCTGGTATTATTACGCCTTACAATATAGTTCCCCCTTTTATCCGCTTAGAAAATCCACATTGTTTAATTTTGTGTAATTATACTTTGTAGTGGAACACTTCACGTAACCATATTTAAATAGGGAAAACGTGGAAGAGCTTGGTAGCTTCTATCTTGACCTGTTTTGGAGCTATAGAGGAGAGAGGGAGAGGCTAAATGCTAACGCCGTCTGCGCTGTGTTTACGTGACTGAAGGCACGTGTGAAGATCAGACAGGTCCTAAAGAACTCGTCAAAGCTAAGGTAAGAACATATCTCAGTATGTAAAAACGGTGGCCTATTCCTTTAAAGCACTAGGATTTTGATTTCTATTTTGTTCTTAATTATGAGCCCAGGGCACAATCTTTGACAAAATTGCCATTTTCCATGACACTAAAAAAGATAAACACATCAGAAAAACTGTTTTGTTGCCAGTGGCCAAATGGGGTCGTAAGAAGTAACAGAAAAAGCCGCAAAGTAACGGCCAAAGATTGAAGAAAAATGTAACCGCTGTAACCGACCTGGAGTGTCCAGAAGTTAAAGATGTTCAGTGCTCAGAGTGAGACATCCAATGTGAGAATAGTGGCATGACATATGAGCTAAAATGTTTAGACTGACTCAGGAATTATCTATTTCAAAGGTTTTATGAACTGATGAGAACCTGGAAGGAAACCTGCACCGACACAGAAAGTACATGCAAACATTGGCAAAAGCGCCACAACTCAGCTGCCCATCTCCTTGCTCTCGATTTAATAATTACAAATAATCCGAAGAAGAATTCAGTTAAACCATTTTCTTACTTTGTTCCTGCTGCCTTTGCCTCTCAGCACAATTACCTCTCAATTTATTAATGATTAAAAAACCTTGAATTTGTGACATCCCCACGGGGAGTTATGGATTTGTCTGAAGCCAATAAATTCATCTCACACTTTTTAAGCAGTACAGAAAATACAAATCCAATCTGCAAGGCGCGTTTGAGATAATCCAGGACCTCGTCACTTCGGAGTGTGCGCGCAGTGTGGGCGATAATCCATTCCAACGAAAGGTTTTCAAACCATGAAACCACAAAAAGAATTACATTGATTTACTCTAAACGCAGCAAAATCACTCTGTCGATGTGGAGCTGCCGTAGCATTTTGACTTGCCTCGGAAAACAGCGGGATGTGTGATCGCTTGTGCAACTTCTGCAACGGTGACAAAGTGTTTGGAAAAGGTTCTATATTCCAAGATTAAGGTTTTTACATTTTAACCATGTTCTTATGTTAACCCCTCATTGTAAATGACCTGGGGCTGTGTTTTGTTTGTGGATACTTTAGTATCACGGTGCATATTCAGGTGCAGACCACAGGAGATATCCCTGATGTTGCCCTGTGTTTCTCTAGTCTTGGACTGCAAGGATTCATCAATTAGTAAAAATCCTCAAATCTAGTTTTCTTTAAAGGGACTATACAGAGTTTAAAAATGTTAAAACTACATAGTTTTCATCCCCCTACATGTTCCAGCCATGTCCTGATCTGTAGAATGAGCTCAGACCTGTTCACCACAACTGCCTCTAAAATCCTGCACTGTCACTCAAAAAGGTGTTAATTCGGGTCCAAAGTGCCGTCATGCACGAGTTTAATATAGAAGCTGCAGTTACGCGTAAGACCTGAGGTGGCAGTAGTGAGTATAAAAATGACTAACTTGTATCTAGCCCCTTTAATGATTTGCTTAAAGAGGGGGTATTTTTTCAATCCCATAGCACCAGTCTGTATCACACTACAATGATGATGAAACCTTCTGTTGGTCTGTAAATGCAGTAAATTAGAATAACTGCCTTGTATAAAATGTCTCTCTCAAAATGGCTGTAGTGAATGTCTTGAAATAGGCCTCTGTCTCTTTAAGAACCTCTGACCCTTTCCGACACGCCCCCTCCACACGCTGTCTGTGGCATCAGTGGGGAGGGGGTTCTGCTGAGGAGCAGTGGTTGGTTACTCGGCTGGTGACGAAAGCTCGGAGGCGTCTCCAGGAGGTGGGGGCGTTCCTAGGAGGACTCAGGCAAACCTATCCCTAAAATGGCCGCCATCAGAGTTTTTACAGATTACTGAAAATACTTGAAAGTGCCAAGGCAACACTTCAGGCATGTTTTTAATGAGGGAATGACATAATAACATGATGTAAAGCTTGAAAAAGTCCATTTTGCATAATACCCCCCCTTTAATTAATTTCAACCAGAAGAGACTCACAAAGACAGAATGCGTTAGAGAGGATTTATTGAGCATGAAAGGTGATTGGGGCTCGGACCCCGGTGGAAGATTGCATTAACGATATGGAATACGTGGCATCAGCGGATGATGGCCAGAATCTTCTCCTGGAGCCCTGACACTGGTGGTGGTAGGACAAGACCCTGTCGACCCGATGAGCAGCCAGGCGGAGGAGGGGCGGTGGAGGGTCGCAGCACGGCTGGGAAATGGTCGAGTGATTGACCGGCAGGCTTAAGAAGGTGACCCTGGCTAATGAACGGCTGAAGCGGGAATAAGCAGCTGCAATGATTGGCTGACGAAGGTGCGGCTTGAGCTGGGGCCGTGATTGGATGATTAGTAAAGGTTGCCGTTGATGAGGCCATGAATGAAAGCTGCAGGTAAGTCTCCCAGGTTGAATTTGCACTGAAGCTTCATGTAACTCATTTAAAGTGCATGAAACCGTCTGCTTAGCACCAGGAACACAGTTGAGTTGTAGCGGCAAACCTCGTATAAGATCACCGCCATTGGTCTTGAGAAATACCTTGCAGAAACAAGCGACGGCCTGCTCAGGTACGTCAAAAACTGTGACAAGAGCAAGGATTGAATTCCATCAGCAAACAGGCAGGAGAATGTAGTACTAGGACTACTGGCAATGATCCCGGGAGACAGACAAACAGCTCGCCGAACAAAGGCTAAAGCAGAACAATAAGAACTCCAACAACGGAGCTCAAATCAGGAAACAAAAAATATTTCACTTCATTTCCATCCAATCAGATTGGTTTTGCTCTGTCACTTGTGAATGCTATTGTATACAATGCAACAATTGTAAACTAATGGAGATTTTAAAAGTTAAAATACTGGACACTTGGACACCACAGTGGGTTAGATGTATTTACCAGCAGTAACTCAGCAGCTAACAGAGTTGTTCCACAGCTTTTTCTCCACTTTTTATACTGTTTTTAACTAAAGTTAGTCTATGGAAATGTATGCTAACAGCTGCAAAGATGGCGGATCTCCATGGTAACTGTGGAATTTCCCCAACTTTATAGATTAATACATTTTTTGAAGAAATAGGAATTGAACAGTGCATTTACAGAGCTTTCAGCCTCTCATGTGTTCCATTGGGTGGAGCGACCGAATGGCTTCTTTGTGCTGTGATGGGTAAAGGTTTGTCTGTGAGACGCTTGCAATGATGCGTTTCACTTACAACAATGTAGGCTACAATATAACCTGTTAGTGTAGTTGAAGGCTAATTCATGAATAGCGCACAAAACATCACTATTCTCGTTCTCTTGAAACATACAGTAATCCTGTCTGTGCGTTGTGTGTGTTAATGCTTATAATTAATGCTTATATCAAGCTTCCAGTGCTGGGGCCTTGTTTTTGTGCTGGACGTCTGGTTCTGTCGTCGTTGTTCCCGCATGTCCATTTTCATGAATTAAAACCTCTACCCCTAAGGGCATTGATAAACAACATGCATAGATATAGTTTGAATTATCGCTGTGTGTTCTGTAACACAGATGTAGACAGATTTGGGAGCAACATTTCAAAGAAATGGGTCTATTGTGTTTATAGAAAACGTTTCATGTCTCTGGGTTCAGCGCATGGAAAATGGGAGCAAGAACAAAAGTGTTGAATTGTTCAGTGTATATTGTATATTTATTTGTCATTGTACAATTGTGCATTGGTGTGTGGTAAGGTGTGTGCTCCCTTGTTCAGTATGCAGTACATGGGTCTCATGCATGTAAACATGCCACACCATATTGTAGCCATTTCCATCCATTGTCCCACACTCGCACTCTCAAACACAGGGTCATTCATCCTGACCTATTCTACATGTTTTTAGTGGTAGGGGAAACTGGAGTACCCACAGGAAACACGGGGAGAACATGCAAACTCCACACAGAAAGACCCCGTCCGGCCAGGATCGAACCCGGGACCTTCTAGCTGTGAAGCAGAGCGCTGACCACTTGCGCTACATACTTCCAAGTACCTGTTTTTTAATCTCAACAATTACTTGATCCACTGCTGATTCTCTGTATTGCTTTTGTTCCAACATGACGACCTCCAGCCCTGTTCCAAATGTCATGTTCGATATTCCTTTTAACAGCCACTTCCGTGCTCAAGTCCCTTTGTGATCGTTTTCAATTATTCAAACCACCACCACTTTTCCCACTATTGTATTCACGGGAAACACATGTAACTGTACCTCTAACCTGCTTGTGGTAACATTTCAATAAATGTGTGGGCTAAGGAACCAAAAACTTTCAAACATGAGTAAAATAATCAGCAAATTGTCAGCAAATCATTGAACCAAATGTCCTGGTTCCAATTAGTTCTTCGCGCCGTCAGAGTGTCTCCTAACAGGTGGTACATCAACCCATCACAAGTAAAACGTCATACATATTAATCATCTTAACCCTGACCCTGACCTAGCGCCTTAAGGATAGTGGGCTGGTGCCTAATCGTAATACATCTATGATCCCCCACTTCTATTAACGGGGGAACATAGGTACCGGGGCACATAAGGCTGACCCCCAAACTACATCACAAAGTTACCCGCATCACCACAGATTTTACTGATGCTCCCGTTAAAAAGAGGGCACTGCAGTTGGTTTCAGGGCTCGGTCATTGATCCACTCTGAGGGCTTCATTTTGTGTGTTTATTTTTTATTTTTTACCAAGGACATGGCTGCCACAACATGCGATGCGCCCGAATGTTATAGTGAAAATAAACAAGCATTCTATCCTCGGGGAGAAGCGCAGTACGAACGGTCTTTGAAAACGTTTCCAGGAGCTGCCGTTCTCATTAATGGCTTTGCGGGAAACTTGGTTCAGACCGCAACAACAAACCAGGGGCCATCTGTTGTCGGGCAAAGAAGAAAAAAAAACACGTCTCTGCATTACTGAAGATGGTGTTTACTGCCAGCATAGGCCTCGTAGTTTCCCATTCAGAAATATGAAGACTTCAAATCTGATAGGACCATTCTGAAACAAAGTCAGTTTGGGTTGTTTTTTTTGCGATGGAGTCAGATCAGCCGACAGCTGGCAGGCCGCAGTTAGCTCTGTCGGAAAAATACATCGCGGAAATGCAGCCATCTGCGCCGCTACAATGCACTTGTTTCGGTTGATTCTGTGCCTTGACAAAAATAAAGCAGGTTCCTTTGTGGCAACTCTTTATGATAAGACAATCCTATAATGCATGTTGTTTTTTGGTTGTTGTAAATATATATATATATATATATATACAAGGACCTGCCCGGTACATGGGAGAACTTTGCTCCAATTTCTTTAAGTTGAATAAAAAGAAAGCAAACCAAACTGAAACAAAATAAAACCAAAGGGGGAAAAAAAGTAAAGAAAAGAGTCATGCTTTCAATGTGCAATAACTTGTACCTATGAGTTAATAATAATGGAATAGTGTGTATTATTTTGGAGGGACATTGTGTAGTGTAATTGTTACAAAACAGATACTAAAGGTACAATGTGTTAAGGGAGTGTAAAATAAAGTAAAACCCAGAAATTTGTGAAAAAACGTCAGTAATTTATCAGTCATACACGACATAGGCAAACTAGTGGATCTTAGAACCACTGTGACAGTCAAGCCCATTTTTGTCCCCTGAAAGTTATGAAATACAAAATAAAGCACATTTCATATTGGGCTGGCCGATATGGCCAAAAAAATGAAGACTCGATTTTTTTACTCAGTTTGGACGATTATGATTTTAATCGATTTTATTGGATATACACTTAGAAAGGTCTCCTGATCTTTCATATGAAGAAAACTGCTCAGAGTCCTGCTCATTAATATTTCAAGATATAGCCTACAATTAGCCCTGATAAGAGAAGATAACCCTTAATTAAAAAATATGTGTATTTCTTAAATATTCCTTGTCTGTCATAAATCCGACACACGGCCCAGGTTGGGGGAACATGGAGCGACGGACTCGATTTTGCGATTTAACCATTGTCCAAATCGTCTCTGTTTAAAAGCATGAATTTATTGAATGCATTAGATTTATCGCACAGCCCTTATTTCATATGATCAGTCCAAACTCCCCTCCTGGAACCGCCACCTTAACATGGTGGAGGGGTTTGAGCACCTGAATTATCCTGGGAGCTCTGTTGTCCCCAGTCTCCCAGGTCATACAGGTCCTCGGTGACAGGTCAGACAAAGAGCGGTTCAGAAGTCCCTTATGAGAGACCAACAGGCCCGGTTAGAACCATGAGGCCGTCCTTCCGTGGACCCACCGCCTGCAGGAGGAGCCATAAGGGGCTGGTGCAATGTGATTTGGGCAGATCCAACAACTGCCCCCATGACCCAGCAACGGACAAGTGGAAGAAAATGGATGGATGGATGGACAGTCCAAACTCAGTGTGGTCAGACACATTGCCTATCCCCCCCCAAAAAGTTGCTACAATAAAAGGTGCACGTTTTGATATTCGCTGTAGCGTTGATTCCAGCACCTTCGCTGTGGCGTTGTTTCAATAAGCCTCTGCAGTGTCCAGAGATCCAGTGTCACATCCACTTTTCATGAGAGAGTGTGACCACTGTGCAGAGCCTTCTCCAGCACATCCCGAGGATTCTCTGTGGGGTTCAGATCTGGACTCTGTGGTGGCCCATCCATCTCATGCTCCCTGAACCGCTCTTTCACAATGTGAGCCCCCCATGAATCCTGGCATTGTCATCTTGGAATATGCCTGTGCCATCAGGGAAGAAGAAATCTATAGCGGGAACAACCTGGTCATGCAGGATGTTCAGGTCATTAGTTGATCTCATTCTTTGGGCACATGGTGTTGCTGAACCCAGACCTGACCAACAGCAGCAAACCCAGATCAGAACAGTTAGTCCATTCTTCTGAAACGTGATTATAAACCAATCCCTGTGAAGAACGAGGATGTTAGAAATGTCGTTTTAATGTAAAGAATGAGTTTGGACAAGTACAACAGTCTACATTGTGCACGTTCAGGTACAAAGTGAATAAGTTATACTACAAAAACCTACCAGAGCCAAGGTGTGTAAAGTATGAAGCGTATTATGCAATATTGAATTCACCTTCAGAAAAAAAAAAATCTGCTTTTGCGATAAGATATCTATATACAAATTCTTCATTCCTTTATTTAAACAAAGAAAAGTATTTCACGAAGTTACCATGAATCGACTCTGAACTTGTTACTTCTCGCCGGCAAATGAATTCAATTATGCTCACACGGGAGAGCCATTTGGTTTTTTCCGATGGAAGTCATAATGCCGGGTCAAGTAACAAAGTGCTTTTCATTACCAAACGGTCTGTCTTCTTTAGTGGCTCTTTGTGCTCAGTCGCTGTCCTAGACTTTACAGCCGCCGCGCTCGTCTACTCCATAACAACGCTCTCATCCCGGTTATTCACGGTGCAAAAAAAAAAAAAAAAAAGCCTGAAAAGAGGCAGAATTATAGCTATCAGCACTCAAAAGACAAATGGGCTTTTATCCGTCCGCGCGCCGTATGCCGGGCGGCGTATGCAGAGCGCTTCTCTGAACTCAGAACTGCATTATTAAGTCGAATTAGGCGGCGTGCGGCATGCTAACGCTGAGTGCTTGACCCCCAATAGCCAGAGGAGCCTATCTCGTTGCGCCGCATTAGGGGCTCCAATTGATCCCGTCTACCGTTTAATAAGGCCATCCGCGAACTAATGCAACCCTCCATCAACACCGAATATCTCCATTTATAAATTATTTTTTCATATCGCTCCGCCAGTGTCAGCTTCTAATTAACTCTTGCCCGGACGTCTTTCACTCTCGGACAAAATTACAATGTTTTTATGTTTCTTTTCTTATGGGTGTTTGGAAGCAGGAATGACTTTACTGCATTATTGGCCCACATAGGGAAATGTGTTGCCCGCTTTTGGCACAGCCTTCAATGAAACAGAGGAACCAGCGCAGCACCCGGAGACTGCGGTGTGTGTTTTAAGAACCACCCGTTCACCATGTGAGCCCAATGAATCATGGTGTTGTCCTCTAGCCATCAGGGGGGGGGGGGGGAGAAATCCATTGATGGAATCATCCGGTCACTCAGGGTGTTCAGCTAGTCAGCTGATCTCATTCTTTGGGCTCAAAATTTAGTGTTGCTGAACCTCGACCTGACCATCAGAACAGACAGAACAGCGTTGCTCAAGACTGGAGGATTAGAGGAGGTCAGAGTGGGAACTGTCAGGTGCCGAGGCGAAACAATTTATTTGGACAATCAGCTTTCTCTGTAAAATGGCACAAAAGCCTGGAACTGTTTACCCACTGCACTGACTGGCAGAGTCAAACTGGGTCATTTTCAACAACTTCAGGAGTCTTAAATCAGAGCATGCATTGTATTATTGTGCTATGAACCCCAAGATCTGGCCCAATGTGTTAAAGAGCACAGGGCAAACTTCACTTCGTAGAAACGTGATCAAACACCTGCACGTGCACCCCCACACCCACTGTCGCCCACACTATAGCGGAAAAGATTCCAGCCTGGTACGGTCTGCAGGAGGGACATCACCATGGAAGTCTGCCCAGTCCCACCTACTGCTAGCCTGGCATCCAGACTAATCTCCGATGTTTATTAATTAATAAACAGGAAGCTAGTCTGGGGACCCTGTCGTAGAAAAGCTACTGCTTGAGGCGGGACTAATGTGGGACAACCGAAGCGCAGAGCAGCCAATGAGAACATAGCGGATGTGACGACAGAAACAGTGACAAGAAAGTTGTATCATTCGGACATTAACAATGGCGCTCCTGCCACACGGAGTTCAGTAAATGACTTCTGTCGTTTATGTCAGAAAAACGTAAGACAAGCACAAGACACAAGCAAACCGGAGCATTACGTGAAGTGGTTGCTTGTGTTGAAAAACTACAAAACAAAGGCGCAACAACGTGATGTTTAGGGAGCTGCTCTGATTGGTCGGTAGGCTCCATATCGCTGCGTCACTTCCTTTGAAAGCGCGCAATGGAGTGTTGCCAGATCCTCTTCTGTAAAGAAGCGGAGTCTGGCTGGCGAGACTAACCTACTGCACCAAGTATGAAGCTGAAGATTTCACAGAGCGACTCCCGTTTGCGCAAAAGTCTCGTCTACAGTCTGCTTTTAGAAACTCTCTAGATCTAAGATCTAAATAGTTACATCGAGGTGGCCACTTTAGTTTTGCTCAGGCCGTGTATTTGCCAACAAGCATTACTGTATTTTCTGCTCCTGTCCTCTTTCCATGTGCACATTTTCCCCCTTTTCATTTGCACAAATAATATATTCTCTCTCGTAGACTAAGCTCCAGGCTCCCGCTAAAATCACCGACGCCTTTTCATCTCATTGCAAAATAAAGCATTAAGTATTTCGGTGAGGGTCCATGTATAAAACGGGATTGCCACAGTGAACCAGTCGCACAATGGCTTGCCAAATCACCTGGGTAATCTGGCAACACTGATGAATTCGTGGATTTTTCTGAAACCCCAGAAATAGTCAAAGGACATCTTCGCAACCTCCCCCTGCTCTCTTGGCTCTGCCGCTGCTCTCTCCTCATTAACGCACCTCCAGCCCACTCTTTTGTTCTCGCCGGTGGAAGTTCCTGGGGCGGCCTGTCTCTCCAGCACGCCGCCGCCGCCGATGTCTCCAACTCTTTCATGGCTCAGCTCCTTATCGCGCCTCCGTTCCCCCAGTGCTGTTTTTGTCATTTTCCTTAATCCTCCCTCTCTATTTTTGTCAAAGGAAGCTGAAAGGGAATTACGGAGCCCTTAGTGGCATCGACCTCCCGAGATAGACTGCGCAGAGCAAATAATGATTGCGTGGGTTTTTCTGGGTAGTGTCCAGTTCCACCAGCATGAGCGGATTCAGGGCATGTGAGAAATAGTTTGAGGAAAAAAAAAAAAGACCCAGTAAACCGAATGGCTGGGCTGTCCCTGCTGTATTTAACTTTGGAAAACCGAGCGCAAACTTTGTCCCGCGGAAACAGAAACCCGGACTCAGAGAACACCCCTGACCACACCCCTCACCTGCCCCTGTATCGTGTAAGCATAATACGAGTGGCATTTGAAGCATAGATATTTATGAAAGAAGTAGCACTGTCGATTGATCACACTTTTAAAATTTGATTAATTATGATTAAGGCGAGACACTGCAGGTGAATAGGGAAACATTTTTAATTTACAGATATCAATTTGAAACTTTTGCTGTAGATCACTGGCATAAATGTAAGAAAGAAATACATGGCAAGTTTTCTGTCATTTTATCTTTTCATACAAGAACAAGGTGTTTTATGCCTAAAAATGCCCCAAATTTCCCATCTTTTCGGCAACGAAATCTGAATAATGGATAGAGCTACATTCAAATTTATGGTTTCATTTTATTGATGAATGAGTTTCCAAGACTTTTTCAGGGGGGATTTTGGATTCCTTGTTTAGTTTTAAAATAATAATAATAATAATAAGAAGAAGATCTTTATTTATATAGCGCAGACATATAGTCACAAAGCGCTTTACATGAGACAGTTGTACATTCACTCCATACTCGGTGGTGGAAAGCTACGTTTGTAGCTTCAGAAGCGCTTTCGCGACTACACACGTCTGCGCCAACGGACCCTCTGACCACCACCACCACCAAAATAAGCTGTTTTTTAGTGGAAAAATTTGTAAAAATGTAGTTTTCGCCTCATTTTTGACATTCAAAACTCAATAAATGGGGCTTAAGGGATTAAATAATAAAAAATCCTTCTGAAAAAATCTTCCAAATATTGTTCAGTCCAAGGCTGGAAAATGTGAAGGCTTTAGGTCCGACTGACATGGACATAGTGTCGCCACAATGACAGAAAAAGGCCCTTGAAATTGCATTGTCCCATATAAGTCTATGGGGGAACATTGAATCAGGGCAATATTTAAACATGTTATTGTGAAGATTAGGCATATTTTCTGTTTCCGGGTGAAAGCTTTTATGTTCAGAGACTAATTTGGCCCAAAACCTGAAAACTGAAAAAATTGAGTTTTGCCTGTAGTGTCTCCCCTTAATCGCAGCTAATCCTTAGATTATTTAAACTTAATTATTAATACTAAAACATATGTGATTCATTTGTGATTAATGCACTAATCCATTTTTTTTTGTTCTTTCATCAAATCAGACGAGGGGTTGTTCTTCAAGACGCTAGCGCATCTTTGAGAAATCTGTTCTCAAAAAGCTACTCCTGAGGTCCTACACATCAGGAAATGCTTTCCTCACCTCTCGATTTCTTCATGAGCTTAATCCTTTCATCGCCATGTAAAATCACTCGCCATAGCTGCTCTACAGCCACACAGCGAACTGTGGTTTTTTTCTCTCTTTATTGAAACAGCCGCGCAGCAAAGGGTGAAAGGACGGAGCGACAGGGGCTTATGGTGACTTTTGCTTGGAAGAACCAGGAAGCAAAACAACTGGATGTTTTTGTCTCAGCTGTTTTAGACTAATACTGCAACAAAGTGTAAGTGAAAGATGAAGATGTATTTGAGATTTTTATGTGTCTAAACTGGACTTGGAAAGATTAATTCATGCATTTGTCTCCAGTCGGTTGGACTATTGTAACGGCCTGTTCACTGGCCTTTCTAAACCAGCTGTTCAACATCTGCAGTATGTTCAAAACGCTGCTGCTCGAGTTCTGACCAGAACCAGGAAATACGACCACATTAGTCCAGTGCTCCGGTCTCTACACTGGCTTCCTGTCGCTCAGAGAATAGAGTTTAAAATAGCTCTGCGAGTTTACAAGTCTCTTCACGGTCGGGCACCAAAATATAAAGGTGACGTGGTACAGCCGTATGAACCATGTCGGGCCTTGAGATCCTCAGGGAGGGGTCTCCTGGTGGTTCCTAGAGTCACCACTAAACACGGTGAGGCGGCTTTTCAGTTTCACGCAGCAAAACTGTGGAACAGCCTCAACGAGGACGTGAGACAGGCCTTAACCCTTACTATGTTTAAATCCTGGCTGAAAACATGCCTATTTACTGCTGCCTGTGGCAATTTATGGTGTATAACTACTTTTAAGGCGAGACACTACAGGCAAAACTCAATTTTTTCAGTTTTCAGGTTTTGGGCCAAATTGGTCTCTGAACATATAATCTTTCACCCGGAAACAGAAAATATGCCTAATCTTCACAACAACATGTTTAAATATTGCGCTGATTCAATGTTCGCCCATAGACTTATATGGGACAATGCAATTTCAAGGGCCTTTTTCTCAAAACACATTTTTCTGTCATTGTGGCGACACTATGTCCACGTCAGTCAGATCTAAAGACTTCAGCCTTGGACTGAACAATATTTGGAAGATTTTTTCAGAGGGATTTTTTATTACTTAATCCCTAGCCCCATTTATTGAGTTTTGAATGTCAAAAAATAAGGCGAAAATTACATTTTTACAACATTTTCCACTAAAAAACATCTTATTTTAAAACTAAACAAGAAATCCTAAATCCCCTCTGAAAAAGTCTTGGCAACTCATTCATCAATAAAATGAAACCATACATTTGAATATAGCTCTATCCATTATTCAGATTTCGTTGCCGAAAAGATGGGAAATTTGGGGCATTTTTAGGCATAAAACACCTTGTTCTTATATGAAAAAAATGACAGAAAACTTGCAATGTATTTTGTTCTCACATTCATGCCAGTGATCGACAGCAAAAGTTTCAAATTGATATCTGTAAATATACATTTTTTCCCTATTCACCTGCAGTGTCTCGCCTTAATATATAGTTTTAATATATCCATATTTGTAGTTTTGTATATTTTTGTGAGTGTAATGATTGATTTGTTTTATTGTGTTCCGGTGTTGCTGTGAGGCACATTGAGTTGCCTTATGCATGAAATGTGCTGTATAAATAAATGTGCCTTGCCTATTTTTACCAAATACCTGCAAAAAATTATAATACCCGCTCTTTAATAGTGGTCCTCATGAAAAGTGTTCATTTCGATCGTAGTACAAAACAGCCACAATTCTGTTCTTCTGAATGCCAAAAAAATACAGACTTTCATGACCATTACAGCATCAACCTGTTAACGAGACCTTATTTTCAAATTCGGCTCCAAAAACCATGAAAAACCCAACATTTAAACCCACAAGGCAACAAAATCTGCCCTCCCAAAAAACGGCATTTAGGTTTAAAAAATCTGTTCCAAATGTGTAGCATGTTTGGTCTTTCCTGTACTTACTGTGCTGTCACTTAGCCTTTCGATTTTCTCAAATTGACCTACGGACCTCGGGGGCTTTTCCCCTCCGGTTCCCCCAACCAAGCCTCGTGGCAATTTGCGCTAAATGAATCTAATTAGGTAAACATTTTGGAAGATGGATTTTCGCGCCTTATTCTTGTTGCAATTACCGAGTTCTGCGACTATTGATTCATCCGCTCGCTGCAGGGTAGGGGGGGGGGGTGGAGGGGGGGGGGGGGGACTGTGCCAGGAGGCAAACTCAACTCCACATTGTACCGTAATTATTGTTCAGAAAGTGCATTGCAAATCCGAAAGAAGACTTGCTCCCCTCCGTGGCGCCATCGATTCGCGCCGGCTTTCAGCATCTCGTATGGACTGTTATTTCATCAACGGGCCTGTTTGTGAACCAATTTGGATCATAGGAGGAGTATCTGGCAGCGCAGGTTTTTGCTGTGCTGCGCAAAGAAGTGGATCAATCCAGCGCTGGCATGAGGGGTGTGCACACTGCAGCGAGTGCGGAATCAATGGAAATATGACGCCAAACAGACAAGCCAAAGGAAAGTGATGGCACTGTTTGCTTTGTGGGAGAAATATTCTCCTCGGTGAGCCATAAAAGATTACATATGCTGAATTAGTTCATTAGGAAATGTACTGCGGTCTTTGATGCATCGATAAAATGTGTCTCGACAAGCGAGCATTAAAGTTATTAAAGAAAAGCAAAGCTACAAAGAAAGGATCCCGTTAGCGTTAAGAAATTATCTTTTATTTCATCTGACTTTAAAGCCTCAATTAAATTTTGAGCGCTTTGAATTCGCAATAAAAGATTGATTGTTCTCCTGGTGGTTATGAAACGTAAATTGGTTTGCTATATCGCTCACTGATACTTACTCAGTTTCTTCCAACACTGGTTGTCTTTGAGATAACAGGTCAGCGTCCTCCATGTTGTCTGAGGTCACCCGGTCAGTGGATATTACAGTTTTTCTCCATTGGTTTGGCTCATTTCTTGAAACAGAAATTACATTCATAAAACCCTAAGATCATTTGGCAAAACAGTCTTACAGTTCAGCACAACACTATAGCTCAGTTGCAAAAGATCATATCTCTCCCAAAACAGTTCACTCATGCTTCAAAACTAAATGTCCTTCTCATGGCAGAGGACCATTGAAATGTCCCTCATGTCCACTTTCAGTCTTAGCCCAGTCCTTCATTCACAATGGTTACTGTAACTTTTTTGTCTAGCTAACAGAATATAAATTGTGTATAAAACTGAAAAAACAACGAACGACAACAACAAAGAAATAGGATTTGAGGGTAAGAGTAGCCTCCAAGGTTTGACTTCACTCATTGCACTCATACTGCCAAGGAAATGATAACCATTATCATTCACACAAATAAATCTGAGATGTGTGACTCTCCGTCTTTGTTAGTCAAGTTCTAGTTTCCCCTGACTGTTAACTGCTGTATAAATGTATCAAATGTTCGTAGGGATTCATATATGGTATTCATGGTATTGTGTTCTTCATTCATTTTGACTGTTGAACATACTGTTGAACATGTGACGACTTATACAATGAAATGACACGTTTTAGGGCGAACAACCATTGGACTGAGAATCAACAATCAGTTTAGATCAACAAGATCTATTCACTTGGAATTTGTGCTAATTGTCGGCTACATGTACTTAATCATTTGCAAAGATGTACTGAGACATTGAGACATGGACTTAGACGTTTGCAATTTGATGAAATCAATGAGAAATTCAACTCTGTTGTGAACAATTGCCAAGTGGTTTGGAGATTTGTCCATGTTGTTTTCTGTTTCAAGAAATGAGCCAAAGCAATGGAGAAAAACTGTAATGTACAAACGTGAGACTTGGGCGATGCATTTAATCGTAATTTCATCGAAATCACAATCTATATTTTGGACAATCTCTAATGGTCATGGGATTGTTATAATCAACAGGTTTGCATCATTTTCTTTGGCAGATTATGGAGGTAAACACTGTTTTTTGTTTGAGTTGAGGTTTGTATTTGAGATAAGTTCAGGAATTGGCATTTGAAAAGTATTTGCATCTATTTTGATTTTGATTTTTTTAATTGAAAATTGCAATTGATTAATACGAGGGGGGAAAAAATCACACGTCCCGTTTGCATTGTAGCCATCAGCTGCACAGACACTGGAGACAAAGTGGGTGAAGTGTCTTTCCCAATACTCACTATTCAACAATCTCATGGTCTCGAGGTGTCAAGTCCTTGTTTTGACAAGTTTCGTTAGTTATCTACTTACCACGAAAGCAAGCTGCTGTAGTGAGAATACACAGACTAGCTTCTGCCGTCTGGTGTCCCGCTGGGCTTTTAATCAATGCCCAGAAGATCGGCTTCATCCTTCTTCCTCTCTAGGCTCGTTTAGGCACCTAAGACAATAGACCAAAAGGTCTGCTCTTTCCATCAACCTCCTATTTCATTACCATCCCAGTCTGTGGCGATCTGCATACATCGTATCACTGTATCTTGCTCTCCTGCTGTGCTGTTCTTGCATGTGTTGCCTATATAAACTGTTCCTGCTTCACCAGAACTTACCATGGACTGACTCTGTGTGTAGCTCTCCGCATGCGTGATGAATCTCACTTCAAACTTCTTCAGCTTCTCCTTTAGATTGAATAAGGAAATCCACAACACCCCCTGTGTTTGGATTATCTGTGGCAAAGTGATATATATATATTTTTTAGATGTTTATTGCTGGGCTGGTGTTGTTGAAAACAATGAATACAAATTTGAGCTAGCCAGTTGAGAATGGGGCTTAAATGGTAACATCTTAGTAAGATTCTACTCCCCTGTGCCCCCAGCTGGTCACATTAAGAAAATCAACCAAGTAAAACATTTCAACAGATAAATTGTTGACAATGGAACTACTGCATTTTGTCATTTCTCAACCAATAACTACCTGTGTCCTTGTATAATGTAATGTAACCTACATTTAGGAAAATATAGTTAGGTATCAAAGGGAAACGTTAGTAATTTTCTTTCTTTCAGAAGATAGTAAACCCCACCGATTCTGAAAAATGGATGTGTAAAATATATATAATACAAGACTTTACAGGTGACTTTGGGAAAAGGGCACATTCGGGGTACCGTGTGGTGCCACAGCCCGGGACAAGCATCTGCTGCAGTGCATTGTACTGCTGAGAAGGTGATAGTCTTTGTGCTCCCATCTTTTCAGGACCCGGAGGCGTGTGGGTCGGATCACAGCTGACCCTTCACACCCTGGACACGGACTATTCACCCCTCTCCCCTCAGGCAGGAGGCTACAATAAAAACGCTTCTGATTCTGAAACTCATGATTATTACACATTCATCTGTACAAAACAATAGACGGTAATATTCCAAGACTAACCCTACTCTTCAACAAAGCACATTGACATAGAAAATATTTACCTTATTCATACATTTTTATCCAATCAGCTTTCAGCACTGCAGCACTTAGCTTATCGCGCTTCACGTTAATAGGGTCCAGATTGCTGTAATTGATTTGATACAGCTCGAGGAGAAGCACCCGGACTGGCCAGATGGCAATGGCCGAGAGGTGGAAGAACTAATTAAAATGTCTCATCTTCTTTCTGACTCTCTATTGACTTTTACACTTCTGAGGTCTCCCATTCCCACAAGCAAAAAAAAAGAAGAAAAAAAATCGCAGAGATATGGGAGCGGCGGCAAGCAGCGTAAATGTTTCGCAACACTTTTACCTCAAGAACAAGAGACCAGTGTATCCATTTAACAGTTTGTTCCCGCCGTTAAGTCTAGGCTGATGTTGCTTTTCACATTTGGCATCATGAGTTCATTCCGGGACTGCAGCGGTGACGGAGCCTCCGGGCGCGAGGTAAGATTTGGGACTTGCCTCTGTCAGGGTGGTTCTTGTCGGGACATTATTTTCTTAAAAAAGCAGTCGGGGCACTGCGTACACTCGGCGACCAATAAATTGTCCCCGGTCCCTGCAGAACGGTGGATACTGTTTTGGGGGCGGCATTTGTCAAGTAATGAAGTCGGCTTGTTCCGCCGTTAAAGGTTGTGTCCAGCAAATCATGCATTTTTAATACTGTTTGGAATGATCGCGCTGCAGCCGGCATCATTTAAATGTTTGTTCGAAATATACAGTGTCTGACTGTGCTTGTGACATTCCCATTTCTCAAACTAAAGAACCGAATCCGAAATGAAACCTTTCCCCCCCCCCCCGAAACGCAAGACACCTCCGCTCCGTCATTTTACGGAAAAACAAATGTCGGCTTTTACGGCCCTCGCCTTTGCTAACTGTTTACATCGTCACTGCGCTGACCTTGAGCGTAATGGCCGCTCAGGTCGGCCATTGTGGGATTAGTGGCGTGTGCCGTATTACGATGGGGAACATTAACTCCACAAAGGGGCCCGTCATAAATGAAATCCAGCCCTGTCTCCGTGCGAAACCGCGGGCCCAACGACAGCTGCTGTTTCAGGAACCCTTTTCATGTCTTCTCTGCAAATAGAGATTGATCGCAGCAGATCTTGAGTGAAATAAAAGTTGACACCGGCAGCGTTTTTACGTTGGAATCAGGGTGAGTGTTTGGCGTCGGCCTGATGAGTTTGACTGTTTAGTGACAAAGCTTATTATTAGTGTTCACATTTTATGTCCCTGTGTGTTCAGTCACAAATTCCTATTCACTGATACACAGCAAGTTTAACTCAGTATTGTCTTGTGATTACTCAGAGCATGAGTTCAGATGTTTTAATTATTGAAAACTGATTATTGAATTAGTTGACACGTCTTTTAGTAATGGTTTTCTGGTTAACACAGACTCAAAAAGAGCAAAAATATATGAAGAAAATGTTTTTGATGAAAAAGTAAGTCTGTAATAGAGTGTTTAGTTCTTTGTAAAAAAAACAAAAAACAATGTGGTTCTAAGATGAAAAAAGAATGATCTGATGAAGGCTATGCCGAAACGTTATCATCTTGATTAAAAATTGGACATCGGCTAGATGATTTTCCTCAACGTCTGCACCTCTGAGAGTACTTTTGGTGTGCGTTGCTTCTAGTTTTTCATAGTTCTTTGTAAATGTCATACAGATGATCTGACAGTGTCTCCGGACAAATGTAAAATCAGAAAACAGAATGAGCTCCAGATTGAAACCAGTTTGGAAATATACCATCCATCCATCCATCCATCCATTCTCCTGCTTTATCCGGGGGCCGGGTCGCGGGGGCAGCAGTCTCAGCAGAGATGCCCAGACTTCCCGATCCACACACACCTCCTCCAGCTGTTCTGGGGGGACCCCGAAGCGACACCAGGACAGCTCGGAGAAATAGTCCCATCAGCGTGTCCTGGGCCTTCCACGAGGCCTCGTCCCACTAGGACATGCCTGGAACACCTCCTGCGGGAGGCAACCAGGAGGCTCCGAGCTCCTCCCAGGTAACTGAGCTCCTCACCCGATCTCGAAGGGTGCGCCCAGACACCCTGCGAAGGAAACTCATTTCGGCCGCTTGTATTCGCGATCTTGTCCTTTCGGTCATTACCCAAATCTCATGACCATAGGTGAGGGTGGGAACGTAGATCGATCAGTAAATCGAGAGCTTTGCCCCGACTCAGCTCCCTCTTCACCACGACAGACCGATACAGCGACCGCATCACTGCTGACGCCGCACTGATCCGCCTGTCGATCTCACGCTCCATCCGTCCCTCACTCGTGAACAAGACCCCGAGATACTTGAACTCCACTTGAGGTAAGGACTCCCCACCGACCTGTAGAGGGGAAGCCACCTTTTTTCCGGTGGAGAACCATGGCCTTGGATTTGGAGGTGCTGATCCTCATCCCGGCCGCTACACACTCGGCTGCAAACCGCCCCAGCACAAAGGTCCTGGTTTGTTGAAGCCAACAGAACAACATCATCTGCAAACAGCAGAGATGAGATCCTGAGGCTCCCAAACCGGACACCCTCCGGCCCCTGGCTGCGCCTAGAAATTCTGTCCATAAAAGTAATGAACAGAACCGGTGACAAAGGGCAGTCCTGGCGGAGACCAACACGCACCGGGAACAGGTCTGACTTACTGCCGGCAATGCGAACCAAGCTCCTGCTGCGGTCATACAGGGAACGGACAGCCCTTAGCAGAGGGCCCTGGACCCCATACTTCCAGAGCACCCCCCACAGGGCACCAAAACACATGTGGACTGGTTGGGCGAACTCCCATGAACCCTCGAGCACCCGACGGAGGGTATAGAGCTGGTACAGTGTGCCACGACCAGGACGAAAACCGCATTGTTCCTCCTGGATCCAAGGTTCGACCATCGGCCGGATCCTCCTCTCCAGCACCCTGGAGTAGACCTTGCCGGGGAGGCTAAGGAGGGTGATTCCTCTGTAATTGGAACACACCCTCCGATCCCCCTTCTTAAAGAGAGGGACCACCACCACGGTCTGCCAAACCAGGGGCACTGTCCCCGACCGCCACGCGATGTTGCAGAGACGTCTCAGCCAAGACAGTCCTACAACATCCAGAGACTTAAGGTACTCAGGGCGAATCTCATCCACCCCCGGAGCCTTGCCACTGAGGAGCTTTCTCACCACCTTCAGCCTGGGTGATGGGCGAGCCCACCCCCGAGTCCTCAGCCTCTGCTTCCTCATTGGAAGACGTGACGACGGGATTGAGGAGGTCCTCGAAGTACTCCTTCTACCGCCCGACAACATCCCCAGTCGAGGTCAGCAGCTCCCCACCCGCACTGTAAACAGTGTTGGTGAAGCACTGCTTCCCCCTCCTGAGGCGCCGGATGGTTTGCCAGAATCTTTTATTTGACAATATACAACATACAACAAATGTGTCCTCTGCATTTGACCCATCCTTTGATGCTGCTGGGTAAGGGGTTACGGGTGACGGCAGTACCGCCCGACCCATCTCTAGATGTGGAGCCAGGCTAATGGTCAAAATCACCTGTCTGGAGGATTCACCTATTGTACATGTTTTTTGTGGTAGGTGAAACCGGAGTGCCTGGAGGAGACCTACTCAGACACAGGGAGAACATGCAAACTCCACACGGTAAGGACCCGTCCAGGTGGGAATCGAACCCGGGACCTTCTAGCTGTGAAGCACGAGTGTGGAGGTTCTTAGCTTTCAAATGAGGAATGTCCTGTTTGTTTGTAAACTTTACTGTCACGTAGGGAGATTTGTCCTCTGCATTTGACCCATCCATTTGTCCACAGAAAGTTGTGCTAACTGGGCTCATATTCAGCTGTAGAGACTTTTTAAGCGTCTTGACTGGAGAGTTCACAGCCCACACCTCATTTGAAAGCTAAGACTGGTTTTAAACTTTTTTGTTGCGTAAATGCTGCATTTTCAATTTAGTTTTTCTTTTTTCATTGTGCTGTTGCTTTTTTAACAGGTTTTTGTAGAGTTTGCATTTGACACTTTTTTGTCCTGTTTTTGGAGTGTTTAACTTTTTTTGGTCATTTTTGTTGCTTTATGTGTGACGTCTTTGTTGCACTTTTGCACTTAACCTTGTTTCTACAAAAAAAAATTGCAATCAGGTAGCTGGTTAAGAAGACAGTACACACTACTGTCCAGGCACATACTCAGTCACACTTCAGCCGGGAACTTCGAGCAGGAGTGTGAATGTTTTAGGTCATTGTGTCTCCAGCTCCGACAAGTACTCTGCATATAATGGAAAAGAAAATAACCTGAAGGTCTTCTTGCTGTGAAGTGAGAGTTAACACTTTGCTGCTTTGAGCTTGTCAGTGACCGTCTCCTGTCTTTTGTTGTGACAGGTTCCCACGTGTCCTTCACCAACGTCAGAAATCACCACGTCCATGGGGCATTTGGGCACAGTGGGATATTTTTGGTGCGTAACCTCTTAGTGCCAAAATGAGTGACATCCAGTTGCACTGAACCAAGCAGCAACACTGTATAAAACCAAGTTACTTTTATTACTTCTTAATCCCAATCCTGAATTTGTCTGGAAGCCTGTGAATCCCAGTATTTTTTTTTAAATGATCTGTCGGCTTACGCTTTAAGACCCCTTTTCATATTTCATAATTTCCTACCGACTCGTTTCGAAGTTCCTCATTAATTCCCAAACTTGTAATCTGACAGAGGTTAAAATTGTGACATTAAAACAAATCCGTCTCCCGATGAAAATGGCCTGACCTATAAAGCACAGAGAGACTCTTAATAAAGTTTTTATGCCACGTTTCAAAGCTTGTTAAAAAGGCAGAGTCACCCAATGAACCCTGTTCAATTATAAATACTGGGCTGGAATGAAAGGGTGGCAAAAAATAGAGAAGTAAAGGTCGTAAGTATTAGCTTTATCTTAAGTTGTCATGGCCTGCTGCTGACCTCCGCAGATGTATTATGGAGACAAAAGGAGCAACATGAAGTGAATGGGATTCAGGAGTCTTTAAAGGCACACTGCGGATCATTCAAGGTTATATGTGACCATATCTTGAACATTAGCCTTGTAGTGCCTTCTCTTGGACCTGTTAGAGTAATGTATTATTGCTTATTTATATGTTTACATGATTCTGCTCTGTTTGTCAACGACTGCTACGAGTTCGTATATGAGATGAAGACCGTAATGGCGCCCCCCAGTGGAGCAGCGCCGCTAATGCTAAAACTGCAACAAAACCACAGCATCAGTGACGTGAACATTACTTTTGGTCACAGCGTTCAACATAATGTTATGTTGCATGTTTGGTTTGGAGAAACTTTCATAAAACGTTAGCATCGTATGAGCTAACTGTTGTAGCATTAGCCGTGTTGTTTACATACGATGCCAGCTAATCAGCCATGTGCTATACCGACACTTGCGTGGGTATTTTACAAGAAAGAAACAAACAATACTTGAGAATACGACAAAATTACTTTTATAATTTTGCAGTTTATAACGTTTTAGACACATCTTCAATTTTACCTCGTATTTTTCATGTGCGTGAGTTAGCACATAGCTGCTTAGCCGGCGCCGTGATGTTAAACTCTTAACAATTGACTTTTTCGAAAAGTCAGTGCTAAAAATACATGGGATTTTTTATGTTGGACCCCGACACGTGACCGGAAGTGTTGAGCTCTATAGATACTGAGAAGAAGGGGGCGTGGCTTCGCTGAGGGGGAAAATAGAATGTTCTGGAAAACACTGTTTTTGAAATATAAACTTATTTAACACATACAAATAAAGTCAAGTCTGAATCAGGTCCATGTGGATGGTTATTCACAGCAGATGTTCAGTAGAAGCGAGGAAAAAAAACGGCAGTCGTAGCTAGTGTTAGCATTAGCACTTTGCTAACATGTAGCATCGAGTTAGCATTCTCCGTTATTTATGTATTTATGGGCTGTTGAACCACTATTCTCCTCTCCATGTCTTTGTATCTTTACTTAGTAGGAATCTATATTTATAATTCAGCATTTGTCAAAGTAGTTTTTGAATCATTAGAGAAAGTTTAGATTTTTCACGAAATTGTTTTCCCCCTTAACTGTTTTCAAACATGACCATATATGGGCGATTCCAGAGATGCCGTCTGTACCCATGACATCCTGATCCTGAATTATTAGCCCCTGCTTTAGCTCAGATAATGACATCACATTCTAGAATATGAATGCAACCGATGGTTACACTGCCAGAATCGGTAACTTTTACCATCTAACATTCCATTGATGACATCATAGACCGCATACATTAGAGTTTATCAGTGCTAGCTTTGTCATTCTGCATCTTTACGTCGAGCTGATCGCACACAAAATGACACTGAGCAAATCTTTCACAATGAAACCCTGGGACGAGTATACGGAGGAGGACAATGTCCGCGTCTATGACCCGGCATTTGACCTGGAGGCAATACTCTACCCCCCAACACCAACAGGGGGCGTAGACGAGGAGGAGACCCGGCTGGCGTCTCCGAATCCTGCCCCGCTCCAGAGTATACCATCGTCTGAGGACCCCACAACACCAGAGGGCGCTGAGGCGGAGGAGGAGACCCGGCTGGCGTCTCCAAATCCTGCCCCAAACCAGACCACACCATCGTCTGAGGCCCTCGCAACACCAGAGGGCGCTGAGGCGGAGGAGGAGACCCGGCTGGTGTCTCCAAATCCTGCCCCAAACCAGACCACACCATCGTCTGAGGCCCCCGCAACACCAGAGGGCGCTGAGGCGGAGGAGGAGACCCGGCTGGAGTCTCCAAATCCTGCCCCAAACCAGACCACACCATCGTCTGAGGCCCCCACAACACCAGAGGGCGCTGAGGCGGAGGAGGAGACCCGGCTGGCGTCTCCAAATCCTGCCCCAAACCAGACCACACCATCGTCTGAGGCCCCCACAACACCAGAGGGCGCTGAGGCGGAGGAGGAGACCCGGCTGGCGTCTCCAAATCCTGCCCCAAACCAGACCACACCATCGTCTGAGGCCCCCACTACACCAGAGGGCGCTGAGGCGGAGGAGGAGACCCGGCTGGCGTCTCCAAATCCTGCCCCAAACCAGACCACACCATCGTCTGAGGCCCCCACTACACCAGGGACTGAGAGAGAATTTGCTGTTTGTCCCCTTAGCCAGACTGCATCACTGTCTGTGGACACCACAACTACAGGTAGGTGTAAAGAACCTGTTTCATCAGAGGAAGTGCGACAGATACAAGTGCTTCAGGAGGAGCTTCAGCGGGTGAGGTCAGATCTAGACAAAGAGGTTCTCAAAAATAAAGCACTTGAAGAAACTCTAAAGAACCAGAAAAGACTGACCGAGAACAAATCCATCCAGCTGGAGCAGGCTACTACCCTTCTCCAAAAGAAAGAGAACTACATATACAAGCAGATACTCTCGGGCAAGGAGCTAGCAGACAAACTAAAAATGCAGATCAAAGAGAATGAGACTCTCAACAAAAGTCTCAAAGCTCAGGAAAAACGTTTCAAGGATCAGTCCGCCCAGCTGGAGCAGGCAAACGTATTGCTCCAGACAAAAGAAAGGTACATTGAGAAAAAGGTTTGGGAAAATGAGGAGCTGAGAGCGGAGGTGAAGAACCAAGAGCAGAAACAACAGGCTAACCAAAAGCAGCTCGACGACGCCAACACTCTGATCGCCAAATTGAGGGCGTGGATAAAGAGCCAGATTTCAGGCGACAAAAGAGCGACATCCCCGCTCAAAGGGCAGGGCTCGGAGACTGTTAACGAAGAGACCTGTCGCTCCAATCCACCAGCCAACACCACCACCACCACCACCAGGAAGAAGATGGGGAGAGTTCAGGCAGAGGAAACCGGATATAAAATCAATAATACTGACACTGAACAAGTCTCTACAAAGACTGCTCCGGACACAACTGTGAATTCCAACAAAAACTCAAACCGAAAATTTGAGGTGCCAAGGTCGAAGCCACTCAACAAATGACACCGACGCTAAACCAACTCCAGCCAACACCTTTTATTTTATTTTATTTTTTCATATACATTTATTGGATATTAGTTTACATAAGGCAAGGCATATTATTTTTTCTACTGGGCATGTTTGTATTGTCCCTAGTCTTGTGTTTTTTTTTGTGTCAGTCAGCTAAATATGAATTTTTCTATTTTATTGTATTCTATTTTGTGAAACACTTTAGCTGGTTAAATAATCCAAAGTGGAGAAAACAAGTATTTGGTCAGTTTCACATAGGCATTCTATTGGATTTTGGCCAAATACTTTTTTTCCCCACTGTATTCAAGTACTGTACGATGCCAGTGACCTTTGAAGAAGCAGAATACATTTCCTTGTGCAGAATGTATCTATCCTGGTGCCTCCCATACTTCCCAGTGACGTCTGTTACTCCGAGCAACATGGTCTGTGGATTGCACTCTCTAATAGTAGAAATTGACATTTTAAATTCTAAATTCACATTTTACAAAATTACAAAAATACTGTACTTTTATGCAGGACCAGTAGCAATGAGTAAGACTACACACTTTGGTTTTACATTTTAGGCAGAGCGGAGGAAGGTCTGAATTAAATGTATGACGTTGGGGAGGGGAGATATGCATATGATGCAAGATTTTGAGTTGTAAAATTTTTACCCGGTTACTTAAAGGGTTTGCATTTTTATTATCATATTTATAAAAATAAAGGATTTTATGGGGAAAAAAAGACCAAATTGTCACATGCTTAAATTTATAGTTTTATTTAGTTGCTATATAAGTTCCAAAAAGGGGATTTTAAGCAACTACTTTAAAATATGCATATATATTTAAAAAATATATATACTGTCCTTTACTCTGTCACTTGCCTAATTGTGTCATTGATTCAACTGACATGCCATACAAAATGTCATCCTAATAATAATAACAGTACACTACATATGTGGGCAGTGGGTTATTAATGGTTATTAGTGCAAGTTGTAGCCAATTTTATTCAGAAATTGACTGGAGTGTCTTCTCATGGTGACTCCAGATTCCCTCGGCTTGATCAGAGAATGCTGAAGCCCTCTGCAGCGTTCAATGAAGAGATTTCAAAAAAGAAGAACACACCACTTGGAATGTGTTGCTGAATTGAAGCTATGGCAAGTGCTGAGAGAATTAAGCTTGGCAAGAGAACCAGAGGTGAGGAAAGCATTACCTGGATACGTAAGACCTCAGGAGGAGCTTTTTGGGAGTCGTCGCCGCGATGCAAAGAATGATCACTGATGAAGATCCAAAGATTACTCGAAGATGCGCAAGTGGGTGGAAAACCGGCTCCAGGTATGTTTTGATAATAACTTAAATGTGTTTTGATTTTTTGCAGAACCCGCACCATAAGTATTCAATGTGAGCCTGAGGTTAGAGTTTCCAGATCCTATGGCTAAATCCGGAACCTCAGCAGACTGTATATCTGCAAGCAAGTCATAGCTGGAGCTAAGCAGCAGTTTTAGTTCAATGACTGAACTCTTAGCATTCATAATAACTTGTCCAAATTTAGTATTCTCATATTTAGCTTAAGGCAACCAAGGTGTAATTGTAGTTGTGTGTGTTTTTAACCTGTAACCTGCACGTTAGGGTTATATCCAAATCTCAAAGTGTATGTGCCACTGTGATACATAATTTGAAAAGCCAAGACCTAGTTTCTTAAAATATGTGTGAGATCTGTGTGAGTGAAACACAACGTGCCTCACATTTGCCGTTCCTAACCCTAATCATAACCCTTACCCCCTGATCAGGGGGTACGGCAGGTAACAGGTTAAACCACTAAGAGCACATACTGTAATAAGATAAGATAGTCCATTGATACAGCCATTACCTGGAACAACACCTTTAACAAAAGAAATGCTATTATTCTACTCTTATATAGGGCTTTAAGGGAGCTGATGTGGTCACACTGCTCATGATAAAGAGCTGTTCAAAACATCCGCGTTGGTCATAAGCGTCGCCTCTCTATTTGCGAGTACACTCTTTGTTGTGTCGATTTAGCTCCGAGTGACATTTAGGCGTCAAAAGGCTCCTTTTGTTTCCCCGCCGAGGCAAAGACAAGACAAGGACAAGAAAGAGCCGCACTATCAAAGTGTAAATGACGGGCTGTGTGCGCGGGGATCTGGAGACGGCAGCGAGTGAGTCGTCACATCAGGAGAAGGGACTGATGTATATGGTTCAAACAAACTCAGGGTGACGCCGCATGGAGTATTTGTAAGTTGTGCAAACCAGGCGATTATAATAGTCAGGCTGGAAGAATCACTGGGACGAACCTCACAAGATGTTGCTTTTATGTTAATGATTTGAAATGTTATCAACTTTTCGTGCCTCTAAGGCAAAGATAGTTCTTCTTCAGTGGGCAGAGTCTTTGGTGTTGGTTTCGAGTTCCTCCAGTATCATCGTCTGTTATTGTAATCGAGATTTCCAACTTTTGTCAACCGGACTGGGTTGATTGAGTGTAGTACATTTCCTTCTGTATTCAGAAGATTCTTCTTGCTCTTGTAGCGGAGCAAACTAGTGCCTCAGAAACATTGTGTAGATCCGCATCCTCTCCTCTCTCCTCCGTTTGTCTCGCTCTCCTCCTCATCTGGCCTCTCATCTTCCTTTTAAATCCAAGGTCTGAACTAAACAAGCTTTCGTTGACGGAGTGTTAGATCGTAGTTGATGCTACGTGAATAAGTCCGTGAGAGAGAAAAGTTTAAAGTTGAGTGATGATGGAGACTGTCCCGATTTCAGCTGTGCACAAGGGATTATGCAGGTGAAACTCTGTGTAGAGCACTACAAGTGATCGCTAACCGGCAAAAACAACTAGCTGCTGGTTGGTAACTAAGAGTAACGCTGTTAGTAAAATACTTGTTTAGATCTGCTTTTGACTGCTAATTGCACATGTGTAGTTTATGTACGTGTTGTCCTGCAGACCGCAGCGTTCCACTAGGCTGATGTGCAACGAGTAGTTCACATAAATACTAAGGTGCAAGTCCATGAATAGAGAACAAACATTAAAGGTTTATACTTTACCCTCACATTTACTGGGAGCCAGTGTAGGGAGCACAGCACTGGAGCGACGTGACTGCGCCGGCGAGTGTTAGCGAGCAGACGAGCTGCAGCGTTTTACACCAACTGTAGCCAGTTTAAAGTGCACTGGGTCACACTCACTTCAAGTGCATCACAGTAGTCAATGCGGGAGCTAAGAAAAACAACGTGCAATCTGGCTAAGGAAAGGTTTTATTTTGGCCAGAAGGAGCTGGAAAAAGCTAACCCTAACAACACAGTCAGCTTGTTTGTCAGATTTGAGATGGTCATCGAACTTAACCCTTAAAGCCACACCGCGTCGAATTTTACCCAAAAGATAAAATAGAATTTTTATTTTTATATACTTTTATCTTATGACAGATATTTTCAGCATTGAAAAATACCTCAAACAAACATGTGATTTTGCTGTGAGCGGCTCAGCTCTCCTAAGAGAAGACGTAACTTTACCGGGAGTGGGTACGTCTCCAGCTCGTTTCCATGGAGATGTCGACTAAAGTCAGACGAATTTTTTAGAATGCAGGTTAGGTTCCCATCCAAATCCATTCTTTGATTTTTCATTGCATTTTCTGTATGGAGCTGGTCATTAGGAGCATGTTTTGTACTGATGCAGTACAACAGTATAGTCCAAAATGTTACGCAGTGTACCTTTAACCTCTTAACTCCCGCCTGAACCGAGAGGATCTTTTTCCTCACGTCATCAGAATTTTTTTTTCCATCATTTTTTTGTTGGGTATTCAACTAATTTTTGTAACTTTTTTTGTCATTTTTTGTCACTTTTGTCACATTTTTTTCTTTTTTTCTTCTTTTTTTTTTCAGTCATTTTTTTGTTTTTTTTGTTTTTTGGTCAATTTTAATCACATTTTTGTCATTTTTTGTCACATTTTTGTCATTTTTTTGGTCATTTTTTAATCAAATTTTTATCAATTTTTAGTCATTTTTTGTCACATTTTTGTCAATTTTGTCAAATTTTTATCACATTTTTGTCCCATTTTTGTATTTTTTTGTCACATTTTTTTCATTTTTTTGTCACATTTTTGTCATTTTTTCGTCAAATTTTTTTTCAATTTCTTGTGACATTTTTGTGACATTTTTGCCACTTTTTCATCAACGTTTTCTCACTTTTTTTGTCACATTTCCATCATTGTTTTCGTCTTGAGTTTTGTTGCTATTTTCACAGCTTTTTTCCAGAAGCTTTCGGACTTGGGGTGAAGCCAAACTGGGAGAAAATGTGCTCGGTTCAGGTGGGAGTTAAGGGGTTAAATCACTCACCTCTATTTTAGATGTGAGCAAATGGACTGGACTTGCCCGTTGGACAACATTTCCCAGAACTTTGGTGGTTTGGAAAAGAACACTGTTGAGACTACCAAGCACATACTAGCTACAAAAAAACAAAAACAAAGCTCAAGTTAACCACTCAGCTCTAACACATGCCTCATCTTAGCAACACATCCAAATCTATCAACATCATAAATTGCTATTCTAATTTGCTCCAACACGAAGCCTCTGCGCGCCGCTGCGTCCATGTGTCTTCGTGTCAGGTCACTCGATACATTTACATACGCGCGCGAAGCCCCTCCGCAAACCAACGCCAATTATCGATAGCCTCAGAAGATGCATTATGTTTTATTATCAGATGAGCGTATAGATTTGTGAGAGCTGCCGTGTTTGCTGCGGCGTGGCATTCATCAAACGCCCCGCATCGACCACCGGTCCGTCGTGTAATTCCCGGAATAAAAAATGACGCTCGCGCTAATGCATCCGCAGCACTGCATTTAGAAACTATTACTCTCCCCCACAGTCAGTCGATGGGGCGGCCGTTTTTACTATTAGTGCCGGATTTACATACAGAATCCTTTTTGTTATTTGGCTCACAAAGATGCTTTCTCTCTTTCGAAGACGTAGCCATTAAAGGATATTACATTCATTGTTCTTGCTTTGGAAAACTTTTGGAAATGTGAGTAAGCTTTTTTTTGTATCTGATAGCTCATGATAATGTGGAGGAAAGTAGTAGCTCTGCTTGGATTTCTATGAATACTGAATGCTGTGGTTGCCGGGAGAGTGCGCTTGGGGCGGCACGGTGGATCAGCGGTTAGAGCTTGTGCTGCACAGCTAAAACAGGTTTGATTCCCACCAGGACGGGGCCTTTCTGTGTGGAGTTTGCATGTTCTCCCCGTGTCTGCGTAGGTTTCCCCTACCATTCAAAACATGTACAATAGGTGGCGTTCACGATTTAGAATGTGATGATGTCATAATGTCAGATGGAGGGCAGGGCCAATACAACTCTATGGGAGAAATGCAGTTTTTGGAAGATATCGCCAAAACGAAAATTGACAAATGTTTTTCCTCTTCAGTATCTGATCGTGATTGGATTCACAAACCTGATATATTATATTTATGTCTGAAAGTCTTTTCTATTGGACAACATCATGGTCATGTTTTCGCATATTGTCACCACTTTTTGACATTTTTTAGAGATAATAATTGGACATTAGCTCATATGAGCTGACAGAGGAGACGATGAACTTTGTGACAGTTTTTGTTTCATGTGGATTCCTCCAGTAATGACTGAGATATGAGCCAAAAAACAAAGACATACCGTTACCATAGTTACCGTCAGTTGACCTCCACCTCAATGTTAAACTATAGGCTCTTTAGAATGTTGTGATGTCACGTGAACGCTACCTATTGGTGATTCCATCAGCCTGGCCCCACATCTGGAGATGCCCCAGTGGGCGGGTACTGCCGCTGCCCACTGCTCCTTACCCTTGTCTCAGCGGTGTCGAAGGATGGGTCAAATGCAGAGGACAAATTCCGTTGTGGTTGGTTTTCATTTATGTATGAATGCTAAGGATGTGTCAATGCACTCAAGGATGACTTTTTATATATATTTTTTTTTCAATTTTAAGCTCCCTATTTCAATTTCTTGTTTTTTTTCACAATATGAATATGACTCCTTTTATGATCAAAATATGTTTTTGTCCTCGCATTTTGACAGTTTATTTTTAGATTCTTATATTATTATTCAATTCATATTTTAAGCAGTTTAAATACATTTTTAATTAATTGTTACATCCCTAATAAATGCTCAACGTAAATGTATTTATTGTTTGCTTGTGTGGTGAAATGTATGGAGGAACATCATTAAAGGCAACACGCCTTATACGTCTTTATTTAGTTCAAGAAAAAAAAGTTTTGCCAAATACACCATGAGCAGCACCTTTAAGAGGAGGCCCCTCCAGCTTAATTCAGACGGATTCACATTACCTGCGTTCTGGAGCATTTTAGATCATAAATAATATTCTCTGCTTCTCCTTTGACTTATAGTGGCCTATTGTTTTCAGAATTAATTCATCCCCTTAACCCCTACCACTAAACACATTTTCTCCAGTTTTACCCAAAAATAAACATCTAAAGAGCTTCTCAACTGGAGAGCTTACAGACTAGGTCAGGGTTACGCCTCATTTGAAAGCTAAGACCTGCAAAACTCATCTAAGCTTCTTCCTTGTCTTTGTTATCACGTTCTAGTTGTTTTTGTCCCGTTTTTATCACATATTCAATGCTTTTTTGCAGTGTTTTGGCCACATTTTGTTTTTTTAGTGCATTGTAATCGATTGAATCACAAAAATGTGAGCAAAGCGCGTCCAAAAAGCATCGAAAACCTGATAAACACACAACCTCAAACGACGAAAACTTGACAATCATAACGAGGAAGAAGTTTAGATCAGTTTTGTAAAGTCTTAGCTTTCAAATGAGGCGCTACACTAAAGCTTTTTTCACAAACTCAATCCTCATGTATACTTAAAGGTACATATTTGTGCATAGTTGATCTTTTTGTGACCCAATGGCTGTATGGATGGTTAGGATGGAGCCTTTATACTTTCTATTACGGTGATCTCCACAACGCTATAATATTTATGTTGAGTTGCATTGAACTGCATGGTTGAAATTACATGATTACGTGCTTTCAAACTAAAAGAGTAATGGCATAATTTGAACTGTAGCTCTGAATGTGAGTGGCTGTAGCTGAAAGGACTGCAATACTTTGAAAAGTCAATCTATGTAACATTTAATTATCTGTAAATTATCAATGGCACGACTCGGAAAGACAAAGAAACCAAAAACAGAACGCTTACAGACAATTGCACTTGAAGGACTAACTCTTTTACACATCCAAGTGACTGCAGGCTAATTACGCCGTCCTCTTTTTCCAGCGGCATCTCAGCGTAAAGCGGCGGAGGATAAAAGCGTTCACATGACTGGCTCGGCGGCTGTAGCCAGTGCGGTGGAACAGAGAAGTGTAATTACGCAGATGAGTTTGTGACACCAGCCGCTGCCTAAAATATGGGGTCGCAACTTTCCTATTTTTAATTAGCGCCTCAGTCTTTTAAAGAGGCATTAAGGCTAATGTTGCAGAGAGAAGAGCAGGAGGAAAGCGCACGGGCATAATTCACGTCTGTTTTTTCTTTCTTTTTTTCCGCATCATGTTCTCTTTTAACCGAAGACATAAAATTAACTGGATTTATTCTGTGCAATTTGATAATGTGGTGATATGAATCATCAGTGTGAGCAAAGCAGTTAAAGGGAAGCAGAAGTTGAGCTGTGGTCTTAACGTACCTGTGTTACTGCGGTGGCACAGGGTCCGCTGATGCTGCTGACCTCCAGCTGTCTCAGCTGTTCCAGTTTTGGCCTGGTAGGTCCTATTGTTCTTTTTGATTGTTTTTGGCTTTTTTCTTAGCTCGGTGTCGACAGGGGCTGCTTTGTTCTTGTATAGGACTATCCCACCGCTGCACTTTCAGCTTCTGATTCACCAGTTTCACCTTTCAGTTGTTACTTTTGGGAAGGATTCCATTCATGCAAGATCGACTTTTTGGAGCTTTTAACCATGTTGTTTTACTATTTCCTTATCAAAAACACCAAAAACACGTGTTGTTCACACGCAGTTAACTCTCTGCAATCCTCATTCACGCAGTTTCCTGCAATCCTGCTTTCTGAGCAGCTGCTCCGCCCTCTCCTGGTCAACAACTGACTCATCAGAGTGGAACGGAAGTGCTCAACGTCTTTCGGCCTGATTTTAATTTGTAATTTTTTTTATTATTTCTGTCTTAAAAAAAAAACATCTGTGCTGCCCCTGCAGAGAAAACAAACGCACCCCCTGAGCGTCTGAGGGGATGTCATGATTGCACTGAAAGTTGTGAAGAAGGAGCTCTTTCTAACCTACTCTGGACACGCCTGTTCTTCTTTCTTACCTAACGATAATGTCTCGGAGAAAAGCGCGTCCTAAAGAAGAGGCCACTCGCCAAAAGTTGTTTTTTCTTTCCGGGATTCGGCGACTATCTGCCAAAAGAGTGTTTTTCTGTGACTGTCTCTGATGAATGTTTGGTGAACTTTCCTCAGAGTCAAAGTGGATTAACTTTAATAACTTTAACTTTAATATATGTGAGTCCCACAATAAAAACACCCGATGGAGCGTCCAGGACAGAGCGGTGAGTCAATCAGAACGCGTGTTAGCTTGTGTGTTAGCGTGTGTGTGTTAGCTTGTGTGTTAGCGTGTGTGTGTTAGCTTGTGTGTTAGCGTGTGTGTTAGCTTTTTATGAAGCTGTGTTGCAGATGTCAACCCCTTATAACTGCATGCCTATACTTTATTTTGGAATGGCTAAAATATCATAAAATAGCAATTACAGATATCAATTAGAAACTTTTGCTGTAGATTACTGGCATTACTGTCATTTCATGTTTTCATATAAAACAAGGTGTTTTATGCCTAAAAATGCCCAGAGTATCCCATCTTTTCGGCAACGAAATCTGAATAACGGATTGAGCTCCATTCAAATGTATAGTTTTATTTGATTGATAAATTAGTTACCAAGACGTTTCCCTATATAAATCTATGGGAAACATTGAATTAGCACAATATTAAACATGTTATTGTGAAGATTAGGTATACTTGTTGTTTCCAGGTGAAAGCTTTCAGAGTAGTGTCTACCCTTAAGATTGTCAACATAAGAAGAACTGAAATCACAGTAAAGCATAACATTAGTCTTTGCTAATGACGCATCCGTGGGGCTCATCTTCTCTGGATGCTCAGACCTGCAGGACACAACATTAGCTTTAGAAATTCTAATGACAGAGAGACAAATTTTCATCTGCATTAACAAGTTCTACACCAGGGGCCAACAAGACGCGTGGGGCCCCTTCATCTCCGCCGCAGGGGCCCGGTGGAAGCAGTGCACAACATGACTTACTGACAACCTCCTCTTAACGTGCCAAAGCCTCCCACAGCTAACCATTAGAGCCTTGTCAACTGTCGGCTACTTAACACGCCGCGTTCGCTCAATTATTCAGCCAACACTATTTGTTGATTGCTTCTTTTTGTTTTTTTTCAGACTCTATTGGACCTGAAGGTTTTATCCTTCTTTATTTCAGCCAGGACAAAGTAGCCCGCAAAGCCAATTTGTTGCCAATTTAATAACAGAGACTTTCCTGGCCTTTTCTTGAACAATTAGATGAGTGCGGCGTGATGGTTTATTGGATGGATACACTTTGATGCTGGGACCCTGGCAGTGAAATCAGACGTGCAGTGGGAGAGAAAAACAGCTAAACACGGGACAAACCATGAAAAGGTCATGATTTTAGGTTCTTTAAGGATTTCGAACCGTGACAAAGGGAGTTAAAATTAATCACTAACTTTTTGCAAATCATTCCGAAAATCCTCATTCTGATATTCAGGCATGTCGTCTTATGAGGTGTAATAATAACGCATTAGTCCTGTGCTTTACAATTCAGTGCATTATTCATTCATTCACATACACTAATCTGCGACAATCGCCACTCACTCTCACACACACACTCCATCCACCCATTAACCTATTGTACATGTTTTAGTGGGAGGGAAAACCCGGAGCACTCAGAATCAGAATAGGTTTTGTTGCCATGGTTTGAGAACAGGTTCATAAACTAGGATTTTTTTCTCGGTGTAAATGTGCGACATAAAACATATAACACATAATTAAAAGATAAAAATAAGATGAGAAATAAGATATACAACTTTAAACTATAAGGTTTAAGATTAAGATTATTAAATAAATAAGATTGAATGAAAAGTGACACATGGTAAGACAACAACAATTTGACATTTAACAACAGAGGGATTGTATATACAGATGTGTAGGTGTATAAAGTGATATAAAGTGATAAAGTGATAGTGATAAAATGATAGGGTGATCCAAGTGTGGACACGCCACACAGTGCAAGTGCAGATTACATCTGTGAGTCTGTAACTAAGCAATAGAGACTTGTTTTTTTTGATGGCGAAGGGGAAAAAACTGTTCAAGTGGTGGGATTTATGGGTCTGGATACACTGTAGCCTCCTGCCTGAGGGGAGAGGGGTGAATAGTGTATGTCCAGGGAGAGAAGCTGTGATACGATCCACACGCCTCCGGGTCCTGGAGGTGAACAGGTCTTGGAGAGATGGGAGCTCACAGCCAATCACCTTCTCAGCACACACACAGTGTGCTGCAGTCAATGCTTGTCCCGGTCTGTATAGTGCCGGGGAACCACACGGTGATGGAGGAGGTGAGGATGGACTCGATGATGGCCGTGTAGAACTGGGAGAGTCTGTCAGGGCGAGGAGGGACAGTGGGGCTGTGTCTTTCCTGAAGTCCACGATCATCTCCACTGTCTTCTTGGGCGTTCAGCTCCAGGTGGTTGTGGCTGCACCAGGACGCCAGCCGGTCCACCTCTCTCCTGTAGGCAGACTCATCACCGTCCGAGATGAGCCCGATGAGGGTGGTGTCGTCCGCAAACTTGATCAGTTTTCCGGACTGGTGACTGGAGGTGGAGCAGTTTGTGTACAGGGAGAAGAGCCAGGGGGGAAGTACAAAGCCCTGAGGAATTCCTGTGTTTGTAGTCCGAGTGTCCGAGACGATCCTCCCCAGCCGCACGTGCTGTCTCCGGTCCGTCAGGAAGTCAGTGATCCACCTGCAGAGGGAGTTGGGCACACTGAGCTCGTCTCGCAGCAGTCCAGGGAGGATGGTGTTGAAGGCAGGCTGAAATCCACAAACAGGATTCTGGCGTAGGTACCTGTGGAGTCCTCACTCAGAGGAAGCCTACGCAGACATGAGGAGAACATGCAAACTCCACACAGAAAGGCCCATGTCCGGACCGGGACCTTCTAGCTGTGAAGTATCTCATATTATAGCTTATGCCTGGCCAGAACACATGCTTTTCCTCTTCTGGGATCGAGGAGATTTCTTCCAAATCAATGGGCGTGGTTGACAAGTTAATCAACTAGGGCCCGACCAATATATTGCTATAGATATATCGGGCCAATATTTGGGTATTTTCAACATCATCTATCGGCTGATAACAAGTTCATAGCAGCGTGGCAGGCAGTGAGTTACTGATGGACAGTCACTATAGCATCATGTTAAAAACATCGCGTCAGGAGCAAAGAATCCACCCGAGGACACTTCCTGCTCATCATTTTTGTCTTGGAGCTAACAGCTAACAAGAAAAACTGAAATAGCACCAAGATCTACAACGAACCGCCTTAAAAAATAATGGGCCTGTCTTTAGTATAATGACATTGAAGTTTGTTTGTGGTGTTGTTTTTTGACCGGACAGTGTAGCAGTTTGAGAAGCTTGTCAACTCAGGCTAGATAGGTGCAATATAAGTGATTCAATAATAAACGGCACGTGCATCAACCTTTGAATAATTTTATGCATCCGTTCTTCTAGCAAATTTACAATCACTGACAAGTACAACCCCTTTAAAATGAAAGAAACAAACAAAAGAATCCAGCTAAAAGGCCTCGTATTTCAACTATATTGAAATCCATTTGAAACCACACTAAAACATGCGTGTGTATTCGTGTTATTGAGTCCCCGATATCGTACGTTCTCCTAATGAAGCCCCTTCTCTTAAATCAATGCAATTATTGATTAGACATTAAGGTTTATCAATATTTATTCATTCATCCAGGTCCATTTGCTTCCTCTGTGTCACATACGACATTAGAAACACGCGGCTGATTACTGCTGTAACTATCAAGGAGAAAATGCAGTGTATTAGGTTAGACAGAACAGCAACATTGGGAACACGACAGAGCAGTTTGCCGATGCTAATTTACTATTGATCATGTATTTTTGCACAATTAAGAAGCCAGAAGAGACTGAGAAGAAGCTCCATCAACACAGGAAGGAAATTGAACTCAATAGCGCAGTATCTGAATGACGTCACCGATCCTCAAAAGTCCCATATGCTTAGTACAGACACTGAGTACCACTGATTATTACTTATGGAGCACGGAAAGATGTCGTCCTTATCGGAATATCTCGAATCGCTCCGACACAAACCTAAAGTACAGTCCCTTGTGGTTTGTGCGGCTATTTAGCTGATATTGACACGAAAATGCAAGTTGATCAAAGCGAGAACAGTTGAAATCAATGGAGTCGGACAGAGATTGTCTGAATATAATGAGATTTGCATGCATGCGAGGTCCAGCTGTTTTTAGCACAATCAGGAAACCAGACACAGCCCTACACCGAATGAACTCACCACTTTAGGCCGTGCAGCAGTCACTTTGACTTGTTAAAGCTGTGGTAATCCAGTTGTTTTTTGGTAGAAGAGTGTTTTGGCACCATTGTTCCACATTGTAAACGTAGCCTGTGTGGAAGACCCCGTGCTCTGTTGTGTGCCCAAATATAGAGTGTTAGCTTTGGCGATTCGTCCTGTTTGCGTCTCAACTTTTGTCTCGCAATGAAATCCAGCTGACATGCGCGCAACTCAAGTGAACAATCGGGATGTGCGGGAGGGCCTGTGAGAGCTAGAAACGAGTTTAGGCAACAGCCGAGAGATTTCACTTGACTCTCCTATGGATTGATAACGGAGTGATTCCTCTCGTCCGAAATACGTGCTTGGTCAACGTTGAGTCGAGTCGCGCATGTGCAAACAAGAGAGAAAGTAAGTAAATAAGTAAGAGCTTTATTTGTCATTGTACAGCTATACAACAAAATTGGGTTCAGGTGTTAGTCCTTGCTATTGGGACATGAACATGAAGCATTTTCCAACATTTTAAACACCACACCAGCAGATGCATTATCACCCTCAACGTGAGAGACATTGAGACACGCGCTAGTTAAGTCCTATTGACGTATAACGGTATTAATGTGAAACGCTAAGACAGAGACAGAGAACATGGCAACCTAATATGCCAAACTTCAGTGCTCCTGAGTATGGCTGTTGGACTATACCTGCATTTCCTGTGACGTCACGCATTGTTGTGGCCACCATTTTGAATACCGAAGCACCAAACACCGCTGTTATGCCATCCACCTGTTGCGCTGTGGGATGTTTCAGAAAAGGGACTCGCTTTCTACAAGCTTCCTAAAGACCCAGTTTGTCGACAGAAATGGATAATTGCCGTCAGGAGAGACCACTGGACTCACACGGCCGACTCTGAGCTGTGCAGTGAGCACTTTGCGTTACAATGTTTCCACGTTGCTTCACTTACATGTACCAAACGAGGCTAGGCTACAAACAGACGCTAGGCTATCTGTTTACCTACGTGAATATACTCTGGCCTAGGCTGTAAGCTCCTGTCGAAAAGCTTTGGGTGATGATGTGCTGATCCATAGCTGATAAAACCATAAACTATCGATAAAACATGAATTATAGTAGACTCAAACAAAATAACAACCCTCGTAGCTTTACTGTTTGAGAGAGATGAGTGCCACATGCTAACGTTCGCAAAAGGCAACCAGACACGTTTTTTGTTTACTACTTACCCTTCTTGTGACCAAGAACATTTTGCGCTTCTTCACCTGATGTATCTTTGCATCCGTAACCCACCCAGAGATAAAGCAGTGATAGTCCGGCGTCACCGGTGTATGGAGAGGGATTCTGGACCACATAAATGCAGATAGATGTCCGCAAACGTTAGATGTGGCGACCTGTTACTGGTTTTAAGTGGCGTTAAAAAAAATCCCAAGGTTTCGATCTTCATTGTGTATCTGTTCAGCTCCTCTGCTGTCAAGCGTGCAATTTTTTGATGTAGCATTTTGAATTCAACTAGTTGAGACGCAGATAGATACTGTTGCGTTAGCCAGCAGTGTTCAAAATGCCGGCTAGAACTACAGAAGTCACGTGACTGAAATGCATGTATACTCTAGCAGCGTTCTGACACTACTCTAAAGGCAACATGGAATCCCTACAAAGGTCAGTCTTTCCCAATGGGCGAGGAAAAGCCCTTCTCTTTGGTCCTCATGGCAGGGAGTTGACATTGATGTAATAAACAGTGTAGTAAACAGGATTCGAAGCTTTGCACCTCGTTTAAACTGCTTTAAAGCCTGGCTCCAAAGGGTTTTATTTTGTATAAAAATCGCTATGACTAATGTGACAACGCTATGTATCATATTTTTAACCACGCTGGTTTGTCTATACAGTATTAGAAATCAAAAGTGTAAGCTTAAATCTATGATTGACAGGCTCTGGAGCTCTGTGGAGGCTTGTCCTTTTAAGGAACAGGCTGTGTAGGAGGAGATCAGGCAGCCATGTTAATTTCACACACTTCTCGGAATCATTACTATGAATGGGTCTGAGTGGGATCCGCTGATCTCTAACAATTGGCTTGTTGCACGGTATGGCTATGCTAGCTCCTCTGACCTGAAGTTGTGAGCGCCAGTACTTCCTGTCTTTATTCTTTTCCTGGAATAATAATCATATTTTCTAAAGATTACGCGGTGGGCAGTGAGTTCCTGGTAGATGATCATTTACTGTGTGTTCAAACCTTGATGTAGCGAGTTCAGAGGAGACGCCTGTGATCAGAAAGGATGGATGGTTTGTCTTGAAGCTAAAGGCTAACATGCTATAAAAGAATTGAATAAACGGCACTATTTCAAATTGTATAATGCATGAAATTAATGTTAGCCTTTAGCTCCAAGACAAACTCACTGATCCTTATAAACATAGACGTCTCCTCACACTGTACAGCAACTCGTTCACCTGCGGTAAGTGATCATCTACCAGGAACTCACTGTCCACCACAGAATCTGTGAGAAATACGATGAATCATTAAGCTATTAAGCTAATCTTAATGGACATGAATACGAACAGGAAGTGCTAGCGCCCACAACCTCAGCTCAGAGGAACTAGCGTAGCCACAGTGTGCAACAAGCCAATAATGATGTTTTTAGCGGTGAGTGGATTTATAAGCTGGCGTGGATGTTAGCATTAGCCACGCTAGCATTAGCGAGTATGTTGCAATTAGCCTATTTATTTATAATGGAATCAAGGTGGTCAAGAGATGGCATGGTCGTACAGCATGACCCAATATTAGATTGTGATTCTCTTGTCCAGCAAATAATACAGCTCTGGCTCATATACACTGACAAACTTTTATCCCAGTGATTCCCAACCTTTTTTGCCTCGTGGACCCATTGAGTCATTGATTTTTTTTCTTCTGATTTTTCCAGAATTTAGAAGAGTGTTGTTGTTGCAGCTTTAGGTGTGTGGACTTTAAAAACAGTGATCTTCAAGGAACCAAAGACTCCATAAAGTTGACCCCGTGACACGTGGATCACAGAGGTTCCGAGGATCCGCGTGACAGACCCCGAGAGACCCTCCGCCTGTCATTCGCACAGCGCCCCCTCCAGGCTGCTCTTAATCAGGGTTCAGATCGACACGTGGTCCTTTCATATTCGCCGGAGGAAGGCCACAGGAAGCAGTGCACAGCGTGGCTTTCTGACACAGCCCCCACAGTTCCCGATGAATTCATTAACGTGACTGGTTCACTCAATTATTTCTTCATGCTCCACAAGTTTGATTAGTTTTACTAGTGAGACGTGGAGAAATGAGGCACTTCAGAGTGGCAAATTAACTATTTGCTCAAGGATATTGGATTTACATAAAGTAAAAAAGATGGCAAACGTTTCACAAATTTGGATGAGACACTTTGTTAGTCACGAGTCGGCATAGTTTGTTTGTTTCTTTTGCGTGTGATTTTTTTCAAGACGAGTAAACTAGCTTGCGTAACTGTTAAAGATCCAATGTTGCTTTGAAGACTCTTTTTGGACTCCTGTGTCTTGGTGTTCTGCGCTATAATCTTCAAAGAATGTACGTGTCCAGAAAATACACCAAGGATGCCGTGTTTTTGTCCCATTTTTGTATATTTTTTTGTCTTGTTTTCATAGTTTTGTTGTCACGTTTTTGTCATTTTTCTGTTGCTTCCTTCATCGCTTTTTTCCTTGATTTTTAGACGTGTTTTTGCTACATTTTCATCACTTTTTAATTGCACTGTTGTCGCTGGTTTACTGTGTTTTTATCGCTCTTTTGTTGCTATTTTGACCCTTTTTTCCAAGAAGCTTTTAGATTTGGGTGGGGTAAAAAGCGAGACACTGCAGGTGAAAGTAACGATTATTCACAGTGGTCGAAGTGGAGTAGGGATGGGCGGATCGATACCCAAGTATCGATATATCGATACCAAACGGCTATTTTTAAAGTATCGATATTGGGTAAAAAGTATCGATACTAATTTGCATATGTAAAAAGAAGGCGGGGCAGCAATTGTCAACCCTAAAAGATGATTTATTTCTTTGTTCTGGGCCAAAACAGTCCACAACAGCAAAGGATTGATCTGAGCCAGTCATATCATTCTGGTTTAGGTTCTGTTTGTCATTTAAGTATAATTTAAAATTGTGTTTATGTATTTAATTTCACATTAGCATTGTTTAATTAACCAGTTAAAGTAATACAAATTTAATTGACCAGTTAATTGTATAAAACAACCAGTTTTAGAAAGGAATATTGATTGAAATACATTCACCCATATGAAATGACCAGTATCGGTATCGGTATCGGTATCGACAAAAATGACCCTAAAAGTATCGGTATCGTATCGATTCCAAAAAATGTGGTATCGCCCATCCCAAAAGTGGAGATGTTTGGCTCGTTTCCTCCTTTAAAGTAACCTGGCCTGAGCCATCTGTAAGCTTATTTATTTATTGGTTTATTTGGTCGGGACAGTGCATGTTAATGGACATACATGGGTCTCATGCATGTAATCATCCGTCGTCCCCCATGCGCACTCACAAACACACTCACATTCATCCTGGCCTATTGTACATGTTTTTAGTTCGCTCCGGTCAAATATAATTTCCCTACATGTACGTCTGGGTCTGATCTCAGTGGCCGCGTTACATCGGTTGACTTTCTACCTACCGTTCAGCGAGCGGGGGAGGCCGGTGTTGTCGGTGACGTCAAGCATTTGCGCCGCATTTGCTGTTTGTAGTTTGGCAATGGCGGCGGATACGAAAGAAATGGATTCTCTTCAATCCGTTCTGGCTCGGCTCCCAGATATCCATTAAAATTAAAATTTAAGCCTTGGAAATGTAAATGCCCTCTCTGTGATTATCTGTGATGGAATAACCAGATTTTTTGGAAATGCAGAGTTCAGTTTCTTTGGCCACTCCCAAGCCTGATTACCTCCACGTTTGTTGAATGAAGAAAATATCACATTTAGTCCGGTCAGACAAATAAAGTAGGCTACAAGATCTCATTAGAAAACCTATAACGCCAATGCAATAAGTCCAAGAGTGCAACAACGACTCATCCAGAAGAACCCAGAAGGACGTCTGAAGATCTGCAGCTTCACAAGTTTCATTTCATTTCATTTTTTTATTTATTTCATTCATTTAAAAATGCAACAACAGCATTTAGCACGAATGAAAAGGAGCAGAAAGAAGTAAAAACTTAATATGTCTGCCCCTTATCAACACAAAATCATTTACAGCGCCAGTTCATTTAAATGTTAAACTGTCTCATGCAGCCGTCTTTCTTTTTTCTCCATGACATCAAAACACAAAATATATAAAGTTGATCTGCTACTCCGCAGTGTCATATTATTGTAACATTGATAATTTTACACAAGTCTTTAACTATAAGATAGACATGGAGCGAAAAATGGCATCTACGGAGAGTTCTGAGGCGAAAACCACTGCTGACAAATAAGAAGGCAACAACTCATTTCTCATTTGCCAAAAAACATCTGGATGATTCCCGAGACTTATAGAGAAATGATCTGTGGACTGACGAGACCAAAGCTAAGCCTCATGTCTGGGACTCGTTACACTGGGCGTAAAAACAACGCAGGATTTGATTAAAAGAACGCCATGCCACAAGTCCAACATGGAGGTGTGCTTTACTGCTTCAGGACCTGGACAACCTGCTGTCCTTGATGGAATAATGAATTCAACCAGGAACTGCCCTCAAATGGGCTAAAATCCATCCTCAGCGATGTGGCAAACTCATCACCAGTTATCGCAAACACTTGTCTTCAGTTATTTCTGCAAAGGGCGGCACAACCAGTTATTAAAGGGGGGGTATTATGCAAAATCAACTTTTTCAAGCTTTACATCATGTTATTATGTCATTCCCTCATTAAAAACATGCCTGAAGTGTTGCCTTGGAACACTCATGTATTTTTGAGTATCTGTAAAAACTCTGATGGCGGCCATTTTAGGGATAGGTTTGCCTGAGTCCTCCTAAGAACGCCCCCCCACCTCCTGGAGACGCCTCCGAGCTTTCGTCACCAGCCGAGTAACCAACCACTGCTCCTCAGCAGAACCCCCTCCCCACTGATGCCACAGACAGCGTGTGGAGGGGGCGTGTCGAAAAGGGTCAGAGGTTCTTAAAGAGACAGAGGCCTATTTCAAGACATTCCCTGCAGCCATTTTGAGGGAGACTTTTTATACAAGGCAGTTATTCTAATTTACTGCATTTACAGACCAACAGAAGGTTTCGTCATCATTGTAGTGTGATATAGACTGGTGCTATGTGATTGAAAAAAGTATAATACCCCCTCTTTAAATTCATTTACTTTTTCACACAGTTTGGGTTTTTCATAATAATAATAATAATAATAATAATCTATTATAGAAAACGCTATCTCAATGGCTGCCGCCTGGGCGCCGCCATGTTTATTTCCCATACCGACTTTGAAGCTAAGCAGGTAAGTGCCTGGTTAGGACTGGGATGGGAGACCGTTTGGGAACACCAGGAAGCCTGGCGAGAGTAGTGAGTTTGTGCGTCGTTGGTGGTGGGGGCTGATGTGCGCATATTTGTTCAGCAACTTGGAGCGTCTGGAAAAGCGCTATATAAGACTAATGCATTATTCCTATTATTAGGCCCGAGCAACGGACACGCAGTGTCCCGCGAGGGACTAATTAAAATTGATAACGGGGGACGAAAACGCAAGAATTCATGTAGCAAACGTGAACCGATTCGCAAGTAACAGGGGTCAAAACGTAGTGCTCCGCAAGCTCTAATTTTGGGTGGGGTTCGCGAGAGAAAATAATAAAAGTTGACTCTGTGGCGCCCCCTCAAACAGGCGGTTTACATTGACCCAATGGAGGAGCGGTCGCAAAAAAAATCATCGTACAAACGTGACATTGGCCAGGGACATAGACCACGTCAGGACATGTCAAAAATGATATTATGACCCCGCCCTAAATGCTACAGGAAGTCGGCCATCTTGGCTCGAACCTCAAACCTTCAAAATCGTACCTCTTGAACTTCTGGCCCCTGATCCCCGAGTTTTCAATGCAAAGCCTCCAATTTTGGCCAACATGTCCCAAACCCATGTGGCTTTCTAAATCATCATTTCAATTTTTTTTAAATTATTGGGCGTGGTCATGACAAGGCCGCAACTGAGAGGCCATTTTTAGCAAATTTCAAAGCCTCATATCTTTCACAGACTTGGCCGGATTGGAACGGACCCAATCCGGCGCGCGTGCACATTCCACACCTGGACCTAATGCTGTGCACACGCAGCCGCTATCGCCAAAAATGACTCACTGGCGCCCCCTCAAAGGTTTTGTCTTTAAAAATTTGTATAAAAAAAACGGGATGGTATGGAGGTGTGGAAAAAATCATACAGACCTTGTCTGTGATGGGGAACAACATATCAAAGCCACGTCACTCTGAGTAATGTCTTTGTGGGAGAAAAATAATGGCCGAAAAATCGTTTCCATTATTATTAGGCCCGAGCAACGGACACGCAGTGTCCCGCGAGGGACTAATTAAAACCGTTAACGGGGGACGAAAACGCAAGAATTCACGTAGCAAACGTGAACCGATTCGCAAGTAACAGGGATCAAAACGTAGTGCTCCGCAAACTCTAATTTTGGGCGGGGTTCGCGAGAGAAAATAATAAAATATGGCTCAGTGGCGCCCCCTCAAGCACGCAGTTTACATTGAGTCAATGAGAGCCCGGTGGCAAAAAAAATCATCGTACAAAAGTGACATTGGCCAGGGACATAGACCACGTCAAGACATGTCAAAAATGATATTATGACCCCGCCCTAAATGCTACAGGAAGTCGGCCATCTTGGCCCGAACCTCAAACCTTCAAAATCGTACCTCTTGAACTTCTGGTCCCTGATCCTCGAGTTTTCTATGGAAAGCCTCCAATTTTGGCCAACATGTCCCCAACCCATGTGGCTTTCAAAATCATCAATTCAAATTTTGTTCCATTATTGGGCGTGGTCATGACAAGGCCGCAACTGAGAGGCCATTTTCAGCAAATTTCAAAGCCTCATATCTTTCACAGACTCGGCCGGATTGGAAAGGACCCAATCCGGCGCGCGTGCACATTCCCCACCTGGACCTAATGGTGTGCACATGCAGCCGCCATCGCCAAAAATGACCCACTGGCGCCCCCTCAAAGTTTTGACTTTAAAAATTCGTATAAAAAAAACGGGCTGGCATGGAGGTCTGGAAAAAATCATACAGACCTTGTCAGTGATGGGGCACAACATATCAAAGCCACGGCTCTCTGAGTAATGTCTTTGTGGGAGAGAAATAATAGCCGAAAAATCATTTCCATTATTATTATTATTATTATTATTATTTTGGTGCGCCTTTGACCCCAATTTTGACCCCCTGAATATTAACGAAAACTCAATTTTATTTGACTAAATGATCAAAGTTGGTGAAAAATTCAATATTTTGAAGTCTGCAAAATCACACTGTGCATAATGCCTCAGTGGCGCCCCCTCAAGTCTGACCCCTATTCAAATGGAGGCAAGAGTTTTTGGCCTAAACCTATGTTATTCGGTACAGTGATAGAGCACATCAAGACAAACGTAAAACGTCATTATAGCTACTTCCTCTGACAAACCGGAAGTCGGCCATATTGGATTGAAAATTTTACCCAGCATTTCTTCGCCTGACATTTTTTCAAGTCACTCCCAGGATTTTGGACCAAATGACATTTAACTTGGTGAGTGCAATCTAGAGGCGTAGAGCTACAATAATCAAGCTCTTTTGTTCAGATATCTGTTACGGTGTGTCTCTACCGCTCTGCTAAAAAACATGCTTTTTCCGCGCCTCTTTGACGACAACTCACAAGGGCATGCAAATTCAGATCACACTCATCTTTGGATCACATAAGCCCCTCTGTGGATCGTACTGATTACCCTTGATAATTGTACAATTTTCACAAAAATAGCGCCCCCTACCTATACCTTCAAAATTACACTTGCACGAAAGTGAAAACAAAGGTGATATCCTGATTCGGCACGTCGCACTGATCAAAAAAGTCTATTACAACATGCCTCTATCTCGCTTTATTTTCTGTATAATTAGGCCCGAGCAACGGACACGCAGTGTCCCGCGAGGGACTAATTAAAACCGTTAACGGGGGACGAAAACGCAAGAATTCACGTAGCAAACGTGAACCGATTCGCAAGTAACAGGGATCAAAACGTAGTGCTCCGCAAACTCTAATTTTGGGCGGGGTTCGCGAGAGAAAATAATAAAATATGGCTCAGTGGCGCCCCCTCAAGCACGCAGTTTACATTGAGTCAATGAGAGCCCGGTGGCAAAAAAAATCATCGTACAAAAGTGACATTGGCCAGGGACATAGACCACGTCAAGACATGTCAAAAATGATATTATGACCCCGCCCTAAATGCTACAGGAAGTCGGCCATCTTGGCCCGAACCTCAAACCTTCAAAATCGTACCTCTTGAACTTCTGGTCCCTGATCCTCGAGTTTTCTATGGAAAGCCTCCAATTTTGGCCAACATGTCCCCAACCCATGTGGCTTTCAAAATCATCAATTCAAATTTTGTTCCATTATTGGGCGTGGTCATGACAAGGCCGCAACTGAGAGGCCATTTTCAGCAAATTTCAAAGCCTCATATCTTTCACAGACTCGGCCGGATTGGAAAGGACCCAATCCGGCGCGCGTGCACATTCCCCACCTGGACCTAATGGTGTGCACATGCAGCCGCCATCGCCAAAAATGACCCACTGGCGCCCCCTCAAAGTTTTGACTTTAAAAATTCGTATAAAAAAAACGGGCTGGCATGGAGGTCTGGAAAAAATCATACAGACCTTGTCAGTGATGGGGCACAACATATCAAAGCCACGGCTCTCTGAGTAATGTCTTTGTGGGAGAGAAATAATAGCCGAAAAATCATTTCCATTATTATTAGGCCCGAGCAACGGACACGCAGTGTCCCGCGAGGGACTAATTAAAACCGTTAACGGGGGACGAAAACGCAAGAATTCACGTAGCAAACGTGAACCGATTCGCAAGTAACAGGGGTCAAAACGTAGTGCTCCGCAAGCTCTAATTTTGGGTGGGGTTCGCGAGAGAAAATAATAAAATATGGCTCAGTGGCGCCCCCTCAAGCACGCAGTTTACATTGAGTCAATGAGAGCCCGGTGGCAAAAAAAATCATGGTACAAAAGTGACATTGGCCAGGGACATAGACCACGTCAAGACATGTCAAAAATGATATTACGACCCCGCCCTAAATGCTACAGGAAGTCGGCCATCTTGGCCCGAACCTCAAACCTTCAAAATCGTACCTCTTGAACTTCTGGTCCCTGATCCTCGAGTTTTCTATGGAAAGCCTCCAATTTTGGCCAACATGTCCCCAACCCATGTGGCTTTCAAAATCATCAATTCAAATTTTGTTCCATTATTGGGCGTGGTCATGACAAGGCCGCAACTGAGAGGCCATTTTCAGCAAATTTCAAAGCCTCATATCTTTCACAGACTCGGCCGGATTGGAAAGGACCCAATCCGGCGCGCGTGCACATTCCCCACCTGGACCTAATGGTGTGCACACGCAGCCGCTATCGCCAAAAAGTCCTTTAAATGTCTTTTAAGTGGCTTGTAAGTGGCCCGCCCATCCTCCGTGAAAATCGCCAGAGGTCTTAGCCTAGCAGTATGCTGGCCTCTGTCAGAGGTCTCTCCTGAAATTCGCCAGTTTTCCAAATTTCCCCCTTTCTTCACAAAATCTACACTTTTGGACTCGTATATACTTATACTACCCCTCTGTCACAGACATCAGCTTTAATTTGGACGTTTTTGCCTCCAAATTCACGTTTTTCTCAACTGTACAATCACAGGAAGTTCAATTCGACTGTTTCCTGTCCGTCTCTCTGTGTGTTCCTCATACTATATGGGTCTTACCAAATAATTGCTTCAATATCTAGGGTGCTGCAGGGCTGAAACCTCCTCTCAACGATTCTTTGGGCAGCCAGGAATTTACCCCAATTACAAAATGATACAATATATTATTTTCTAAACTGTTAATCCGTTTCCTGCAAACACACAAGTGCGGAGTCTCTCATGACATTTATTTCACATCCGCTGTTTTTTCTCAGCCGAAGTAGCTCCGTTGGTAGAGAGCTGGGTTAGTGTACAGGAGGTTGCTGGATCAAATCCTGACTTTGACTCTTGTTCATTTTTTTTTTCTTTTGGACTCAGCACTTTCTGGTTAGAACATGCATCGTCGCCGATGGTTCCACACTCATTAAAAACAGGGAAATGACCCCTCCAGTGTGTTGCTGGGATCAAATTTCAGCCTGTGAATTTAGAAAACCCAAGCAGTCATCAGGCCCATGTTTGCATGGAATTACAGCTCAGTGATAGCATGGTTGTCTCAAGTGAAGGAGGTAGCTAGTCCAAACACAACCTTGACACTTTAATATTGTCTTCACCTTTTCCATTGCCCGCAGCACACATTGTCACAGCTTAAAAAACATGATTGCGGGACGTTTCCCAGAAGTTCCTGTGCCTGTGTGGCATCGTAGCTTTAGTGTTGGATTCCCAACCATTAGGTTGCTGGATCAAATCTGACTTAACTTTTTTTTTTTTTTTTTACCGCGCTTATGGTCCCACCCTCATGAAGAACGCTGTCAAAATATGCGTCACTAAAGAGAAAGAAATGTGGGGATAGTAGGGAGACAATTGAGGCAACACTGGGGAAAATGTCCAAAACAATTGGGGAAGTGTCGGGGGGTGTGAGGTGGGGGGTTGGCGGTGGGGGGGGGGGGGACATGACCTGAAGAATTCTAAACTGTAAATCCGTTTCTTGCAAGCACTCAAGTACGGGATCTCTCATGACATTAACTTTACATCTGCTGATTTATTCACTCAACTTGAGTAGCTCCATTGGTAGAGTACTGAGCTAGTGTGCAGGAGGATGCTGGATCAATTCCCAACCTAAACTGTTTTTTATTTTCTTTTTCTTTTGGACTCAGCACCTTCCGGTAAGAACATGAATCATTGCCTATGGTCCCACACTCATTAAAAACGGAAAAAAAACTCTCCTCCAGTGTGTTGCTGGTACAAAATTGCAGCCTGGGAATTTAAATAAGCCAAGCTGTCATCAGGCCCATGTTTCAAGTGAAGGAGGTTGCTAGTCCAAACACAGCCTTGACACTTTTCTATTGCTTTCACCTTTTACATGGGCCACTGCACACATTGTCACATGAGTACAGCACGTTTCATAAGATTTGCTGTGCCCGTGTAGCGTTATTGCTTGTGCATTGGGTTTCCAACCATGAGATTGCTGGGTCAATTTTGACCTTTGCTATTTTTTTTTATTTTTTTTACCGCACCTACGGTCCCATTCTCATGAAAAACGCTTTCATATGCGTCACTAAAGAGCTAGAAATGGGGGGATCGTAGGAAAACAATTGAGGCAACACTAGGGAAAATATCGAAAACAATCGAGGAAATGTATGGGGGGGGCATGACTTGAAGCTACCTCTCTCCTCCAGTGGGATGCTGGGAACTAACTTCTGCTCGATAACTTAGACAAAACTAGCCCACATCACAGTCCAAGTACCATGGAGCTGCAGCTCAGTGATAGTGTGCTTGTCTCTGGTGTAGGAGGTTGCTAGTTCAAATATGGCTGTGACACTTTTCTAATGCTTTCTCTTTTCTTGCCGGCATTTTAATAGGATTATGATACAGTGAAGTCTGTCTGTGATTTTAGCAGTTTATACAGTGTTAAGAGTTTCTGCAATTTCAACAGTTCTTACAGTTTCTGCAACAAAATAGGGATTTTTGCAATTACAACACAATTATGCCACTACATAGGGATTTTCACAATAGCACTATAATGCTACTTAAAGGGACTTTCGCATATAATGCACTGTAATGCAACTTAAAGTGACTTTCGCATATAATGCACTGTAATGCAACTTAAAGGGACTTTCGCATATAATGCACTGTAATGCAACTTAAAGGGACTTTCGCATATAATGCACTGTAATGCAACTTAAAGGGACTTTCGCATATAATGCACTGTAATGCAACTTAATAGGGATTTTCGCGTCAAAATGAGCGAGTTCAATCATGGAGCTCGCAAGGACCTAGTGTGATGAAGAGTGGTCGCAAGGGACGAGAGCGGAGGTGGTAGCAAGGGACGAGAGCGAGCGGGGAGTGCGCCAGGGGCGAGGGCCTTTATCGCCGCGCGCGGCTTTAATTATTATTATTATTACATCCGCGGCCGGCCCCCACGTGACGGTCCCACCAGCCGCGGGCATTGACAACGGGTCCATATGGACCGCGGTGCTGCTGTCACTGGACAACCCGCCATCACAACAACGCAAGTGCACGAGATCTGACTGCCGTGCGTGTGCGCGCATCCAAACAGGGCGGTGTGTGTGTGCGTGTGTGCGCGCGTGTATGTGCGCGCGCGCGCATCCAAACAGGGCGATGTGTGTCATCGTCACTCACCGCTAACCTGCAGACGCTCCGCACAGGTACAGTTACATCCTCCAAAAGACATCTGCGCGTCTTTGTTTAAGTCTCTCCTGCAGTGACAGAGCCTGTGGTTCATTATAGATCCAGGCAGTATTCCGTCTCTAAAGCTTTGTCTCCGAAAAACAGTACACGCAAAACATTGCCCAAAAGCCTCTAATCAAACGCGCTGCTCCGACTGATATCCTCCATGTGAGTAAAAGCGAAAATGAAACTACAACTTAACGAGCGCATGGCCTGCACTGCGTAGTTTTTTTCCTTTTTTCTTCTTTGCTGCTGGACCATTTGTTTTCTATTTTGCTTTCACGTATTGTGAGCCCAGAGGTACATTTTATTCTAAAGCAGCTTTGAACGCATTGCCAATTTTATTGTTAAGTTATAAATACTGTCTAATGACGATCATTAGGCTATTTCATTTCAAAACCTACTCATTATTTTTTTGATTGTACACGACCGTGATGCACCAAACCACGGGTCCTGCACCGTGAACCAAACCGTTAGAGCTGAACCCCTAATATTTATCCATACTTATTCCACTGTCTCTTGATTCTATTCCCTGAGTTTAGCGAACATATTGTCGTTGTAGTATATAAGAAAAGAGTACGGGTGCATCAAACACTCCAATTGCAGATTGTTTGAAATTATTTTTAGCATTCATTATTTTAAACATTTGTAGTGGCCATAGTTTTTGGAATGGGTTGGGAACCACTGGTCTACAGCTGAACTGTGTGACCGGTTGGACATTTCTTTGTACTCACTCATAATCTCAGAATATCAAATGTGGAGACTAGCGAGGCCCGGCCGAAGGCCGGGTCTCAGCTAGTAATAATAATAATAAATGTGACAATCATTGGCAAACTGCATTTTTTATTCACTGGGAATGTCTTGTGTGATATAAAAAGTGCTTAAGTGTGGTGAATATAAACAAACGTATGAAATGGGAAGGGGGGGTAATACTTTTTCACGGCACTGTAAATTATAGAACAACCTCAACAGACTGACACACAGCTCAGACTCTTAAACTGTATCATTGTAATACACAATGTACATAAGACAAACATGGAGTCCATTCCATTTTCAAAAGCCATTCTTCATTTTGGCCATAAACCAAAAAACACTGTCCTCTTCAAACGCTGGTGCTCAGTCACGGCGAAGATGATTCCATTGAGACTTTTCATCTCTCTGTTTGAAATATATTTCGGCGTATATACCAAAGAAGATTCTTTTGCTGCAGTCTATATCTGTCTATAAATAAGAATGCCTGTCCCAAAACTGCAAAAAATGAAAAGTGTCTGAAGAATGTGAAGAAAATGCCCCCTTTGGCACACTTTCTGAGTGCTATGCGGTGTTTCCAGCTCCACAGTGAACTGCCACCTTATCGGAGCGTGCCACAGCCTTCTCTGCCCCGCGCTCCGCCGTGGCGCTCACCTTGCCTCCGTTTTTCTCTTCGGGCTGAGGGCCAACTCCCCGAAAGCCGCTTGACTTTATCTGCTCCTCCCAGTCCTGTTCACCTCGCCGCGTCTCCGGGTGGAACGCCGTCCTCACGCCTTATTTACAACCAAATATGTGTACGGATGCAGACACTAAATAATTATGTCTGGCATTTGGTTTCCTGTTGGCGCGTGGCAGGTGAGGCGCCGCTCGGATTTCTAATTGTTTGGTGGTTTTTGGCGCAGGGCTCGATCGCGGCGACAAAACTTAATGAATCAAACTCTGAACTTTTATGTAAAGGTCGAGGGATCGAAAACGCACGACATTCGACACGCTGCAGGTGAAGAGGGACAAAACATTACATTTAGAGATATAAATTCAAAGCTTAATAAATCAGGCCGGGAATCAGATCTTTAAAATCTTGTTAAAGGAACAGGCCACCGTTTTTCGATACTGAGATGTGTTCTAACCTGAGCTTAGACGAGTTGATGCGTACCTGTCTGGTCTTTGTGCGTGCCCTCAGTCACGCAAAAAGACTAAAGATGTTTTTAGCTTTTGGCCTCTCCCAATGTATTCCTATAGCTCCAAACGGGGGTGAAGTTGGAAGCGACCCAGCTTTTTCATGGGCACACACAAAGACCAGACAGGTACGTATCAACTCGTCTAAGCTCAGGTAAGAACGGGGTCGAACCGTCATTCCGACACCCTGTCATTCCGCAATCCCTCCATTGCGACATCCCGTCAATCCGATAATTTTTGACAACGCTATTCCGAGAATTGGTCCTTAAGGTTAGGGCTAAGGTAAGGTTAGGGTTAGTTTGTAAACTCCACTATCCTTAAGGTTAGGACTAACTACTTAAAGCAGTACTAAGTAACTCTTCCCCCTAGAGGCCATAAGCGCAACTGCAGGTGTCGTAGCAAGTTACGATTTTTTAACTTATTAATTGTCTTGGAGAGTAAATACTACGCCGACAGGAAAGGCGAAGGGAGAGAGGGTTACTGTGCATCCAATTATACAATGGAAATATTTTTTTTCGCTAAAACCTGGCTGTAAATACTGTTTAAAGTGACGTTAGCCCGCAGTTAGCTTTGCCCGTTAGCATGTTAGCTTCTTCTTCGTGATTACATTAGTGTGTATTGCTTTCTCCACACCGGTGGCAGTCAAGTTGCAAACATGGTTTTCTGGTCAGAGACACCAGGGGGAGATGAAAGACCCTCCAATCATCCCATAAACACTTGTATTACCCCCACAGGAACTACGGGAAGGATTTATTAAGGTAAACACGTTACTTAGTACTGCTTTAACTCAACTAACAACTAACGTGTGTCGGAATGGCGGGACGTTGCACAAAAGATAAAAGGGTCACCACTACGACAAAGGAACGGCAAGGACAAGAACATTATCTCAGTATGGAAGAACGGTGGCCTGTTCCTTTAACATACAGACTGCAGTTATGCGTAAGGCCAAAGGTGGCAGTAGCAAGTAAACAAATGAAAACTTCCATCAAGTCCCTTTAAGGGTAGCCTGGTTTTACCATACCATCGTACTTACTTCGTTACGTATATGGGTCTGGAACTTCTCAATTGAGCTCCGTTATCAGGTGGGAGGGGTGAACTCCTTTGAAACGACTGGATCTGATTTTCGCTAGCGTTTGGTCGTGATGTATGTCTTGCACCCGAGTGAGTGAGCTCAATTGTGAAGATCCAGACTAGGGCTGAAACGACTAATCGATTAATCGACGATGGATTATTGAATTAGTCGATTTTAGTAATCTATTAATCGTTTTCTGGTTCACACCAACTTAAATGGAGCAAAAATGACATAAAAAATGTAGTATTTTTGATGAAAACCTACTGCGTTATTATAGTTAAGGTCTGTAGTGTTTTGTACATGGTAAATTTCATGAATAGAGCCTTTAACAAACATTTCCCTTTAGTTTACTCCATCAACATATCCTCAAGCAGCGGCACTTAAGCTATATGTGATAAAAGAAATGCAAAAATAAAATTTTCCTACACCATTCACAGCCAAGCGATTAATCGATTAATCGGAATAATAATCAATAGATTAATCGATTACAAAATAATCGTTAGTTGCAGCCCTAATCCAGACCCTTGTATGAAACCAAATGAGTACGAGGGTCTGTTCTGTTTCATGCAGCTGTGTCAGAATCAGGGCCCGCCCACTCTTCGTACAGTAAAGTAGGAAACTTTTGTTCCTCCCACAGCTTATTAGAAAAAGAAAGAAGCAGAATGTAGGTTTAGGAAAGTTGTGTGTGTTGACCAGTTTTACACGATATGGAGCTTCTTGTATGGGTCCGGGGTGTGACATCACGCAAATGTTTTATAGATTTTTAAATTTCCAAGCTGAAGTTCCCATTGAAAGTGTCCGTATCGTTTCTGGAATTGGAGCCTAAAGGAAATGTCCCGCCCCTTTACATCCCTGTGCAGGATAGACACATTTTCAACAAGAGGCAGGAGCCGAGATTACTCAAGGATTACTGAAACGTGCATGAATGGAGACAAAATACAACTCTTACATTTTTCATCACCTTTATATAATGGGAGAACTTTGAAGAGCAGCTGTATTTCGCGTACTCCCCATCTGACCTTACAATGGGTTCACTTGGGAAAGTTTTATTTCACAACTTAGACACATGCAAAGTCCAGCTTGAAATACTTTTCCCTGCTCCTCCGTTTAAATCCATTCTGGCTGAACCAATCCTGTTAACACGAGTGCGCCACTGTAATCACACACGTATTCGACATTTTCTAGTAGGCCTATTCAGTCAAAATTATGGTTTGGGCAGCGTGGGGGAACATCTCGGGTGAAGAAGTCCGAAGTTCTGGCTTTTATTAGCGGTTGTCGAAGCAGTGGTTTGTGTAGAATGGGTTTCACAGACCCCAAACCACAGCTCATGCCGGTCTGAGTTTGAATCCTCTCAATACTTCTGTGCTATAGTAGCTTTTGTAGCATCATCAAAAACTAAATGAATCAAAGACCTAGCGAAAGAGAAGTTGTGTTTTGCTTCGCCGTCTGGAATGTGCTCGAGTGTTTGTCAGAGCTAGAAACGAGATGGCGTTCCAGCTAGCAGCTTAAACTTAACTCCTTCCTGCTTTCACATCATCAGAATGAGAAAAAATCCAACACTCTCAAAGATAGTGTGTCCTAATGTCGTTTTCAGGGGTGGTGTTATGCTAAACTTACCTTTTTGAGCTTTTCATCGTGTTACAATGTTGTTTTCTGATCAAAAACAGACCTGGAGCTGTGTTTCGAAGCGTCTGCGCATCTTTGAGTAGTCTCTGAATCTTCTCCAGCTCAGAGAAAACTCCTCCTGAGGTCCTATATCCAGCAGGCTCTGGATACGTGACCCTATTCCCCAACTCTCAACCTCTTCCTAATCCTAATTTTTCATATTGTGTCATGACGGGCCACACCATCTCTGTAGTACAGTCATCATAACCTTGATTTCACGACAAATGAATAGGCTAATCGCAACGCTCTCGCTAATGCTAACGTGGCTATTGCTATTGTCCACAGCAGCTGGTAAATACTTATTGTAGGGAAAAACTAAAATTGCTTATTTAGGGCCTATTGGCGTACGAAGGCCCTCCCAGTTCTATTGAATTACTTTGAAGGCTCACATGGATATGCAAAAAAAAACAAAGCACGATTACAGTTGCGAGCTTTACTCTACTCTAGTATAAGCCGAATGCCCATCTCGACTGCGCATGCGTGGGTCAATCAAGCTCCTAATTTCAGCCCAAACAAACCACTCAGCCATTGAAATGTGTGAGCGAGTTCAGGTAGTGGAGCCTGAACACTGAAGTGTATTGAGCCATAACCGTGACCCAGAAGGCTTATGGGCATTTGTTTAAAGACTATAAGTCTCAAGTGACATTTCTTGCAAATATTTATGTTGTCTTGAAAGCGAGGGAAAAGTCAGGACGCCGGCTCCGTAGGCAGGAGCGGACCATAGCGGACCATAGTGGACCATAGTGGACCACAGTGGACCATAGCGGACAGGACCTGGGATCAGCCTGACACAGACCCCGCCACTTTTTAAATCAATTAAATTTGTCTTGAAATCACAGGGAAAAGTTTCAAAACGGTGTTGATGTTAAATATAGTGGGTACATTATTTCCGTCTGTCAAATTAGCGATCGATTAGCCATGTTGTTCACCATCAGACCCCTCGTAAAAAATACAAATAAAGTGAACTCAGATGGCCTAGCCTGTATGTGTACATGGATCTCTCTGGTCACAATAAAAATAAAAAAAAGATTTCATTTACTGTCCACCTCCTTGTTGACAAAAAAAAAGAACTACGTACGTGTTCATTTCTCACTCCAGTTTAAATGTTCTAAATATCGGCGACATGAGGCCACAGTTACAGACCCTGCACTTTGTCCAACAGTCGCTTCAAGGGTCAGAAATGTTTTTCTCACATACTTTTTCCAACTATGTGAACAAGGACTGGTCGTCACTTTGACAGCAGCTCTACATATGAACGGCCATTCAGTTCTTTCAGTTTCTGTTTATCTCTGTACGCAGCCGAGGTTGTAAAAATAGACTTTATGCTAACATCGTAACAAGCTCCACGGTGACGACAAAAGCACTTTATATCATCAACTTTCCAGCGGTTAAAACGGTCCAAATCAGAGCTTTCTTTGCTGTACGCTAACTATCAATACTGTTTGGTAGCCGAAATAAATTCCATTACCCATAATGCAAGGGGCGACCCGAGATGGGCATTCGGCTTATTTACAAGCTGCTGTAGAAGTTAGCACTAGCTGCGTTGCACTAGTCGTGTTTGCATAGTGAGTGTGTTGCGATTAGCCTTTTTATTTATTATGAAATTCAAGTTTATGACTACGAGTTGGAAGAGTGGGTCGTCTTATGATCAAAAGGTCGGGGGTTCGAATCCCAGCTCCTGAAGATGCACACTGTTGTTGTGTCCTTGATAAAGACACTTCACCCACCGTGCCTCCAGTGTCTGCGTGCACTGGTGCATGAATGGGTGAGTGATTCTTTACTGTAAAGCTCTTCGGGCCTGATGAAGGTAGAAAAGCGATGTATAAATTGAGACCAGTGACCATTTTACCAGATGGTGTGACCCAATATGAGAAATTACTATGCTTTTAGATTGGGATTCTCGTGTCAAATCTTTCTACAATTCTGGCTTATTTACAACGATGTGACGTTTATCCCCGCTGCTCCCGCATCTCGCCTCAACTGACCTTCCCCGTTTTTCAGAAATCAGGAATAATCAGAAATTGCCTGAAAAGGAAGGAAGTGAAGTTAAACTACTAGGTACTTTGTTTTCATTTCACATTGCATTTTCTAACCAACAAAGTGCTAGATAGTGCTAAAGATGTGTTTGCCATTATTATCAAATACCTGCAAAAAGAGCCTAATCCCCCGTCTTTATAATTCAGACCGAAAATGATCCATCATTTGCTTTCAAACAGCCTATCTGAGAAGAAAGTATGCGCCGCCATTCTGTTTTCAAAGCCCTCAGTGGCTTTAAATAGTCACGGATCGCAGCTTTGCAGGAGCACATTTATTGCAACGGCAGAGAAAATTAGGTTTTCTCAGTAATGTTGTGGGTTATAGACGTAAGGATTATGGCTCATCTTTCTTCATAAAGGAGGCAAGATCAAGACGTTCTTTGGTCTTGTGCTGATTTGAGCGGAGCGCAGTCGTCTCGTCAGTTTCTCACTCTCTCTGTAATGTCATTCGGATGTGTCACATACAGAGGAAGCCGGGCCGAGGTTAGGAGATCACACACGAGAAAAGAGCAGAGAGACGATGACATAAAGGTAATGACACACAGTATATCAAGACTTTGCTATTTTAATCTTGATTGTTTGCTGTAAGAAATGGTCACCCAGTTTGTGCATCCATGTTTTTGTTGCCTCTCTGAAGGCTTGATTTGTGCTGTGCCTGATACCCAAACAGATTGTGGGCCCGATCTTGTGTCTCAAACGCAGACGATAGTGTGACATTTTGAGCTCAGTAGGAGAGCATTTTGTGATCTTGCCACTCCAGACTTAGCGCATTTAAGTGGGTGGAGTCACACATTTTCCTCCAACCAGATCGACTCTGCGTCCAGGAGAGTGGTTGTGTGGGAGTGGAAGGTGAACATGTGCTTTTGTTTTGCTTCGAGTTCACGCCAAGCGCGGCCGATCCGCGCCACAGCGGACGCTGTAGCTCTTTTTCTCTGGAGACGTGAACATGGTTTAGCTCACGATGGGGTAAATAAAGTTTTTAGTTTGACCTGTGAGAGCCTAAGGCTTAAGAACGAACGCAAGACAGCGCAATGTAAACGAGGAAGTGAATGTCAGCCGTGTTTCCATCAGTGCAGTCACCTCCTCTTGTGACGCCCCCTCACAGGTGGCAGAGGCGAATGGCACATATAGCGCCGCCACTCGGAAAATAATTCGCCAAGAGCCTGCGCCGCCCCGTGCGCCGCCACAAGATCTGGTCCTATGTTTTTTTTTAATTTTAACAATGTTTATGCCGCTGATGTAATGGACTTAACATGACTGTTAAAATTCAGGTCTGAGTCCAGATTTACCCCTAGATTTCTATCTTGATTTTTCGGTTCTAGTGAAAGAGCTTCATGACCAATGACAACCTCTCTGTGTGTTTGTGGGCCAAAGACAATGATCTCAGTTTTTTTTATGTATTTACCTGGAGGAAGTTGTTTTGCATCCACACACTGATCTGTTTCATACAATGACACAGTGAATCTACAGGCCCGTGTTCACCCGCTGTCAGTGAAACACAGATCTGAGTATCATCTGCGTAAATGTGATAGGACACAGTGTTACTGGATGAAGAAGTAGAAGTAGAAGTTTATTATCGTTATGCCACTGTGGGCGAAGGAGGTAGGGGAAACCAGAGGACCAGGAGGATATTTAACCAGACATGGGGAGATTATGCAAACTCCACACAGAAATGTCGGGGACCGAACCTGGGACCTTCTGGCTGTAAGGCAAGACCACCCTTCTGATGAACTCTTCTGATAGAAATGACAATGAAACTCTTACTGTCAGACTTGTTTTGCTCTCTGCCGCCGTGATGTGTCTGGTTAGTGGATATAAAAACATTTTGGCGCCGTCCTCCCTCTTGGAGCAGTAGAATGACAGCTCCTTCCGCCGTCCAACTTCTGCATCTCAGCTGTGAGAAAGTTCAAGCACGTTTCCATGTTTAAATCTGCTGACATGACACATCTCAGCAGCTTCACGTGACACTTCTGAAGATGGCAGCAGAGAGCGGCCCCAAACCTATAAAGGCGTGAACCGAAACACCGGTCTCATCTTTTAGCATTTCATCATCAAGTGTGGCCCCATTACAGCTGGATCCAATCCTCCGTTTATGGGACGACAAACGCTGCCAACGAAATAAACATGTCAACCTAAAATGTAATGAATTGTTATACAACGGGCACATCTGGTGAGTCTTTTTGTTTATTGATACAAAGTTATGGAAAAGTATTGTGTGAGATTAAAAGCGTCTGAACTTCGGTGCTACTCGGAGAGCGAACAGACGCTCCGCAGAGAAACCGCTCTATTTTTTCACATTGACTTCCTTTTGTTTATTTTTATTCCCTCAGCGCAAGTGCAGCAGATGTCCCTCTGATCTCCCGGTGTTTGTGCATAAGACGGAGCTCGCAAAGAAAACGCGGCGCTGACACTTTGACAAGTATAGAAACCACAGCGACAGTTTGACTTTTTCAATACGCTTTTAAAAATATATATATTTGTTGACATCAAAAGTGAGTCCCTTTTTTTTCCGCTGAGCCACGCTACATTTCCCTTTTTAACTTTTTATTTTATTTTCTGTATGTCCCTCATAAACATTTTGTCCCTTTTAACACTCACTTCCTGATGCTCCAGCAGACAGAGCATCCCGGTGGATCATTTGAAGTAATTGATAAACATATGTACAAATAAATTCATTGTAAGAATTTGGCATCGAGAGTTGAAAATAAAGTATCTGTCGAGAAAATACACAAATAACTAAAGATGGTATAAAGTGCATTTAGAAATGAAAGAAAACACTTGCCCGGTCAGCCATCCACTGCTGGTTTTTGTATCTGCTAAAAAACAGGACCATCTGGAACTTTGCAAACAGTCAGTCAAATCTCAAAAACTTTCATGTCGATCTAATCACAGAGCACATTGTCACAACAGGAAATGAATTAAGTATTTTCTTAAATGTACTTACCTAAGGATAGAGTAAAAACGTTGAACCTATTTTGTCAAAATGTGACGAAAATAGTTTCTTTCTTTTAATGTCATGGCCGTCCTTTGGAGTCAATATGTGATGAAAAAAGTAAAGCCCTTTTTCTTCACATATTGACGTCACGCATCAGGCAGAAATAACTCCTTTTACTGCATACTTTCATGGGGCAAAAAGAATGTTTCCCAACAAGAGGAAAACTATGTTTCAGGTATAGGTCCTTTAACAACAATGGGCCTCATTCATGAACCTCTTCTTAAGAAACGTATTCAAATCCGTTCTTACGACACGTTCTGAAGTGGGGACAATACTTTACCGCCTATCATTCACCGTATACTAGATTAAAACACATCGGCCTCTCCGGTGCTGTACACAAATGGTTTACTTCCTACCTCACAGACAGGACGTTCATGGTGAGTGTGGATACTTGCTCCTCCAAGGTCCATGGAATTACATGTGGTGTGCCCCAGGGTTCAATTTTAGGCCCAGTGCTTTTTAATCTGTATATGCTCCCTCTTGGTGATGTCATCAGGAGACACGGGGTCAACTTTCACACTTATGCTGATGATACACAGTTATACATCTCCATGTCTCCAGATGACACCAGGCCAATAGATGCACTTTTTAAATGCATTTTAGATATCAAACGCTGGATGGCAGAAAACTTTCTCCAGCTTAACCAGGACAAAACTGAAATGTTAATCATCGGCCCTGAGGCCCAGAGAGAGAGACTTTTACGCAAACTACAGTCACTGTCTATGAATCCTTCCTCAAAGGTGAAGAACCTGGGTGTGATCTTTGACTCTGAGCTGGCGTTTATTCCACACATTAAGAATATCACAAAGACAGGTTTTTACCATCTAAAGAACATAGCCAGAGTCGCCCCATTCTCTCTCGGGCCAACACGGAGACGCTAATGCATGCTTTTATCACCAGTCGTATCGACTACTGTAATGCCCTGATTTCTGGTCTTCCCAAAAAGAGTATCTCAGGTCTACAACTTTTACAAAATTGGCCAGGAGGCGGGACCACATTACACCGGTTTTTGAATCGCTGTATTGGCTCCCCGTGTGTTTCAGGATCAATTTTAAGGTTCTTCTAATGTTTTTTAAATGGTCCTTCTTATCTTTCAGAACTTGCTTTTACTTTACGAACCTTCACGGCCCCTTCGCTCCTCCGGCAGGGGTCTCCTAGTTATTCCTAAAGTCAACAAAAAGACTCACGGTGAGGCGTCTTTCCAATATTACGGCCCTCGCCTCTGGAACCACCTGAGGAGGAGCTCAGGGCTGCAGAGAACGAAAATGTTTTTAAGAGCAGGCTCAAGACCCACCTTTTTAGCTTAGCTTTTAACTGACTAATCTATATATTTATTCTTAATATATAAAATATATATATGGGAGGTTGTGCCAGGTGTATTGTTTTAAATGTTGTAATCTGTAAAGCACTTTGTGATGCCTTTCGGTATGAAAGGCACTTTTTGATTGATTGATTGATTGATTGATTGATTGATTGATTGATTGATTGATTGATTGATTGATTGATATAAGGACAAAAAGGTTAATGACAAAACACAAATCCAAAACTAATAACTGACAAAAGCCCAAAACAAAAAAAATCAGCCAGCGGCGCCACGCGCTCAAGGAGCCACCTAAACCTTTGATGAGTTAGCTCTCATTACAAAATGTTTCGATAAATAACCTGTACATCACCAAAAGGTTTTCCCTCTCTCCCCGCGGGTCAGTCCTGTAAATAGATGCAGCGGCGGATTAACACTTCGCCCGCACGTTTAGCTCCATGAGTAAAGCACACGCCTCGGGAACATAAGGTCGCAGGATCGAGACACACGTTCATCTTTATCAAATAACGTTAAACAGCACATTTTACGCTACACATGGGAACAGTGGCTTTCTAAAGTTTTAGCAGTAATACATTGGTATTTTACTTGCCATTAATAAAAGTACAAGTGATATTACCAACATGTTTCTGAATAAAGACATGTGAAATTTATGAATGGAATGAATTAATAAATGATTTAATATGTACAATTATATATGGTTCAGAATGTTGGCTTCCATCAGGTGCATGATCGTGAACAGAACAGGAGATTTCTTTGTGCAGAAGAGTCCTCCAGACTTTTCTTATAGGATTTGTTCTTACAGAGGAAAGTTTTTTTCAGCTAAGAACAAGTTTTGTGAATGCCAAAAACCTTCCTAAGAAGACCTTTAGAACAAATGTGTGTTAATAACGTGTCGTGAATGACGTACTTGCTTCATCTGGAGGATTTGCTTCTCATTGCCATCTATCGAAAATCATTCTGTCCCGTTCCAAACGTGCATTGATTAAAACAGCCTTGGCACATTTGTGTTGATTTCTCTAATGTTTAAAATCTGACCCGAGTTGCTAACAACTCCTCGTTTGCGCTTGTCTCCGCTCTTCCAGCCAGCGCATCATAAAACCTTGAAGTTCCTTGTTTACAAAATACGCCGCATGTCTGGCTTTTCACCGATTAGTTAATACAGTTGTCAATCATGATAATCGAAGAAATCACCCCTTATTCCAGGCTATTCTGGATGGTCAGGCTAAGAAAATGCAGTACTATCGAGAAATGTCATTGTGCTCCAGGGGGAAATTGGTCTTGGGTACGTCTGCCTAATAATACACACCCACACACAAAATGTAAAATACAAAGAGACAAAACAACACGATACAATCAGCCCAAAACTCACAGTCTGAATCATCAAAATCTCTGCTGCTGTGAAACTCAAAATAAAACACATTTCTCCAGGACGCCACAGCTATGACATGCAGGCTTGTTACTCTTAGCAACAGTAATGGATTTTTACATGCACCGGAAACTTCCCAAAATGCAAATCCAATTTTGGGAGCAGCGGAGGAACGGGCAGGACACGGAGCGACCTTTTGGGCAGCGGAGGCCATGTATCTGCGACGGTAATCGATTGGCATTGCGGGACGGAGTCAGCGGCCCGTGTGCTGACGATGTGCTGCATGGTGTAATGACTTCCTGCCTTCGGGACGGCAGCGGTCTGTCGTCTGCGCCGGGTCTTCAGGACAGAGCCACCGTCTTCGGGACAGATAAGGCGCATGGAGCCGGATGGAGGCCAGAGGATAACTGTTTTAGCGTGTTTTATCATTCGGTCATTCCTCCAGCGTGATTCAAGAAGACGTCTGTGTCTGTATACCTGGACTGACTAACCTCATTTTTTTATCGTTTCAGCAGCAAAATTGCACGTTGGATTCTGTGCCCAATTTTTCCCGTTCTCAAACAGCGATTGAGTGAGGAAGTTGATTGAATGTAAAACAGTTTGCAGTGTCCCCAACTCACTTCTCTCACAAACCCCTCTACTCATTCCCGAGCTTACTGAATGTTAAACAGCTGACCAATCAGAGTGCAGCTCTTCGCCTGATTGGTCTTTAAAGCAGTACTAAGTAACGTGTTTACCTTAATAAATCCGTTTCGTAGTCCCTGTGGTGGTAATACAAGTGTTTATGGGATGATTGGAGGGTCTTTCATCTCCCCCTGGTGTCTCTGGCCAGAAAACCATGTTTGCAACTTGACTTCCCCCGGTGCGGAGAAAGCAATACACACTAGTGTAATCACGTAAAGAAGCTAACATGCTAACGGGCAAAGCTAACTGCGGGCTAGCGTCACTTTAAACAGTATTTACAGCCAAGTTTGAGTGAAAAAAAATATTTCCATTGTATAATTTAATGCACAATAATCCTCTCTCCCTTCGCCTTTCCTGTCAGCGTAATATTTGCTCTCCATGACAATTAATAAGTTAAAAAATCGTAACTTGCTACGACACCTGCAGTTGCGCTTATGGCCTCTGGGGGGAAGAGTTACTTAGTACTGCTTTAAGAATCTTGACCAAAAATCCAACCGTATTCACCTTATTCTGCCTGGTCTTGCTTTGTCTCTGCACTTCCGTTGTATTGACATTTCCAGTCGAGCGCGAAGCTCGTTCATTTAAACGGAGAACGAGGGAAAATGTTCGCAGCTCAAATCTGATGTTTAGTTGATGGATCTGTGTAAAATGGCCAATGTTCATTTGCACCAACATGTCAACACTGCACCGTTTCTCTGCGCAGCCGAAAGTCGTCTTTGTTTTCATGTAGTATCTGATTTTATGTGGACTTCTCCGGCCCCCTTGTTAACTGATAGGACAAAAGGGGCGGGCACAGTTCATGGCGGCGCCCACACGAACTTCCGGAATAAGGTGAATAGCCCTACAGACTCTGTAGGACTATCTATCTATTTCTTTTTTTTTTTTTCATTTCTTCATTTATTTGAATTACATACATATAAGTACATATTAATCGCTGTGTCGGCCGACAGCCTCCTCATAAATGTGCTGGAATTAGCACAAAAGCTAAATTGCATCCATTGTCCTAAGGCAGGTAGAAAAAAACAAACACACACAATAAGACAATGTTAGGTAAGCAATAATATATCCGGAATAAAGAAAAAGTCCAAGGAAAAGCATAAGTTCATTAATGGGAGCATGACTGTTTGGATTTCAACCAATTTTTAAGGACCCCTTTAAATGCTAGGAAGGTCCTACAGTTTCGTATGTGCTCCGGCAAAGTATTCCATAATGATGGAACGCACAGGTCCGTGCAGCAGCCTCAGGCAAAGCGAGACACCTGTTACCTGCTACCTTAGGGTTAGGTTTAGGGTTAGCAATTATGCATATCCAAATCTCAAAGCGTCTTGACAGGAGTTTCGTGCCTATATGCCCCTGCCCCTCACCCTAACCCCCTGATTAGGGGGACGGCAAGTAACAGGTTAACAACAGTCGGGAAGATCATTGCCCTGGGAACAACTTCTGTGCTTCTGATCACTCTTCATTTTATGGTATTTAGCCTCATAGTCACAGAAAATGATAAAAATTAGGAAAACAGACGAGCTTTAATGAAGCATATAATGTGAAGCGCGACATCGTAACTGTAACAAATGCAACATAAAACAGAGTCTCAGACGTTCTCCAGAGGCTCCGGATTAAAGTTTGCAAACTTTGTGCAGTCTGTACTTTGTCTGCTCAGTCCAGTCATGACCAAGCGGCAGGCACTGGCAACATACTCCAGCATTAAAGTCGAAATAATAATGCGTTAATGTGCGTTACTGAAAAGAAAAAGGCCAGGCTGACTCTGCACCAGCGATTAAGACAGGAAAACTAAAGTGCAAGAGTGTAAAGAAAACCTCATTTTCATTTTTTTCAGTTTTGTAACCTCTGCACATGCGTCTGTCTTTAGCGTTGGCCATCTCCCAGAAAGGAAATGACCATATTTGGATTGCAGTGTCATCTTTTCGTCTTTCGTGTTACACATGGATACAAAACATGTTAATAAGACCAGAAAATGCCGTGCTGTTGTATCTATTTCCTGCAAAAGGGTGAGTTTGGTCTTATTCATTAAAACTAAGATGTTAAAATCCTTGTGCCTTCCTTTTCGATCTCCTGTTTGTTGTGAGTGTACGACCCTCCGTCCTCCATGACCCTAACGGTGTCTTTTCTCAGTCTGCTGTATTCCTGGTGTGTTTTGATCCATAGAATCAGTGCTGTTGTGCAGTCGGTGTCTTCAGGTCAGCCTCCCGCTCCTCCATCAGCAGCTCACATTTACGGAGCAGCTCCACGTAAAGGCAGGTTCACGGCCCCGGTCTGTTTGAAGCACAGAGATCTTATGGGCGGACGCACTACACACTCGCTCTGTATCAGGTAAAGCTCAGACGATCCAACAGGGATTTGCTCTTTCTGATCTGAAGACACCGTATTGTTTTACCCCGTGTTCTTTAGACACACAGACAGATTCAGCCTTTGATCACGGACAAAGCCAGTAAAAATATCCCTCCCCGTTTGCAGATTTTAAAGGCCATGAACCAGATTTTTTTTTTTTTCTAAAAGTGAAATCAAATTGGTTTGGTCTTTTCCGTGTAGGCAAATGTAGAACACTTGTGGAAAACAGACTGTTGTTAAAGGCCGATATACATGGGAATATTACCATATCGGTTATTGGACGATTTCATGCCGATATTCCCGGAACCACATGTAACCAGAGCGGTAAGAACCCTTTTCTCTCAACAGGTAAGTCTAGCTTGAAAAAATAAGAAAGGCATGTGAATGTCTAAATGTATAAAACACATTATTACTAATTAAATAAAAGATTGTCCTGCATTGTATGATTATTTATATGAGTGTATACAAGTTTAAGATTATTATTATGATTTTTATTATGATAATTATTATTATTACGACTATAGTAGTAGCATTGGGTGCTTATTTCACCAAGAGGGAGGAATATTGCCTGACATATGGCAGTATAGCTACACCACCTTATCATTTTTCCACATCAAGACTTGCCCTCAAGTCACTCTGCTGCTCTTTTTTTGTGGCCTCGTCACTTTTCCCAAAAGGAAAGCAGTGAAGGTGGATGACATCAAGTTGATTGAGGCCAAGACATGCGTTCAGTTCAACAAAGGAACAGGTGGAGTTAACAGCATGGCGCTTCTCAGCGCTCGCCTGCAGTGTACATGTACGCGCAGCGCGAGAGAGCTCGACCGCTCAGGGCGCCCGACTCTGAAAGGCGAGTGCAGTGTATCACTGGCGTCACGCGCCTCCTGTGCGGTGCGTTTCAAAGCTTTTGGCGCCTCCAGGGCGTCCAGCGCAGCCCACGCTAGAGTTGGGAAATGTTGAACTTTTTGGAGAAATTTGCGAGCGTCGACCAATCAGGAGCTTTCTACGTTGTAGCTGAACCACCAGGGCAGATCCTGTGCCGGCCAAGAGAAAAAAAAAAAATTAAAACAAGTCACGGAGGTTTCTGTGGCTGAATCTGCGCTGGGAATGTGTTTGGGCCTCGAGGACGCCTGTTGTAGCTACGAACACACGCTGACGTGCGGCCAGAGCGTGACCAGCGTCTGACTTCAGGTAAGCACAAGCGTCTAACTTCAGACTTTAGCCGCGTTTTTGACGCCCGAAAAGCATTTGGAGTGTACGCACCTTCAAGGATATGCACTCACTTTAGTCAGTGTTGGCAACAAATAACCTACTCATAATACTCTACTCTCTACAGTAACTTGCAGCTCATAGTCTACCAACAAAAATACAGAATATACAGCCTCAAAAAACATTGTCCCCGAGAGCAAAAGAAAGCATAACTACCGCAGCAGTGGCCAACTTAACACTTAGTAGACCATACTCTACATTAGGGCTGGGTTCAATTTCTTGATTAGAATTGATTTTCCTTAGAATAGCGTGATATTAATTTAAAAAACAAAAATCAATTCTTTTAATACGTCTTTTTCACATAATAATGGCATGTGACTTCTTGCATTTTTGTTTTGGTCAGGTCATGTTAAACAAAAAGTATATCATTAATGTAACTGCATTGGGTTCAATTGTTAACGTAAATACATATTTGTACTATGCACCAAGTTAGAGCTAGTTTGTACTATTTGAAGCATTAGTTCTTCTGAGAATGTGTTCTATGTCCAAGTGAAATTGGTGCTGCATAATATCACTGAATGGAAAATCAATCAAACTGAAACATGAATCGAATCCGTTCCTTGTGAAGTGAATCAAATCGAATCGATATCCAGCCCTGCTCTGAATGGGGCTGAGGGTGCCGACAGCCGAAAACAGTCATCCAAGCTCTGTTCAACCACACGCGCCGCACCAACACCAGCTGACAGCCCCGACCGGAGAAACGGCATGTTGTGCACACCTTTAATAAATTTAGGAATCAGTGAGAGTCGGACGTCACTGCGGGAGGCGGGACGGCACCTCTTTGGTGGTCCATTCATGGTCAGATTCAGGCTGGGAAAATGCACTAACCATAACCAACCAACTACCACCTGGTTACACATAGGAAATGGAGACTTAAGGCCTATTAATACTTGATAAGATGCAAGAATATATTTTGTTCTTGAGGCAATTTGGCAAGGGTGTTCTGCCTCCGTGTACACCTACAGTACAGATATAACAAGTGCAAGAAGGAGCTTCCTCATGTCCTTCATCCCCACTGCTGTCAGACAGTACAACACTACTGTAAAGTAACTAAGACGAAGGAGGAGGAGCTGACCAGTGCAGGACACCACGCTCTGAAACAGGGACGAACCTAGGAGGAGCTGCACCGTTTCAGAGGATCAGAGGAGACTGAATGACGCCAGCCAGATTTCCTCCGGGTGCTACGGTTTCCCCTGCCTCCAGAAACATGCTGGTCAGGTTGGCCCACAGTGGCGCGAACACAATTGTGTTCTGCGTTTGTATAATGACAAATAAAGCACTTACTTACTCTTTGCAAAACCGTGTGTAGTAATCTGTGTATCTGAGTCACTTTATCAACCACCTACACTATGACTGTACACCAGGGGTCACCAACGTGGTGCCCGCGGGCACCCAGGGGCCCTTTGGGGCATGTCCAGTAGCCCTTGTGACTTTTTCTAGTGTAAAACACTTCATTTTCTTGAATCTAATTCTTAAAATTACAGTTATTTTGGTTCTTGTGACTCGGTATGAGTTTAAAATAAAGCTATTTTAATATAATATGGGGTGAATATCCTATAAGTGAACAGTGTACATTTAAGTCTTTAGGATTTGTTTTTAACTGGTAGCCCTCGAACAACTTAATGCTCTTAAAGTAGCCCTCAGCTGAAATAAGGTTGGTGACCCCTGCTGTACACTATGTTAAGAATTATTATTTAAAAAAATTAAAAAAATCTGGGTCCACTGCAGCCGTTCGTGAGCATTCAATGAACAGTTTAGGGGAGGCCGGATAGAAGGTTTATGCACAACTTCAGCCTCTGGAGGGTCCTAGACCTTGCTTTGTAGCAGCTGTTCTCTTAATCTGATGTATTTGTCTGGCAGAAACCGTCCTCATTGTGCCTTTATCTGCACAAACCTGTGTGTGCTCTGAATCAGCCACAAATCTCTTAACAGTACGATGATTACGCTTCATCTTTCATGAAATATTGAAGGTTTTCATACCTAGACCAAGGCATTCAACTATTTCACGCTTTTCATCAGCAGAGAGATCCTTTTTCTTTCCCATCTTGCTTGAAAATGATGGTCTGCTTAATAATGTGGAACGTCCTTTTTTAGTATTTTTTCCCTTAACTGGGCTTAACCTGAAAACTAATCATCACAGGCGTCTGAGGTTGATGTCAGTGACTTTTGTCGTTGTTGCTTTTGTTCGAGACCCCTTAAAGGGGTTTAAGATCATAACATGGTCATAATCTCAAAAAAGTAGTTTTAGTAGAGCTTTTCCCCCACATTCTGCTCCACATGCACCTTAATAGAACCCGCTTTCAAAGGTCAGGCACATATGAGGTTTTATAAAACACTATATTGAATAACTATCCCTGTGGCTGTTTGTGCAGGGCTGCGTCCTCGCTGCCTGATCCGTCGCACTTCATTACGAATATTCAGACGAGAGAAGCGAGGAGCGCTCGGCTTATGAATCCTCCTGTCTCATGCAACATTTTCATTATTATAATTCCTTCATTTCCATGTTGTCATACACATATTCTGATCCGTTCCGTTTTATCAGCCCTCAAACTTTCAGGTGACTATTGGAAATGTGGAGAGATGATACAAAATGTTCAGACAAAGAGATCCAAGAATCAAATCAAGCTTTCAAAATGATAGTTTCCTTGTTTTTCCCCATGCAATGTCATCCTATTGCATCATTTAAGCATTTTCTGTTGGATGTGATCAACCTCCTGGCAAAAGCACATGTGATTAAAGTAAACTATACCTGGGAGGTTGGAACAGGTGGTGTCCCTTCACGACTTTGTCACAAAAATGAGTTTGTTCGGCCTCTCGCAACTCGCACTTCTGAAAATGTTTACTCTGCAGGGGCGGCACGGACACTTCAGGCACTTCCTGGATGGGGCTGGTTTGACAATAGGTGTGTTTAAGATGAGCGAGGCGCTGCAGGCGGCTGCAGGCGAGCGCTGCATGCCGGTCAGAATCGCTCTGACGCCACCTGTGCGACGGTGCCCGTATTCTCGTGAGACCGAGGCGGCTGGAGCGCCTTGGGTTGGCGAGCGAAGTTGCTTTTCTCCGCCTCGCTCGGCTGCCTGAACTACAAAAGCCAAAGGGATTGTGGGAAATGGAGTGCCGTAAACACGTACACTGACAGAGGACTGACAGATGATTGGATCTGAGTTGTGTTTAGATCAGAAACGTGTTGATGACGGTCCGCAGCTCCTGCCTCCTTTTTTCTCATCACCGAGATCTACTTACATCTGCAGAAATGCTTCAGAGTCTTCATATTTGACAGAAAGTGCCAGTGTGTTCAACATATGGCCTACATTTTAATAAGCATAAGTTTATTATTCTAATCCTAAACTGTAAGAGGAGAGTCTGTTATTTTAGCTGTAGTGATGGGGCTTCTGTCTGGTGTGTGGGAGAAGCAGAAATGTGTTCACAAACTTTTAAAATAGTTTTATTCCCAAACTCTTTCTAACAAACGCGAGACGCTGCGTGATCTGAGGCTCCTCTCTGTTCTCGGGGCTGAGATGTGTCTGCCTTGATTAGAGGCGCCTTTCTCCGCCCTCTGACGCCACCGCCTGGTCTCGTCTGGAATCGAGGCGAGGCGCACTTCATCTTAAACACACCTAATCTTACATAAGATGGCCAAAGCCAGTCCTTTACCAGAAGGGGCGGAGCATCTGCTCAGAGATTCATGAATGAAGCCAAAAAACACTCTGGGGGTGTTTCTGATAAGGAAACACCCCTCTCAAAGAGAGGGCAGTGTGGCCTCTCTTACCATGTGCGTGTGAACCCCCAGTCGTTTATGATCGCGCTAAATTCAGTCGTGCCATGTGGACCCCCCAGTCTTTACAAAATCCTGTAGTGTGTCCTCAGTTTATATTAGCCTCTAACCCCCTGCCTTAACCAAGCACATTTTCTCCAGTCCAGCTTTAGCCAAATGTAAAAGCTTCTTGACTGGAGCTGATAGGCCAGTGCAACGCCTCATATGAAAGCTGAGACCTACAAAACTGAGATTCTTCGACGCGTTGTGACACATTTTTTTCTCGCCTGCATTACAACCCGGCTCGGAAGCCACAACAAAGAAATGGAGGAGACACGACAACGAGGAGTTTTAAGCCTTTGCTAAGGAAAGAATAAACTATCTGTATGGCATCGGTGTGGGGGTGTGTGAGTGCATGCGGGTGCTTATAAGGTCAGTAAGACAGTGAAAAGAGTACAGTGCCGTGAAAAAGTATTTGCCTCCTTCCATGTTTCGTACATTTGTTTATATTTACCACACTTAAATGTTTCCGATCATCACGCCAATTTTTACATCATGCAAGGACATTGATCAGTGAACACAAAATGCAGTTGCAAAATGATAATCACATTTATTAAGGAAAAGAAAAATCCAAACCTCCATGGCCCTGTGTGAAAAAGTAAATGCCCCCTCTGTGATTATCTGTGAATAGCCAGATTTTTGGAAAAGCTGAGTTTCTTTAGCCACTCCCAAGTCTGATTACCTCCAAGTTTGTTGAATGAAGAAAATATCACATTTAGACCGGTCAGACAAATAAAGTAGGCTACAAAACCTATAACGCCATGAAATGATTCCAAGAGTGAAACGACGACTTATCCAGGAGGTCACCAAAGAACCCAGAAGGACTTATCCAGGAGGTCATCAAAGTTCCAAGGCAAAAACCAAATAAGAACTCAACAGCTCGTCTCTCATTTGCCAAGAAAAGTCTGGATGATTCCTGGAAGCTTTTTAGAGAAATGGTCTGTGAACTGACGAGACCAAACAATAATAATGCATCAGTTTTATATAGCACTTTCAGGACACTCAAAGACGCTTTACATTGCACTATTCATTCACTCCATAATACTAGTGGTGGCAACCGACTATTGTAGGCACAGCTGCCCTGGGGTAGACTGACGGAAGCGAGGCAATCAGTCTGCGCCATCAGCCCCTCCGACCACGGCTCACTTACTCACTCACTCACTCACTACATTCACTAGGCTTCCAATAAGTTTTCCTATCAAAGTCCGGCCAGGCCCTTCCCTGCTTGGCTTCCAAGGTCTGATGGGACTGGGCAGAGCAATGGCGGTATGGCCACACCAAAGTTGAGTAAAACATGGTCTGGGGCTTCACTGCTTCAGGATCTGGACAACCTGCTGTCATTGATGGAATAATGAATTCTACCAGCAGCTCCTGGAGGACAAACGTCCGGCCATCAGTTCAAGTCCTCAAGCTCTCTTTGGCCAAGGAGCAGGACAAGGTTCCCAAACATACCAACAAATCCACTTCTGAACGGCTCAAAAAAGAACAAATGAAAGTTTTGGAGTGGCCAGGTCAAAGTCCAGACTTAAATCCATTTGAGATGCTGTGGTGTGACCTCAAAAGGGCAGTTCATGCACAAAAACCCTCCAATATGGCTGAGTTCAACTAAAATCGGCTAAAATCCATCCTCAGGGATAAGTGACAAACTCATCACCAGTTATCGCAAACACTTGACTTCAGTTATTGCAGCTAAGGGCGGCACAACCAGTTATTAAGTTCAGGAGGCATTTACTTTTTCACACACAGAGGTGTGGATTTTTCTTTGCCATAATAAATGTGACAATCATTGGCAAACAGCATGTTGCATTCACTGGGAATGTCCTTGTGTGATGTAAAAATGTCTTGATGATCAGAAACGTTTAAGTGTGGTAAATGTAAACAAATGTAAGAAATCAGGAAGGGACAAATACTTTTTCACGGCATTGTGGGTGCAATAAGTGAACGGCGTGGCCATATGGCGAGAGGAGGAGCGGATCACAGCGGCCCAGGCATGTCGACCTCCACCCGAGAGCCGCAGATCAGAGAGAGAACAGAGAGGGAGGAAACTGGTCCTTTTAGGCGACCCAGGAGTCCCACCGGCCACCTGGGGTCGCCGGTCGCCACCTGCTGTCCACCATTTTTATGCACAAAATGCCTCATCTTTATATAAAAACATGAAATGACAGAAAACTTGCAATACATTTCCCCCTCATATTTATATCAGTAATGTTCAGCAAAAGTTTTAAATTGATATCTCTAAATGTAATATTTCTCCCGCGTCTCGCATTAAATCTGACCTGCTGCCACCTGTCCAAACCCTGGTCGTGCTGAAGAGTGCCAAAGGAGCTCTGGATTTGTTTATTCCACCGACAAACTCTTGTTCGGGGCCTCCACTGACCCTTTATGAATCCCTGTCTCACACCACCTCAGACTGCTCCACATAATGGCAAATGCTCAATTTATAAACCGCTTTCCCACCCGCATGAGGCGCCGAAAGGAGCCGCTCACCCATTCACCGCCTCATCCATAAAACCAGCACAAACAGACGCTGGAGACCAGGTGAGGGGAAGTGTCTCGGCTTTACGTGAGGCTAGGTCGGGCACATATGGGGTTTTTATAATAAGAAGAAAAGGGAAATATGTTGAATAGGAAGCCCCCGTGGCTGTTTGTGCGGGGCCTGCCGGATCCATCGCGCTTCATTACGAATATTCAGACGAGAGAAGAAGGAGGGAGCGCACGGCTTATGAATCCTCCTGTCTCAAGCAACATTTTCATTATTATAATTCTTTCATTTCAATTTTGCCCGTGCACATGCTAGACTTCGTTCCGTGCACTTTTAGGCTGCTATTGAAAATGTGGAAAGATGATACAAAACCCTCAGACCGAGGTTTAGACGGATCAAATCAAGCTTTTCAAAATGTGTAACCAATATCCTCCTATTCTGCTGGACACAATGGGAACTGAAAATGACACGATTTTGAAATAATACCATCTCTTTGCATCATTGTTTTGCTTAATCTCTTAACCTTCGCCTTTACCGAGAGCATTTTCTCAAATTTGGCATTTCCCAGATCTAAACGCTTCCGGACCGGAGAGTTTGCATCCAGTGTATTGCCTCATTTGAAAGCTATGCATTTTTGTGCCTTTTTTACAACTTTTTTTTATTTATTGTGTTACAGTGGTCCCTCATTTATCGCGGGGGTTACGTTCTAAAAATAACCCGCAATAAACGGAATCCACAAAGTATTCAGCTTTACTTTTTACAGTTGTTATACATTTGTTTTAAGGCTGTAAAACCCCTCACCACACATTTGATTTGGTTGATTTATTTGAACTATTATTTTTTTATCGGCGGCACGGTAGCGCAGCGGTTAGTGCTCTCGCTTCACAGCTAGAAGGTCCGGGTTCGATTCCCACCAAGGACGGGGCCTTTCTGTGTGGAGTTTGCATGTTCTCCCCGTGTCTGCGTAGGTTTCCTCCGGGCACTCCGGTTTCCCCTACCACTAAAAACATGCACAATAGGCCAGGATGAATGATGTGTGTGAGTGAATGTATGGTGGTGGTCAGAGGGTCCGTTGGCGCAGACGTGTGTAGTCGCGAAAGTGCTTCTGACAGTCTCCCCCAGGGGAAACTGAAGCTACAAACGTAGCTTTCCACCACCGAGTATGGAGTGAATGTACAATTGTCTCATGTAAAGCGCTTTGTGACTATATGTCTGTGAAAGGCGCTATATAAATAAAGATCGTCTTCTTCTTCTTTTACATTATTTACATTATTTACATTACAATGTCACAGAACAAAAAAGTCAATGTGGTTGTGCCTATCCATGAATGACAGTAATGTTGATTGCAGATTTCACGGTAATTTAGATTAGAAGCATTGAATATTAGAAGCCTTGATATTTTGCAAGATGGAAATCTGATGAGACTTACAAAAGGCAACTTACAAGTATGAAAGACGATGAGCTGGTAGCATTGTCAATGAAAAGCATTTACATTTTACAAGAAGAAAATCTAATGAGACTTACAAGACAGCTTTCAACGAAGTGAGATGTAGAACCAAATACAAAAAGTGTCCTTCATACACTTGTCTCTCTAGTTCACGCGGGTTCTCCCTCATGGCTGGTGTGCACCGTGATGTCACAGAGCTGTGGGGATGGAAACATCGTGAGCTGCTCTCGTCTCCGCTGTGCGCTTGTTCAAACTAAGAGGCAATCGTAGCCACGACCTAACTTTTAGCGCAGCAGTTTCAGGCTTCAGAAGGCGACTGCTACATGCTAGCAGAGTTTATCCCGTGGAAAAGATCAGGGAATGTGGAGTCAGACCCGCTCATGCCCGGCCTGTGTTGCTGGGACTCTTTGCCGTCTGGTTTGCACTGATGTGTCGACGGGACACTGACAGAAATTCTCCCTGCAGCGAGAGGAGGGTCACTATGCAACTAGCCAATCAGGAAGCAGAACACAGTGCACGTATGGCGTTCATTCACTGTAAAAATGGTACTAAAAATATCTCTGACAGTTTGCGTTTTTTGTCATTTTTTGACACATTTTGCTTTTCTTTTGTTGCTTTTTATTGTGTGTATATTGTTGCCTTTCTGGCATGTTTTTGTCACATTGTATTGTGTGTTTGACACATTTTGCTTTACTTTTGTTGCTTTTGCTGCTTTATTATCGTGTTTATGTAGCCTTATAGTCGTGTTTTATTGCTTCTATATTGTGTTATATATTGTTTTTCTGGCACGTGTTTGTCACATTTTTTGTTGTGTTTTCAGCGTTTTTTTGTTGTGTTTCTGACACATTTTTCCTGCTCTTTTGTTGTGTTTTTGTTGCTTTCTGTCGTGCCATATATTGTTGCTTTTCTGTAATGTTTTTGTCACTGTTTTGTTGCATTTCTGTCAAATTTTTTCTGTGTATTTAGCACTTTTTTGTCGTGTTTTCATTGCTTTTTTGTCACGTTTTTGTGTACAGTACAATGCCTGATTTGAAAGCTAAGACCTTGTAGTATGTGTAAGATCTATGTGAGCAAAACACAACTAACTAAGTTGCTCATTTGTAAAGTAAGTCAGTAAGACTCGTCGAGGGATATTAGAGCAACTATAGAAGAAACCAGAGGAAACCCACCCACATGGAGCAGAACATGCCAGCTCCACTGTAAAGGACCCGCACTGAGGCAGGAGCTCCAGTCAGTTTAAATGTGCTCACAACAACTGCAACATTTGGCATCAACCTTTGGACTTCACAGGGGCTCTGTTTCACTGTAGCTTTCCTACACACCATATAAAGGCATTCCATTATCGCTGAGTCAGCATTCCTGTGGTCTGGATATGTTTAATTGGTTTGTAAATTATTCCAAATAATAAAGTGCAGATGTGGAATGCAGACAATGCAGGAAATGGTGTACTTTCTTCTCTGTCAATGTTTCTATGCAGCACACAGGCAAAGCACTTTACCCTCACCGCCTGACACGTGGTGAGGATTAGACGCTGCAGGTAAACAGGGAAAAAATGATCATTTAGAGATATCAATTTGAAACTTAACACTTAACACATAAAAGTAAAGCATTGCCGATATTTTCAGCAATGAAATCTAAACAATGAACCACTGATCTGTTTAAGTAATAAAGATATTTTCAGACGGGTTTTGGATCTTGTTTAGTTTTTTAATAAGCTCATCATAGGTGAAATATATCTGGGAAAACAAACATTTTGCCTTGTTTTTTGGGGTTCAAAGCTGAATAAATAAGGCTAATTAGATATTTAAAAAATCCCTCTGAAAAAAAAAAAAAAACAGCAAGGAAAAAGCACCACACTCGTGAAATTGGGGGAAAAAAACATTGAGCTACTGACAGTGGTGTGGACTATGATTTATGTTCGTCCAGTATTGAAAAAATATGTGCGTTATTGTTAAGTTAACCATGTGTAATTTTTAAGGCCTGTCCATAGATACAGACGGCATCTCTGGAATCGGCCATAAATGATCTTGTTTGAAAACAGTTAAGGGGGAAAACAATTCAGAGAAAAATCTAAACTTTCTCTAATTATTAAAAAACTACTTTAACAAATACTGAATTATGAATATAGTTTTCTACTAAATAAAGATACAAAGGTATGGAGTGGAGCAAAGTGGTTCAACAGCCCATAGTTACATAAATAGCGGAGAATGCTGACAAAATGCTTCACGTTAGCATCGTGCTAATGCTAACGCTAGCTAGCATAAGCTATGACCACTGCTTATTCGCTTCTACTGAACAATCTGCTGTGAATAAACATCCATATAAACCCGATTTATTTGTATGGGATAAATAAGTCCATATTCCACCAGAAAATGGCTAAAAAGAGTGAAAAATGTTGTTTCCCAAAAGATTCTGTTTACTCCTGGACGAGGCCAGACCCCCTTCTATGACGCAATGCCATCTGTGTCTATGGTATGTGTAAGTCCCAGATTAAACATGACATGTGTGGGAAGCGGCTCACAGACCCCTTCTACTGGCTGCGGTGGCTTTGTCTCCCCCGCGGCTGTGGTTCTTATTGAGAGATATCAGTCATTATTCTCAGTGGAGTCGCAAATCAAAACCAACCGCTGCTGAAATATCCAGGCTCTGCTCAGGGCAACTACACCATTCCTGTAGCACTTACAAAGTAAACGTGCCAAACATTCCAGCAGCAGAAACAGCTTTTTTGTGACGATGTCCAACAACGACAGCTCATGAAAACTCTCACACTACAGGACAGTTATCCTGGCTTACAAGTTAGCAGGCACTTCTCCTGTTTTGTTTTCGGCTTTGAAAGAGCAAAAACCGCGCTGCGCTATTTTCTATGGCAGGAGCTCCGGAGAATGACGGATAGCAACATGTACTGTGAGGTTTGATTGACCAATTAAAGGTGGGGTTTGGCGGAAGGTCAAAGATTGAACTGCCCCGACCCTCCAGTGTCATGTAAATGTGGTCGACCAATGAAAACTGTGGTCAACCAAGACTCCACTGACTAATAATCCGGGCAGCATTAGTGATGAAATGCCCAGGGGAAGGTGCATCGATAGGGAGGAGGATAAAAGGAGAACTTTCAACGGAAGGATGTCCCCACTTCATGACATCAGCAGGTGGAAGTTGAGCCTTTTTAGCTCTTAAATTGCACATTCACTTTGTTTCCTTCATGCACAAACGTGCACGAATGAAACAAAACATAACTCTGCGTAGCTTTTTAACAAAATAAGTCATATTAGTAGCTGGATGAGACATTAAAAGTCTGGGTGATCAAAGTGTCCCAGACGGTGACGCAGTCCTCTGTGTCACATCCCATCTCCTCGGCTGCTGCCGGATGTCTTCGCTCAGCAGTATCAACAGAACAACGAGCCCTATTAAAAGTACAGAATGCTACTCTCTTTTTTGGAAGGGGGGCAAAAACTTTTAATCCGTTCTAAATTGGACGTGGAGACGATTAAAACCGCATGCTTTTTTTTCCTGCAGATTCCACAATTTCCTCAATACCCCAATTACAGCTGGGTAATCTGCATTAGCCTTAAATTACTGCTGCAGCGCAGATTAGACGCCCGCCTGACAGACGCTTTCACGACTTAGCGGGTTGTACTTTTTCAGACAATATTTCTTCTTCTTCAGAGCTTTTAAAGTTTGGACTCAGATTTCATTTTTGTTCCCAATATAGTGGGGCAAGGCGAGGGTTAACTTTAGCTCTGTGCATACAAAAGAACAATACCATCCACATTCAGGACATAAATGAAGGCATTTTATTTCTATATTAGCTTGTTTTGATTTGATTGTAGATGAGTATGTGACCATGGATTGATACATTTTGACATCATTTAAATTTGACTGAAACATTTTTAAAATTTACCGTCAAAATTAATATTTTGCGTAGTTGGATCTTAACCAAGTTCCAAGTAGAACTTCGATATGGAACAAGAAGAAAGTGAGACAAAAACTGTTTTGGGTAAAGCTTTTATTGAAAACAATCAATAAACTGAAATAGTCTGTTTTTGCAGCTGATCAAAAGACCACATGCCTTTAAAGGAATAGGCCACCGCACAGTAATCTTCACTTTACTGTGCGGATGCCAAATTACTCCTGGTATTATTACGCCTTACAATGTAGTCCCCACTTTTATCCGCTTAGAAAATCAACATTGTTTAATTTTGTGAAATTACACTTTGTATTGTAACACTTCACGTAACCATATTTAAATAGGGAAAACGTGGAAGAGCTTGGTAGCTTCTATCTTGACCAGTTTTGGAGCTATAGAGGAGAGGGGGAGAGGCTAAATGCTAACGCCGTCTGCGCTGTGTTTACGTGATTGAAGGCACGGGTGAAGACCAGACAGGTCCTAAAGAACTCGTCAAAGCTAAGGTAAGAACATATGTCAGGAATAGGCCACAGTAAAAACGGTGGCCTATTCCATTAAAAGGCCAAATTTGTGCAAAAATGTGGATTCACTGTCATTTTCTGTCATGTATTCCCACTATCATGTCATGATGGCAAAAAAAAATAAAAAAATCTCGTTTTGAACGTGGACGGGTTGTTGGCATAAGTAGTAAGACAGTCATTTTGAATTTCTTAAAAGATCCTGAGGGTTATGGAACAAGAAAGTCAAGTAGAAGTTTCCAGCACTGAGCCGGATCATCCGACTGGCCGTCCGTCAAGACACTGGACCATCCTCTACTCAAATGAAGGCCATTACTGGAGACTCATTTTTTTCCTCATTTTTGCACAGATTTGTCCTTTTAAAGGCATGTGGTCTTAAACTTTTGATCAGCTCCAAAACAGACTATTTCAGTTAATTTATTGTTTTCAATAAAAGGTTCACTCTTCTTTTTTTTTGTCTCCCTCCCAGTTCTTCTTGTTCCATATCAAAGTTCTGCTTGGAACCTTGTTAAGATCCATCCATGCAAAATGAGAATTTGTATATATGAGAATGGTTCTGGATTTCTATTCAGCACAGATAGTAAGTAAGTAAGTACGTAATCTTTATTTATATAGCACGTTTCACAGGCAAAAGCCACAAAGTGCTTCACAACATAGTTAAAAACAGAAGTTACATACAATACAAGGGGTCAACACAACACAGAAATCATAGCAGCCCAAACGTAGCTAATTAAAAGCTTGAACAAATAAATGTGTCTTAAGTTCGCATTTGAAAGAAACAACAGAGTCAATAGAGCGCAAAGAGGGCGGAAGATCATTCCAGAGCCTGGGAGCAACAGCCTGGAAGGATCGGTCGCCTCTAGTACGAAAACTTGTACGTGGAACCTTTAGCAGATTCTGATCCACAGACCTCAGAGCCCACGCAGGGGTGTAAGGCTGGACCAGAGCACTGATAGGAAGGAGTCTGACCATGCGCGGCTCTGAAGGCTAGAACCAGAACTTTAAACTTGATCCTAAAAGATGCTGGCAGCCAATGAAGCTGTTTTAAAATAGGGGATATGTGGGTCCTCCTGTTTGTGCGGGTCAGAATTCTCACTGCAGAGTCTTGCACTAATTGCAGTCGAGAGAGCTCCTTCTTGTTAAGACATGAAAACAAACCGTTACAATAATCTAAACGTGAAGACACAAATGCATGGATGATCAGCTCCAAATCATTACGTGAGACCATATTCCTAAGTTTAGAAATTTTCCTTAGTCGAAAGAAGCAGTTTCTCGTTAGCTGCTCACAGTGCTGCACTAATGACATGTCTTTGTCAAAAATAACTCCCAAGTTACGAAGGCTTGGTTTCGCAGACTGGCCTAAATGACCCAGGAACTGTTTAATCCCTGGAATTGAATCATCAGGTGCGATTATCAGGGTTTCCGTTTTGCCTGCATTTAGCTGCAAAGAGTTATCGCTTAGCCACTGTTTTATTTCCACTAGACAATATTAGATTAATGTACTGATGCCCCTGAAGCATTTTATTGTACAGCCCTGTGACCAAATGTGGTCCAACTTTTTACAATGCAGGATCAGGTGTTATTATGTAAAATTGTCTTTTTAGAGCATTTGACTGTGTTACAGTGTTTTTCTCTGTACAGAAAACATTCTGTGAGTTGTGTATTTTGTGTGTCATTCATTCATGTTTGAGTAATATGTAACACTCTTGTGACAACAACTCGAAGTGCCATGATGCCAAACCATCAAGCCTTCATCCCAACTGCTGTCAGACTGTACAATAAGACTGTGAAGTAACGCTGACTGTAACAAGTGAATTTCTCCTTTGTGAGATTAATAAAGGTTTATCTTATCTTATCTTATCTTCAAAACTAGTGACTCTGGGTGATATTTCTTTATGTTGATTGAAAAAGCGCTGAAGGCCTTCGACAAGGTCGAGTGGGATTATCTCTTCTCGAGTCTTTGTTTTGGTTCCAGTTTTGGATCTACCACAGACATCTGTTCAAACTAATGGTTTGAACTCATCTTACTTCCCTCCAGGGTGCTCTAATAGACAGGGCTGTCCGTTATCGCTGTTGTTGTTTGCCTTGGCAATCGAGCCATTGGCCATTACATTAAAGGAACAGGCCACTGTTTTTCCATACTGAGATATGTTCTTACCTGAGCTTAGACAAGTTGATGCGTACCAGTATGGTCTTTTGTGCGCTCAGTCACACAAAAAGACCAAAGATGTTGTTAGCATTTGGCCTCTCCCAATGTATTCCTGTAGCTCCAAACGGGGTGAGGTTGGAAGCTGCCACACTCTTTCAAGGGCACAAAGACCAGACATGTACGTATCAACTCGTCTAAGCTCAGGTAAGAACATATCACAGTATGGAAGAACGGTGGCCTGTTCCTTTAAGAACAATTAAAGCATGCTCTGGAATGGAACAGCAGAACATGAGGTTTCACTGTACGCTGATGATTTATTGTTGTATGTGTCAAAACCAAAAGAAACTCTCCTGGTTATTATTTCTGTTTTTTAAAAGATTTTGGACTTACATCAGGATAAAGAACCAATTTCTTAAAAAATGTTATTTTCAGTCGTTCAGCCCAGCAATCTAATACCAGATTTAGCACTTATGCACTTACTGTATTAACCTATTTTAATTATCTAGGGATTAACTTTACCCAAGGAATTTCTGGTCACAGCTTACTGGACTAAAATTTCCAAATTGATGTTTGTAGAATATGGTTACACCCTGACCCTGTGCTTGCACTTTTTTGGAGTACTCCAGTAACTTTTACTCTTATTATTTATTATAGTTATAATCAGTGCTATCTAGAAGACTGATATTACTAAATGGGAATAAGAAAAAAAAACTATATTAATTTGTTACATGATGTCAGGAAGCACATTCAATTGGAAAACATCTAATTTGAAATAAAGCCGTATGATTTTTATTTGACATGGGTCCGTTGAAGGACTAATCGATGCGTTGGAGGAGAGGATATTGCTGAGCCGATTGCTGCAGGACTTACATCACCTGGTCTTTTCTTTCTCGCGAGGCCGCTCTCACTCACACTGACCTTCTCGCGGCAGCCTTACGGGGACGAGTGCTTTTATCCACACAGACTCAACTAATGATCAGAGCAGCACTTTCCAAGCACGGAGACGGTATCTAAGTCCACATTACACTCCTGGGGTAAATGTGAGTGAGTGTAAGGTGCTGATGTTTGAAAATACAGATGATGTACAATGAATTTTACTGGATATTTAGTTTTGTTTATTTGGTCAATGAAAATGTCAGTTTGAGCCGAATCTCTATTGTGAAAATCTTTTTTTCAGTCAGTATTACCCAGAGCTACCCTGAGCGAACTCAAGAAATCAGCCCAACAGCAGGGCAGGAAATACGAGTGGAATGAAAAGGTGTGCCTGTTGGCGATCACGTCTCAGACTATGAGTTGTCTTTAGGGCGTCATTAAAAATAGATACATATCAAAGAGAGACAGTTTTTTTAATGGCTCTTTGAAATAATTGGATTGGCTCAAGCCATAGAACCCATCATTACAATATTCCTCGTGAAAAAGTTAAAGATATCCTGTTTCCATGTGGTCCTGTGATAAAACGTGCCATTTAGAAGGTCACAAACGTGTTTTTGATAGGCATGAGCTCCTTGCATTTGTTTGGCAGTTAAAAATGGAGTCTTCTCTTACATGTTGTGCAAAAGCTCTTTTGAGTTTTAAAGATAAGATAAGATAATATAAGATAATCCTTTACTGATCGCACAACGGAGAAATTCACTTGATACTGTCGGTCTTCAATAAGTTCACTCGGGTTGTGCAAAACAGACAGGAAATGTGCAAACAGTTAAATAGTAGAAAAACGAAGTATCTTATGTACAATTAGTAAAACAAAAATCTTAGGGGGCGGAATTATAACAATAAGGAAATAAGAATAATAAAAATAGGATAAAAAATTAGAACTGATTATATAAAGTAGAATATCGAGGTGCAACGTTACAGTCCTAGTGCAGATTGTCAGTAAGTGACGCTGGTACAGGGAATAAAGTGCAGCTGATACGGAGATTATAGCACGTGGTTTTGCAAAGGGGTTATTGCACATGTTACTTTACAGTCTTGTTGTTCAGTCTGACAGCAGTGGGGATGAAGGACCTGCTCCTTCTTGCACTGAGGGTGTCTCGGTCTGCCACTGAAAGAGCTGCTCAGCTCCTCTACAGTCCCGTGCAGTGGGTGGGAGGTGTTGTCCATGATGGAGGTGAGCTTGGCTAACACCCTCCTGTCCCTCACCTCCTCCACAGAGTCCAGAGCTGGCCCTCCTGACCAGCTTGTTCAGTCTGTCCCGCTCTGTGTGGCCCGGGGCCCAGCACACGGCAGCGTAGTGGAGAGCAGAGGCCACCACAGAGTCATAAAAAGTCCTGAGCAGAGGCCTGCTCACTCTGAAGGACCTCAGTCTCCACAGAAGGTGGAGGCGACTTTGGCCCTACTTGTACAGGGAGTTGGTGTTGTGGGACCAGTCCAGTTTATTGTTGAGGTGAACACCCAGGTACTTGAAACTGTCCACCTCCTCAATGTCCTCTCCCTGGATGTTCAGCGGTGTGTGCGGTAGTGGCTTCCTCGTGAAGTCAATCACCATCTCCTTCGTCTTACTGATGTTCAAGGTGGGTTGCGCTCACACCAGTCCACAAAGTCCATGATCACCAACTGGTCCTCCAGTTCGTTCCCCTCAGACACACAGCCCACGATGGCGGTTGTGTCCATGTTATAACTTTGTTCCCTCGTTTAAGACAGAACTGAACTAATATTTCACTGCATTCACACAGTTTTGAGGAATCCTCGGGTTAAGTTGTTACATTAGCTGTTTATTCTACGGTGTCAGTACTTCCTGGATACAATTGTGTCATTGCTAAAATCCGGTAAAAACATTTTAAAGCCCATACATTATCAACATTATCTGATTTCCGAGCCGTGCTGTGCTGAAGTGAGTTCATCACCTCATGCTGAAGTAGCCAGGCCACAACCGTTTTTTTTTTTTTGTTATTCCTAGCCTCTGTCAAGATTCGCCTGTATTTCATTGTTTCTATGTAATTCTTGCTGAGACATAATTTCAAATTATTAAACATAAAATGGCAAAATGGAGGCACCACAATAATGATCTAAAGTCTATTTTTAAGCTCCAGATTCATGAAATGTCGACTTTAATGCCCCTGGATGTGTTCAAAAGAGCACAGTCAACTGAGCATTAATCCCAGCTCTAATCGTGTCTTTTGTTTATGCAAACATTATTCCTCTGCATCTCATCATGTGCCTCGGGGCAAGCTCTGAGGAGACCTCTGTGTGGCGTCTGGGACCTGTCTCTAGATCTTAAGGCAGGATCATTGTTCGGGTGAACTATAGAGCAGCCTTTGAAGGTCATTTAGTGCAGCCTCAATATCCTCGTTTTTTAATGGATTTTTCTTTGCTTCGTTTTGATCGCTAAATTAGATGTACCTGTAGGCCTGCCGTGACTGGTAGACTCTGAAACGTCTCCACAACTCGGACTGATTGCAGTCATGCACGCCTGTGAGACGTTTCTGTGATGTCCGTGCCATGTCTTCGAGACCTGTTGGAGGCCAAGGAGATCTCAAAGAGTCGTAGTTTCCAACTAGTCTCCATGCCGGTGAGACAGATCCTATACTTGGCTACTCTACCCACCTCTGCTTAGTTAGCCAAAGAGACAATTAATTCCTCTTTACATTGAAAGAGAGCCCTATGTTCATGCAGACTGACTTTCTCTCTGTGTGTAAATAGATGTAAAAAGTGAGAGTTGATGGATGAGACTTGAGCTCTAACTTTCCCCATTTGCTAAGTGCCTGCGCATGATAATGACTGCTGACGCTGAGTGAAATGAATGGTCTCTGTGTGCGTGTTGTTTTCAAACAGTGATATACTGCTCAGTGAGGTGGGCTTACGTAAGGTAGCCCCGGGCAGGCAACGGGGCCCCGCAGTTCAGCAGCTGACGGAGGAGATGGATGTAGAGTACACAATCACAACATGTTGTTTTGCAGAAGCATAACAACGCGTGTGTGTGCTTTTACCGACTATTATGGACCAGTTATGTCCTTGTTGTCGACATCATGTTCTGTCCCGACGAAGCCTGTGGTCATGTGCGTGTCATTCCTCAATAGTCCCACCGCAAAACCAAGTGACTGCAACATGAGGAAACAGGAACATGAGAAACAAGAGAAACACCAGGGGCTCAGAGAAGAGCTGGAGAAGGCCTGAAGGTGAACTCGTCAGTGGAGCCTGTGGTCCTTGGGGCACTCAAGGCAGTGAGGATGTCTGATCCCAGGAAATACATCAGCAATACATATCGCAATATATATCTCTTCTCTGAGCCCCTGGAGAAATACCTGGGGTTCAGAGAAGAGCTGGAGAAAACCTGGAGGGTGAAGGCATCAGTGGTGCCCGTGGTCGTTGGGGCACTCGGGGCAGTGACCCCCAAACTGGAGGAGTGGCTCCAGCAGATCCCAGGAAATACATCAGACATCTCGGTCCAGAAAAGTGCAGTTCTAGGAACAGCAAAGATACTGATATCTTTCCAGTACGACTGAAAGTTTTGAGGTTAAAGTAGTAGTTCTCAACTATGACTTCAGGACCCACCATCTCTCTTGGAAAACAAACCTGAATGAAGGAGCATTAGATACGATTTTAAGATGAAAATAACATCAAAACAACTCAACAGTAATAAGGCTCAGTGTTTTGTTTAAAGAAGAATCTAATTAATATAATTAGCTCTTGAGTTCTTTTCACACTTTAACCAAAGTAAATACATAATAAGTACCTGTAGGCTCCGTTTTTGTGACAATGCACAAAGAGAAGTCTTTTATTTCCAGCGCGATGTTGGCGCTTCAACAGCGTGTTGTAAAATAGCCTGAAGGCGTAGTTTGAAACTTTAATATTTAGGCCGACCTCAAAAACGCTGTTATGTCAGTCACTGACTAAGGCCATTTCACCTATTTTCATTTTTCTTCTCCATATTGTTTTGTCGATCATTTTGGCCAATGGAGGACACCAATCTGACTTTATCCTACACTAGGATAAAGTCACATTGGTGCCCTCCATAGACCAATAGATGATTTGTTTTTTTTTTCATTTAATTTTAGTAAATTTTACTAAATCTATAATTAATAAAGGCGTTGGCATTGTTCCTATTTGTCACAAGGAAAATGGAGTGCCTCGATCTTATTTTTAGTTGATTTTCGATTAGTTCTGGTGTACAGATCTCGAAGAGCACCCGTCTCACAGCTTTCTTCTCATCTGCAGTTGAATATTTATGACAATTACGTCAACTTTACATTCAAATTACACCAAAGACAGTAGATGCAAAAAAGGTCATCCACTCTATTTCCGCCTTTAGCTTTGATTGTGGCATTGTTTAAAAAAGCTTCTGCTTCTACTGTGTCAAAAGATCCAGTGTTGCATTTATTTTTTACCAAGATCTTGTAATAATGATGGGAGAGTGTGACCACTGCACAAAGCCTTATCCAGCACATCCCAAAGAAAAATATTGTAAAGTATGGGCAGGCACCAGTGGAGTTTTGCATCCGATTTGCCTCTCTCCGGGAGTTCGGGGAGGTGTGACCCAATAAGCCCTTCTCACAGTTCTTTGTGATAGATACATGCATAAGAAAATACACTGCCGAACCCAAAAATATAGTCGCCACTAAAAAGGTCACACTATTTGGCTGTAGCCAACAGAACAGGTGCATCCAGGTGCTGACTTTCTTTTTGATCAGGCAGTGTCAGTGGAGCATGTGTCCCTTCTTTTTCATTAGTCAAAAAAATATGACTTTGACTTGAACTAGTCAATGAAATAAGCACTCTTAGACTCAAAACATTTCCATTCTCTGAGACCATCTGATACACTACATTCAAAGGCCTGTCATCACTATTGCACTGTTCGACCTCCAAGCAGTGAGAGCGTGACTCGTGTCTCTGAATTTATACCTGCCTCATGCATAATTCAGAGTTTAATGGCCATACCCCGTGTGGAACCGAAAGCTTTACAGCCCAGTATGTTCTTGAAGCGGCGTGCTCGTCTATGGCTCGCAGCTCGGCAGAAAGCTTTTAGAAAGTGCCTCTACCCTGTGTCAATCTGCTGCAAGAAAGTGTGTAATAAGTTTCTGCTCATGTCCGGTGCAGTTCGGGACAAAAGAGGAGCTAAAACCGTCCGTGGAAGTCATCAGGCTCTGCTGCATGACGGGAAACATCATGAAGCCACAGGGAGACACAGACTGAAGACAAAGACGACAAACGCAGTAGTTGACAAAGTGAGGACACAATCGTTGTTTACTCTGAAGCACACCATTTTGAATACTGTCTTCACTTTTGTACACCTTTATGTGACCCTACTTTATATGTGAGGGGGAAGATGTTAAACTTTGTGTCTGTTTTTGTTTACAGATAACAGAGATACTTACAATAATCCAAGTAAAAAATTGGATATTTTGATGATTACCATAGTCACCAAAATGACATTATTTCCTTCACCACGGATTTATATTATCGTCCTGGTCGTGGCACACTGGACCAGTTCTATACCCTTCATCGGGTGCTCCAGGGTTCGTGGGAGTTCGAACGACCAGTCCACATGTGTTTTGTGGATCTGGAGAAAGCATTTGACCATATCCCTCATGGTGGGGGGTGCTCCGGGAGTATGGGGTCCGGGGCCCTCTGCTAAGGGCTGTCCGTTCCCTGTATGACCGCAGCAGGAGCTTGGTTCGCATCGCCGGCAGTAAGTCAGAACTGTTTGTATGTTGGTCTCCACCAGGGCTGCCCTTTGTCACCGGTTCTGTTCAGTACCTTTATGGACAGAATTTCTAGGCGCAGCCAAGGGCCGGAGGGTGTCCGGTTTGGAAGCCTCAGGATCTCATCTCTGCTGTTTGCGGACGATGTTGTTCTGTTGGCTTCAACAAATCAGGACCTCCAGCTGCTCTGGGGCGGTTTGCAGCTGAGTGTGTAGCGGCCGGGATGAGGATCAGCACCTCCAAATCCGAGGCCATGGTTCTCCACCGGAAAAAGGTGGCTTCCCCTCTACAGGTCGGTGGGGAGTCCTTGCCTCAAGTGGAGGAGTTCAAGTATCTCGGGGTCTTGTTCACGAGTGAGGGACGGATGGAACGTGAGATTAATAGACGGATCTGTGCGGCATCAGGAGTGATGCGGTCGCTGTATCGGACTGTTGTGGTGAAGAGGGAGCTGAGTTAGATCGATTTACATTCCCACCCTCACCTATGGTCATGAGATTTGGGTAATGACCGAAAGGACAAGATCGCAGATAGAAGCGGCTGAAATGAGTTTCCTTCGCAGGGTGGCTGGGCGCACCCTTCGAGACCGGGTGAGGAGCTCAGTTACCCAGGAGGAGCTCGGAGTAGAGTCACTGACTCCTTTCGAAGGAGGTGGCTAGGGCATTTGTTTCGGATGCCTCCTGGTTGCCTCCCGCGGGAGGTATTCCAGACATGTGCTATTGGGAGGAGGCCTCATGGAAGGCCCATGGCATGTTAGTGGCACTATGTCTTCGAGCTGGCCTGGTGTCGCCTCGGGGTCCCCCCAGAACAGCTGGAGGAGGTGTGTGTGGATCAGGAAGTTTGGGCATCTCTGCTGAGGAATAAAGCGGAAGAAAATGGATGGATGGATGGATGGACGGACAGGTATATACATATTTTTAGCATTATTTGGAAAAAAGGGACCGCTACTTTCAAGAATTTTCTTTTCAATATGTTGGCAAAACACCATTAATGTCAATACAGGGCCCGCATTTATTAAACATTCATAGAACAAGGTGTCAATATTTTATCTGCAAGTGTCACTCTCACAGCTACGACAGCACTTTCATCTTTTTGTCAAGATGCATCACAACATGTATGAATTTTGTCAGCTGAAACATGCAGACGTCAGTCACACTCACTGGTCTCCCCGTATAGCCTGCATTAAAGGCATGGCTCAGTCTGATCGTGCAACTCACACCAATTTCAAATAAAGGCCAGGCTCATACTGCAGGCGCCCCATTATGCAGTGAATATATCTCACCGCGGCATGGATTCTTGTACTCTCAGACAGCATCGCTCCCCCAGGTGTAAATAACTAACAGGGCTCTCTGTGCAGTCGAGCTGAGGTGGGCAAAACTACACTCTTCCACCCACACGTTCCACTTTAATCAAACTTTATTTCTATAGCACTTTACAACAACTCTTGGCAGACTAAAGTGCTTTACATAAAAAACACAGAGAAAAAATATTCAGCATAAAATGACACAAACTTTAAGATGAGAAACATTATAACTTTGCATCAGAATCTTGCCGAGATGAATCGACCCCAGTCTGGTCGTAAATTTGGCAAAAGTGTCTGGACTTTAAGGCGAGACGCAGCAGGTGAAAGTATTGATTTTTCATGCAGGGGTCGAAGTGGAGATATTTTAGATAGTTTCATCCCTTAAAGGAACAGGCCACAGTTTTTACATACTGTAGTAGTTACATGATCCAAGTCTAGTTACACAAAATTAAACATGTGGATTTTCTAAGTGGATAAAAGGGGAACTATATTGTAAGGCGTAATAACACTTTAGCAGCACTTCGACGTCTGTGCAGTAAAGTCTAGACTTGGATCGTGTAACTACTCACGTAACCGGATTAAAATAGGGAAAACATGGAAGAGCTTGGTCTCTTCTAACTTTACCCCTGTGTGGCCCCATAGAGAGGAGGAGAGGCTAAATGCTAACAACATCTTCAGTCTTTTTTCGTGACTGAGCGCACGCGTAATTCCAATAGATGTTTCTTTTGTCTTAACGTCTGCATTTCTGTTCTTGTAACAAACTGTAAACATCTCAGTAAGAGAACTTTAACGTTACAATATACTTGTACAATTAATACGATTTTTTGTTCGCAACCCACGAATGCCTCCCCGTGTAATCATAAGGAGATATCGGATTATTTGACAAACAGACTTTTGATGAGGGTTTCAGCTGAATCAGAGCAGGTCGGTCAGATGTTTGTTCAGTTTATGATCTTTGGTAAACTTCTGTCATGATGCTAAACTCTGCGTTAGCCGCTAACGCTAATCCACGAGTGTGTAGCCGCTAACTTTAGCTGCACTGCTGCTTCCATGCCTACACGTGTATGTGTTTACATGGTGTGGCTTGAGAAAAAGTTTGCTCACTGTGTCCGATACAATGTGAGAATGCAGCTATTCCGGTCGGGCAAAATGGAGTGACAGAGGGTGGTTTTAACATTGATTATTTTATATTTTACATCGATTCACATTTTAAGCAGTTTAAATCGCTTTTTAATAGATTTTTTCGATCGTTACATTCCTATTGATTTGTTTTTTTGTTTGTTTTGTTTCATTGTTTTAATATTTGTGCAGCTCTGTGAGGGAATTCCCGTTGTCATATTGGGCAATTCAAAACAATTGATTGATCGAACATTCAACTCAACATCTCATTTTAAGTAGCGTCTACAAACTATAAACTTTCCAGTCTTGGGCTTAAAGGGGATTAATAAACATCTAGCCCCCAGCCTGATTTAGTAAGCTTTGAACCTCAAAAAAGCAAGGCGAAATTTTCATTTTTACTGATTTTTCCCCCCAAATTGTAAATAGCTTATTCACAAAATAAACAAGATCCAAAATCCCCTCTGAAAACAAATCTCTGTAACTAATATATCAACAAAATAAACCATACCCATGATCTAAATGTTGCATTCTGACTATTTTTTTTTTTAAATGAAAACATGAACAGTATTGATCATTTCTTCTCATTTCATGTTTTTCATCAGTAATCAGCAAAAGTTACAAATTGACACCTTCAAATGTTTTTTTTCTAGTCTCGCCTTAGCACCGACGCCCAGACAGACATCATTTGGTCGATGTCATTACAGTAAACATACAATAACTGAAACACACAATATGCGTATGATGAAGGCATGTCTTCATTAGAACATTAAAACCCCCTTTGAGAGTGACCTTCACCATGTATTGTCTCACTCACATGTACAGCCTATTACACACAAAGCCAAGTATCGAGCGTGGGAACCAATTGTCCTTCAAAGGCCTAACTTAATTATTTATCTCGCCTCATGCAATTTTTCTTCTTTCCTTTGATCAGCGGCTCTGCGCAGTAATCCCTCTTCATCTCTTCCTGCCGGCGGAGCGAGCGTGTGTGCGTGGATTCCTCCGGAAAAGGTCGCGGTGCCATTGTTGAGGGATCGAGCTGAGTGACGCTGGTGCGCTCGGATGCGATGGTTATCTGCGGCGTGTGCGTGGGTGGGACAGTGCGGTGGAACATAATTGGCTTTGTTTGCACCTGGACATATGCCGAGTCAGGTCTGTGGCCGCGGAATCGCATCATCTGAGATGGCGTGGGTATTGGGGAGCGAGAGCACGGTGGACATAGTACACAGGGAGATTGAATTTTCAAAGCGAACAGTAAGCACAATAAAAAGGCTGAAATGACAGGAAATAAAGAGCTGGTATTAGGATTTTTGCTGATAATAATGTAAAACACATTGTTATCTCACTGGTTAGGAAATGCAATATTGATAGAAAGAAAATACATTTTCAGTTCATGATTTTCAAGTGATCTCACTCTAAGCCTAACCCACCCCCCCTTCTTCTTTGCGATGTATATTTTATGAAGTTTTTTCTGTTAGAGCTGTGGTTCCCAACTTTTTTTGTCCCAAGTACACCCTGAGGCATTCATTTATTGTCTGAGTGTCAACATTTTAACACAGTGAGCAACTTAACATTGCTTATTCAGTGCTTAATAGAGTGTTATATTCAAATATAGCTAAAACTCTGCAGGGCCAGATCTACTAGCGAGGGCGTCACGAGAGGTGACAGAATTAGGCTCTCACAGGTCAAACTAAAAACGTTATTTACCCATCATGAGCTCTCTCTCAAGAGAACGAGCTACAGCCGCCCGCTGTGGTGCGGATCAGACTTGCTTAGTTGTAAACAGGACCAAAACAAATGCACATGTTCAAAGAAGAAGCATTTGGCCTCTCCCAGTATACGCACAGACGTGCACGCACAGACCAGACAGGTACATGTCAACTTGTCTAAGCTCAGGTAAGAACATATCACAGTATGGAAGAACTGTGTGCCCTCAGTCACGCAAAAACACCAAAGATGTTGTTAGCATTTGGCCTCTCCCAGTATATTCCTATAGCTCCAAACAGGGTGAAGTTAGAAGCGACCGCGCTCTTCCACAGGCACAAAGACCAGACAGGTACGTATCAACTCGTCTAAGCTCAGGTAAGAACATATCTCAGTATGGAAAAACGGTGAACTATTCCATTCCTTTAAAGGTCCTATATCGTGCAAAACTGATTAGTTTTTAACCATGTTGTTAAGGTATTTCCTTATCAAAAACACCCCCAGAGTGTTTTTTTTTTTTACTTCATTCGTTCTCAACAATCCTCCTGAATGATGCTCTCTGAGCAGCTGCTCTCCCGGTAAACGACTGACTTGTGACACTCTAAATAAATAAATAAAAGGAATAAAGGAAGTGCCCGTACTGTGAAGTGGTCCGTGCTGCCCCTGCAGAGAAAACAAACACACCCCTGAGTGTCAGAACAGATGTCATGTTTGCACCGAAAGTTGTGAAGAAGGAGCTATTTCTAACCTACTCTGGACACACCTGTTCTTTTTTCTTACCTCACGATAATGTCAGAGAAAAGCGTGCTGGGTACAAGTGGACAGGACTTTATTCAACCTTCCTAAAGAAGAGTTCACCAGTTGGAATTTCTCTCCGGGATTCGGCGACTCTCAGCCAAAATAATGTTTGTCTGTGACCTTCACTTGATGGATGTTTGGTGAACCTTCGTCAGATTCAAAGCGGATTATTATTATTTATAACCAACGCGAGTCCCATAATAAGCTGAAGCTGAGTTGCAGATGTCAACTCCTTATAACTGCATCATGAAGTAACTTCACTTTTTCCTGTGATATTTATATTTCTACTACTGCAAAAGTTGCTTCCGGCTGAATCAACTCTGGGAGAGGGGGCGGAGTTAACTGAATCCATGCGTCTTGTCTTCTGGGTTTTAAAAACACCCCCAGAAAATACTTATATTTATCACAAAAATGTGTACTCCATAGTGGTAGAGGTACAATATATCATATAAATGCCTATAGTTTACTTTGGGGTGGCTAAAAAAAAGCATGATACAGATCCTTTAAATGCGATAAGTCTGGAGATAATATTAAATAAAACCCTTTTCTATTTTTGAAATCATGGAGTGCCCCTGAGTTTTTTGACTGTGTTTTATATCGCCAGCCTCTCTGCTCTCCAGTATTGCCGGCTTTCTGGTAGAGCCCCCGTGTGTACAAGCGTTCACACCTTTTCTATTTTCTCTGGTTCTTTTTATACAAAAACATAAAACAGTTTCCCCCCATTCACCTGCAGTGTCTTGCCTGGGACTCATCAAGAGATCGGGGAAGTATTTCAGAACATCCAAAGATTACACTAAGATGTGCTAGCAGCTGGAAACACAACTCCAGGTTTCTTTTTAATGAGAGAACAACATTGTAACATGATAAAAAAAAAAAAAAGCTCTCTCTAAGAAGTCGTTTTTTATTAATACACTCGCTTGAGATAACGCTAGCTTTATCAAACCAGCAGTTGCCAGATTCTGTTCCCAATTGTATTTATTTATTTGAACGGGACATTGCACGACGAGTGTGCGCACAGGCCAGAGATAGCTACGAGCTCATTTTCCTCAGTCGTCCTTGGGCAGAGGCAAAGTGACAGCAGGTTTAAACAGTGGACAATGAGCATTCTCACTGAAGAGTCCATTCACAATATAACATACAGATAAAGCTCTGACAAAAGGATCACCTCAACAGTCCAGCAATATTTACAGTATTTAGACTTGCTTCTTCAGGTTAAAGCAGTGCTAAGTAACTCTTGCCCCTAGAGGCCATAAGCGCAACTGCAGGTGTCGTGGCAAGTTGCGATTTTTAACTTATTAATTGTCTTGGAGAGTAAATACTACGCTGACAGAAAAGGCGCGGTGAGAGAGGGATATTGTACATCCAATTATACAATGGAAATATTTTTCTTCACTCAAACTTGGCTGTAAATACTGTTTAAAGCAGGGGTGCCCAAATGAGGATGCAGTACACTTTTTGGCCACCGGCGTCAAATTGGGGGCGCTGTTTCACTCCTTTCGCAAAGTTAAGGTTGTGGTGTCTTGGTGTTTAACAGAGTGTTGTAGCACATCATCTGCCAGATTTCCAACTTTTATTGCAAAGGTTGTTGGTATCAACAAAGGCACGTGTTAGAAATTGATTTAAACAAGAATTGATGCTGAACTGACACTTTCAAAATGATCTAATGTGGCATTTTCTTTGAGTTAACAAATGAATGAGGTAAAGTTGCTGTAGATACAGGTGCTGCTGTTGTTTAGGTTTTGCACTATATTGCTACAATTTTTGATTTTCTACTAAAATAGCTAGAATCAAATGCAAATGTATACCAAAAAATAAAATAAAGTCATTATTATTATTTGCAGTTATACTGTATGTGTTTCACATGATATCGGTGTGTTTGGCCTGTGACTCACAGGCACTTTTTCATTTTGGCCCTCAAGTTTGGGCACCCCTGGTTTAAAGTGACGCTAGCCCGCAGTTAGCTTTGCCCATTAGCATGCTAGCTTCTTCGTGATTCTATTAGTGTGTATTGGTTGCTCCGGTCCGGTGGCAGTCAAGTTGCAAGCATGGCTTTCTGGCCAGAGACACCAGGGGGAGATGAAAGACCCTCCAAAAGTCGAGGACCTTGTTAAGATTAAAAAGGTGCGTAACTAAGTTCGCCATCTGCTCCGGTCCGCATCGAAATTACTCTCAGGAGAAAGGTTCCCTTCTTAAGGTCATTTATTCAATCAGATGTCACAGAATACATGTTAAAGCTCAACATGCTTCTACGGACGTAACACGGAAGTCTATCTATCACAACCGAACATTCTACTTTATACCCCAGGTGCCTTACCCCCTAAACCAAACAGATTTGACTTTTCACCCAGACAGTACGTGCGGTTCCGAACCAAAACAAGTTTGTTTAGTCACTATTCATTAACCTTAAAGTCTGATGAACCTGGTGCTAGCACAGTTAAACCCAGTTCATCAGACCTTTAGCAGACGTCCAAGGCTGCTCTACAACAACAGCTTATACAACCATGACAGAGCATTTACATGACCCCTAGGAACGTTTTATAAATTGAAACAAGATTAATTAATCCATAATTTCCTCTCTTGATTACCTGAATACAGGTAATCACTAAAAAATAAAACATTCATAATATCTTGATGCACTTGACATTGAGACGCAAATTGCTATCTCTCTTTTAAAATTATAGAATTATACACCCATCTTCAGTAGTGATGTTCAAATAATTGGATTAAAACCAAAGCATTTATCAATTTTTAAATTCAATTTGAGTCATCATCATTTTCGTTATGGCCATGTTAATAGATCTAATTGGGCATTGCATTCTACGTTTTTTAGAAGGGCTTCTGGTGTCTCAAATGGAATCGACATGTCGCCTTTCAGTTAATGTTTTGCTGATGCCAAGATGGATGGATAAAGCTATAAGACAAATAAACTTTTGGTAAAATTTTCAGGACTCATTTCCAATCGTTCTCTAAACAACATCAATAGGCTAAACACAAACACATTTGATATCATTAAGACATATCACCATACATTGAGAGCGACTCATCTTAAGTGGATTTACTTTTATAATGTTCATGATGGAAACAGCTTCTTCTGGTCACGTGTAAGATGTAAGATGTGACCACGATCATCTGTGTACCTGGAGTAGAGGTTACAAGCACTTACTCCTTAATCTGACGTAGCTTCGGTCTTCTGTGTTCCCTAGAGCAGAGGTTACTAGCACATGCTCTTTTACTTGGTTCTAAAAGTGTCTTTTCCTGTACTTGGATGGTGTTTTTGTGAATTACAGTACCTTTGGTTCAGCTTGTGGGAGATACAGTCATAGATCTCTCTCTTAGGTAATGACCAGTCTCTTTTCAACAGTCCTTACTGAGTTCCAGCCTCTCCAATTACAGGTGCGTCCTTGTCCTGTAATGGAAGAGATTCATCCGGCAGTTCATCTGATATTTGATTATATGCAACAATGTCTTTTAGCTCAGCCTTAAGTATGTAAGATCTTCTTTTGCACCCCGTTTTATTTTTCAAGAGTATTATTCAAATATGCTTTGTTTTACATCCAAAAAATATTAATTTAACGTACTGCAAAATTATAGTGAATACTATAATGATTCAAACTTCTGTGTATATATGGTTTTGAATTTTGACCTTAATGAATGTATTCAAAAAATGTCAGAAATATAAAGATAGATAAGGCAAAAAGTTAAAAATCAAAATTTTAATAATTATTTTTTATATATCTTTTCTTGTTTCTATTTCCCCATTAATTTTTATATCTTTTTCTTGTTTTTATTTCCCCTCTCTTCTCTGTATTTTCCTCTCTTCTTCCCTCTCTTCTTCCCTCTCTTCTTCCCCTGGAACCCCAGGGGTAGAACTTCTTGAATGGTGATTCTTATCAGCATTTGTCAAGCGTTGCACAGCCAACCTCACTGTTTTCAGTGGTTCATGTTTGATGGTAAGACCAGTTGTCATTTTGCAACCATTTCTCATCCAACCAGCAATGGATATTGTCCTCTTCCAAAGCTGCTTCGCCCTCTTCCTGTTCTTGTTCTTCTTCTTCTAGAGTGTTAACAAATGGGGCGGTGTAATAGATAGGCTGGTTTTGTTGTACAGTGTTGTACAGTGTCCCTTGTGGTTGCATCACCATCTTGATGGCAGTTGCCAATTGCTCAGTTGTTATTGGCACATTTCCTTCAGTGAGATCTTGTTTGACTGTCATAACATTAGACGTCTTTTCTTTCTTCATGTCTTCAGACTGTGCTTGCAATTTTTGCAATTGTAGCTTTATTGCTGCTAACTCAAGTTCTTTCTTCTTAGAGTCAGTTTCTTTGTTGTTGTTCAACCACTTGGTGACGTTGTGGTTGCAATGTGCATCAAATTCTTCTTCAGATTTAGTATATAAGCCAATCACATCACTCAATGCATTCTGCACTGATTTTGGCATTCCCTTGACCAAGGTGGAATAGAACATGACTGTTGTGCCAGTTCCTGGTTGAATTGGCTCTCCTGTTGCATCATGATACAGGGCTTTAGCACGTTGTTTATAGCTGTAGTAGTCTTCATCATCCTTCATCTGCAGTGACATAAGTTCATCAGTCATGATGCACGGGAATCTTGTTCTCAATTCTTCTTCGAGTGCGTTTCGAAACATGTGCATGGAAACAGTTTTCTGCAAGTTCATGCGCACTTTAATTTCCACTGCACGTTTGACGTTATGTGCGACTGTTTCATCTGCAGCTTTTGTCAAGGCCGCGTGCACGTCACTCCAACATAATATGTCTCCTGCGGTATGTTTCAGAAGTGCTCTCATCCATGGGACTCCGCCCTTTGTTAGTTTTGGCAACACCAGCATCAAGGCACTCCAATCTTTAAGCGTAAATGGTTGATACATCACTTGTTGATTGTCCGTTGTTCTTAATGGATAGACTGTAGCAGAGTCTGTTGATCGTGGTTCTGCTTTTGCATCTTCTTGTCGTGGGGTTAATCCACGGCGTTTTCTTTCAGTTTCCACTTCACCTTTCTCATCTTCCCCGGATGCATAATCATCATGTTCATATCTTATTGGAGAGGTTGGCCGTGTTGAAGGCTGTTGTGAGCGTGTGTTGTATCCGTGTCCTTTGTCTCCTTCTAATATGTAAACGGTTGTTGAGGGTGTCTTCAAAATCTTCTTCGGGAGAGGCTTTGTTTTAAATGTCACTTTTTTATCTTCATCCGTCGGCTTCATTACAAGGATTGATGACAAGTCTCTTAATTCTTGCCTTTCCAGCATTTCCTTCGCCCATTTTTGCATCCTCCGAGCTTGGGCTTGTTTCTTCTGATGGTCTTTGAGTTTTAGTTCATTCAGTCTTCTTCCCCGGAAGGTACGGATGGAATGGGTCTTGTAGTGAAGGACTTTTCCTTCGTGGTATTGCATGATACTTCTCCATTGGTCTTCTGTTGGTGCAATCGCATTCTTTCCTCTGTGGATCAAGCCTTTTTTGGCATATTTTTTCAGTAAATCTTGTATAATAGAGCGATTGAATTTGGCCTTTTTAGGATCGGGTTCATTTTGCAGAATCTTATTGTTCCAAAATAATATCAATTGGCTTTGTGTGGTAATTTGAGACATCCTTTATACTAATGTTTTTATCTTTTACTACATACGTAAGCCTTAATCAAGTTAAGTTTTTATTTTATTTTACTTTATTTAATTTAATTTAATTTAATTTATTTATCTATGTATTTTGTTTTATTTTATATTAATTAGTCAGTCAATCGATTAATCAATCAATCAATCAATCAATCAATCAATCAATCAATCAATCAATCAATCAATCAAATAACTTAACTAATCAATTTTAATTCTTAAATGGATTGCTAAAAATGGATTGCTAATTATTTTGGATCTCTTATTTTGTTTTGTTATTGTTAATTTTTACCTCAGGAATGTTTGAATATTCATGGATGGGCTGTCCTTTAGTCTCGCCCTATCTTGTCTCCTACGTTTTATCTAAAAGAAACAGAAAATCGCACTGGTCAGTTTTACTTATCGTTATTATAAAACATTTATGATCATAAAATTTGAAACTATTGTTATTATTTTATTAATAATTATTAATATTAATTTTATCATTACTATTATTATTGTTATTGTTATTATTATTATTATTAAACAAAATAATGTTTTTTGTTTATATGTTTTACCATAATTTATCTCATTTTACTTATAATCTAAGTATGAAAGTAATAAGTTTGATTATTCTAGTATCCAAAGCATGTACATATTATTAAGATTAAATAGGGAAACACATCAGTCACCACAAGTAAGCAACTCAAGCCACAAAAACATCCTTATGTGCAAATGAGGAAAGAAAAGATTGTCAAGCTATTCTCAAACTATACGCACTTTTGCTGAATCAAACACACACTGCACCAATTGACGCTGACTGCTCTGTTTTCTTTTTCTTTCACAACTCTAGAGGTTGCCACTGTTGTAGTACCTCCATATCGCCTCCAGTCTCAATCATTTACTGAAAGTCGGACTGTCATCATTGTACACGTCACACAAGGGCCGAGTCTACACTGCAGATCCCGCACATATGACCTTTTTAGGAACATGCTTCGTCAGAGCAGGGGAGGAGCCATGATTTTCCCCACAGCATGGTCACTATGGGAGAAAGGGGAGGGGAAACTATCTAATATATATATGCTTTAATATGTTTTTACAAAATACAAGAGAATGGGGGAGGCTACTCTTTAATTTATTTTCTATTTTAATATTTTTAGTTTACGCAATTGTGTAGGTCAGAACAGCAATGGGCAAGCCATCCAAAAACATTGCAATACATTTCCACACCAGCTATCACAGCTCCAAACACGCAACGAGCAAGCATCGCACACCAGTGCCCCAAAAACACAGCCACGTCACACCACACCAGGAGTCACAGCCTACATTCTGCCAAAGGCAACTCAAATGTGTTTACCTTTTGCCAAACGCAGCCTATGACAACCCAAGCAGCGCAAACCAAGCCACGCCTCCGGAACAGCTGCATGCGACACAGACCTCGCGCTTCGAAGCCATAACCACCAGTACCGAAATGCATCGTCAAAACTCCAAGCACTCGCCCAATACTGTTCTCCTCCACACAACCACGCTTATACAGTATATCTTGTTATTTGGATTACTCAAACCATGTATATCCAGATTGGCCATGTAGATCAAATCTATCGTCTAGGTTTTTTCTCTTGCCTTCTTATCAGGCAGAAGCTCAAAGGTCGGCGCGTTCAATAACAAGGCTCTTGTCACACCTCTTTGAACATGCTTTACGTACTATAACCCAATACACACATACAAAGCCACAATCACAGCAACAAACAGCATGTACACATTTTTTCTTTAAATAAATCTATTGCTATTTTTAGACTAATTGTTGGTCATTTTGATTACTAATTTTATGCTATTTTTACGTTTATTATTCTTTTTACTAATTTATTTTTACACTGTTTTATTATCTATTTACTTACACTTTTTATTACAAAACATATGGTATCTTTTAATGTAGTTTTTTGCAATAAACGCCTATAGCCTACTATCTTCTGTCCCTACACTTTCCCTGTACTGTTTTTTACTTATACTCTTTAAAAAAGAAATATTTTTATATTGTTTTTATTTATTTTTCTTAAAAAACCTACAGTCTGTTATAATTATACAGCTGTATATTATTTTCTCGTTCTTTTCCTTTCTCGTGGCCAAAAAAATGCATTTAAAAAAACACCACGGTATTTTGCTTTTCTCCTGTTTATTTTCTCTCGTGCCAGAAAAAGCCCTTGTTTCTTTCTTTTCTTGTAGCTACTGTAAAAAAATCAGCACGGTATTCAAGTGTTTTCTTATTTTTCTTAAAAAAAGGTACAACTAGTTTATTCTATTAATTAATTTACGAAAATGTATACGTAAAGCCCCTCTTTAACCCACAACAACAAAATTTGTTTTTAAACCAATTTACAGAATTTTTTACAAATAGGATTCTGCGTCACCTTCTCCTTTTGCCGGCCTGTCGTGTGGGATGGGATCTTTACGGAGACTCCGGTAACCTCTGGAACTTTCTCGTGAGAGCCGCGGGGATGGGATGGGCTGCGCTGTTGGACCTTTGTACCTTCGTGTGAGCAGCGGAGATGGAGGGCTGCTCCGTCGGACTCGTGTTATAAAAAGTCTATGGACGATTTGTTACAAAAATATCACGTCGGGGTCAACAAAACTGTTAAGATTAAAAAGGTGCGTAACTAAGTTCGCCATCTGCTCCGGTCCGCATCGAAATTACTCTCAGGAGAAAGGTTCCCTTCTTAAGGTCATTTATTCAATCAGATGTCACAGAATACATGTTAAAGCTCAACATGCTTCTACGGACGTAACACGGAAGTCTATCTATCACAACCGAACATTCTACTTTATACCCCAGGTGCCTTACCCCCTAAACCAAACAGATTTGACTTTTCACCCAGACAGTACGTGCGGTTCCGAACCAAAACAAGTTTGTTTAGTCACTATTCATTAACCTTAAAGTCTGATGAACCTGGTGCTAGCACAGTTAACCCAGTTCATCAGACTTTTAGCAGACGTCCAAGGCTGCTCTACAACAACAGCTTATACAACCATGACAGAGCATTTAAATGACCCCTAGGAACGTTTTATAAATTGAAACAAGATTAATTAATCCATAACCTAAAGTTAACATAACAGTCTCCTCTGTGCAAGATTTCACCATTATAAATAAATCAAAGTTCACAGTGGACATGAAGTTGATGAGTTGTGTCTTTGTGTCCTTGGGCTCGACGTTCCCCCGCCTTGCCCGCCCGTACACGATTATGGTGCGTGAGTGTGATTGGTGGTGGCACAGACTGGCAGCAACACTTTCATCAGCAGAATATTGTGTGGTCTGGCTATTCATCAAAAAACAACAACAAACAAACCTGGATTTCGTTGCTACTCCTCCTGAGATACTCCGGACCATCGGTGCTTTAAAAGGGTCAAACGCAGACCATCATTTTTCAAACAAGAAAAACACCAAAACGTAAAACCCGATACGTCGTTTCTCTCCCACCTGGTGCACACAGCATACCTTGCATCAAGTCCTATCCGAGAATAGCTTCGAGGATTTTTTTTCCCCCCCTTCTTCTAATCACGTTTTATCGATCTCCCATGTCTCGCTCCATCGATATTGTTATGCAGCGGCGTTTTCCATCCTCCTTCAACATCCCCGACGCCGATGCACCGGGGACACATCCGGCACGGAAGCGCGTTATTTGCGGGAACAGCGGGTGACATTGGCGGAGGTAAATTTGTATTAGAAAGCATCCTCTTTGGCGATATAGTATATGCCTGAGGGGGGTGGAAGACTTCTTAATATTTGTAGCAACAGTTATACGTGCACACCGGAGCCCCGGCAATCGTTTTATGACATTATCCGTCTGTAATGCGGGGGAGGCATTAGCATTCGGGTGGCAGAGCGCAGGCTGAATGCCGTAGAGACGCACGCGGGGAGCAAAGTCACCGGCTTCATTTGGAGAAGGCGGCGAACAGGCCAGAGGAGTGTGAGAGAGAGAGAATTGTTGAAATAATGTCCGTGGGGAAAGTCATTTAAGTTTCATTCCGTTCTCTCTCTCTTTCTCCCTCCCTCTCTTTCACTCTCGGAGCTACAAGAGAAATAATTAGTTCATAAACCTTTACATTCTCCGGCTTTTTTGGCTCAGGATCAGAATGATTCTTTTGCAATTACTGGCTGTAAATGGAGCCCCGGTGTGAGTAAAGACTAATTATACACATATAGCAGTGAATCACCGGAGATGGAAATATAAGCACCGGGCGATTTGCATGATTTTATTGGACGATAATTGCATTTCTCGACATTGGCATGCACAGGCTACATTTCATATCTCTTTTTAATGTGCGTATCGCTTTTTTGTTGTTGTTTTTTTGGTGTCGTATGGGAGTTTCTTGTGTAAAGTGTCAGAGAAAGTCTTATGTGTGGGGGTGTGGGTGAACATGTGCAACTGTTTTATTCCGCCCGCCAGCTGGGGGCGCCTTATCTTGCATAAAAGGTCACGGTAAAAGCTGGCTTGTACTCTGGGCTTTTATACTCCTGTGGGTGTCTGTAGGGACGGGGATTGATCTGAAGTTTTTCTCGATATCAATGCTATTGATCATTTCTCTTGTCGATCCGGTTCTTTATCGATTCCAAATATGTCAAAATAGGCTATATAATATGCATGCTTCTTGTAGTTTTATACTTAAACAATATTTAGCAACTTCCTTTCTGTCAGCTCCTCAGCCGCCGTAGTTTCTGAAGGACAAGCTCTTGAAGCAGTACTAAGTAACTCTTCCCCCTAGAGGCCATAAGCGCAACTGCAGGTGTCGTAGCAAGTTACGATTTTTTAACTTATTAATTGTCTTGGAGAGTAAATACTACGCTGACAGGAAAGACGAAGGGAGAGAGGGTTACTGTGCATCCAATTATACAATGGAAATATTTGTTTTCACTCAAACTTTGCTGTAAATACTGTTTAAAGTGACGTTAGCCCGCAGTTAGCTTTGCCCGTTAGCCTGTTAGCTTCTTCTTCGTGATTCCATTAGTGTGTATTGCTTTCTCCGGACCGGTGGCAGTCAAGTTGCAAACATGGTTTTCTGGTCGGAGACACCAGGGGAGATGAAAGACCCTGCAGTCATCCCAGAAACACTTGTATTACCCCCACAGGGACTACGAAACGGATTTATTAAGGTAAACACGTTACTTAGTACTGCTTTAAGGTTCTCCAGAGAAGGTTCTTTACTGCTCATGTGCGTGGTTAGGTTAAGGGAAGCATGTCCTCTGTTTTTGACCCGCTGGGGCGACCCGTGAGGAGCAGTGGGCGTTGCAGTGCAGCACCCGGGGACCCATCTCCGGACTAATGCCAAGCTAATGGTCATAGTAATGATCAGACCAGAGTATTAACACGTTATGAATGAACATGCAGACTCCACACAGAAAGGCCTCACCTGGCCTGGAATCAAACCTGGACCTTCCTTGCTGTGAAGCCACTGTGCCACCCATGGGGTTGCCCTCGTCCTAGTCTTACACAGTACTTGTTACACTGTTTGTAATTTGTAAGCTAGTGTAAGGTATACCTTATTAATCCTCCATTTGACACCCTGTAGGAGCAGTGGGCAGCCAGCGTAGGCCGGCGCCTGGGGACCCATCTCCAGATGTGAAACCAGGTCCATGCCATTGGTCCGACACCCCCTTAGTCCGACGCCTCATTATTCCGAAATTACCATTGAGCAGAGGTGCCATTAGTCCGAAATGTTTACCCCAGTTGTGTTGTGGATTAGAGAGCCATATACAACCATTGACCCTAACCTTCAGTGGACTCTTGCCTGAACCTAGTTTTGGGACAATTTCAGTTTTACAATAGTTTTTCAGAATAATGAGATGTCAGACTAATGTGTTGTCGGACTAATGCGTGGACCCCAGCAAGGCTCTGGTCAGAAACACCTCGCTGGAGGATTAACCTATTGCACATGTTTTTAGTGGTAGGGCAGACACGGTGAGAACATGTAAATTCCACAAAGAAAGATCCCAGAACCTGGAACCTTCTAACCGCTAACCGCTGTGCCACCGTGCCAAAAAAGGATGACGTTTAATAAATTGAGCTGCTTCAAACCAAGTGTTTAAAACCAGCTTTTAGGCCAGATCATGGTCAGTGAGTAACTCTCACACTATTTCTCTGCAGAGCATCAAGAGAAATTACCTTAATTACCTGGACGTTTTTCAAGGGGCTTGTTTGGATCTGTATGAGTATTTTTCCATTTCCAATTACATACCGTAAATAGTTCCCTGATGATTACACAACCACTATGCTATGCATTTTTCTATGTCTCTACAGCAGCATTATTCTGGTATTAATGACAAAGAAAAATTCAAAGAGGTTTTCGTGCCTTGGGGCTGCTCTTCAATAAGCGAGTAGAAATATCCATAAGGCGGTGTATTATCCTGTATCAAAACCAATGTTCCCCAGAAAAAAAAAATGACTGGCTTTTGCAGATTGTCCTTCGCAGCTGTAAAATGAGCAGGGACGACTCGTTTCTTGTCACACTTTTCCCACATCCTCACGACAAATTGGACTTTATGTAACATTTCCAACAAAAGTTCTGCGATAAAAACAGCATCCTTCACATCTGGTCTCGAGAGAATAGACTTCACAGCTCGATTTACGACAAGAGCATGAACAACCAGGAGCGGCACCTCATGATGATGCTCATAAAGATTTGCTCGATAGCTTATTCTAGGACAGCACGGTAATGACTGACAGGAGCCCCCGCGCCCAGCTCCAAGCGGAGAGTCTTTAAATGCAGCCCACATCTCCACCGCATTATGTTTTCAAAAGAATGGAGCGACTTTTTCTTCCAGGAACATCTATCTTTGATCTGCAAATTACCAATTGGAATACATTATGCTGCCCTTTGTACTTAAATGAATGTGCTCAGGCCCGACGTGATGCAAAATCTGCAGCGAAAGCAGTTTCACGGCTAAGGATTTTTAAAGCCCACATTCTGCAGGCATCTCTTTTTAACTTACCACTGAAATCTTATTAAAACACTTCATTAAGAATAATTGTTGCTTAAATTCCTCTGAAGTACTTAATACAGCGATATGTAAGCACAACTTCAGCAATTTAGGATGAATCCTTCGTCACACGCAGTACGAAGTTTGCATGATTGTGCGGTGTACAGAGTCACTCATGGACATGGAACTGGAGGTAGCACAGTTAGCGTTAGATATCAGTGGCGTGCCCTCCAGAGCGAGGCCTTCACACACACTGGTCTGTGAAAGATTAAAAGGCGACTTAGGGACGCACTGCACCCAGTTTGAAATTTCACCATACGGTTTTAAACTTGCCGACGCTTCACTGCACGCCCCAAGGACAAGGCATTAAAACGTAGAGACATCAGTCACAGCCCCAATATGAGGCTCTTCAGAATCAGATGCCACGCCTGTTTTCCCCCACGCGTTTACTCCAGTATAATCCATTCATTCTGTGCTCGTCCAGTCTCTCCGTCCATGTGTCCTCTACGTGAAAGACCCTGACCTGTAGCTCTCAAAGGTGTGTGACTCCAGACCCGTGTTGAGCGGTGTTTTCGAATGGACGAGAGGCGGCGCTGTGCCACACTCGCCGCCTTGCCTGGGGATGTACTCGGGCCATTTTCAAACAAAGTTCAGCCAGAAAAGGCTCTTGTGAAATAACTTTATTGGTTCTTCCAGGCTTGCGTTTGAAATGATTGAGAGAGGTGATTGTCCGTCTTGACCTGGAGCTCTGTCAGAGTGACCATCAGGTGTTTGGTCACCTCCCTAACCAAGGCCCTTCAATCCCTATTGCTCAGTTTGGACAGGGAGACACAAAGAAATTTAACAAAAATCTAAAGCGGGAACCTCGTTGATGCGGCATGTGGCAGCCATCTTGTGACTGGCCAGTGAGGCTAACCCCTGTAGCAACCAGGAGCAACACTTTCATTGATTCAATGGCAGAATGTGAGATACGTATGTTAGTGATTGGTTTATTACTTCTAAGTAACAAGTAACTGAGGTATCTCAGTCAGGATTAGGGCTGGGCACCGTTTAACAGTAGTGATGGTACCGACCGAAAAGCTCAGGTGGAGGTGGCTTCGAAAAAACAAAATTATTTTGGTACTTTTTTATCTCCATATACAGCAACATGAGTGTTTGCAGATAATGAGCCGCTTCGGTGCAAATACAGCTGTTTTCTTAAAGCGAGTCAAAGCTATAACTTAATAAACTTTTGTAATTATTAGAGATGGCAGAGCCGGTCTGAGCCAGGACTAAACCAGGACTTTGACTAAACCGGTTGTAAACCCAGGACTAAACCATGACTGAATAAGAACCTTTAGTTTTAGGCAAATTGAAAAGCATTACAGCGCAGTGACGCACGGAGGAGGCTGAGCTTATGTGCTCTTGTTTACTAAACTCCAGCTGCAGAGAGGGGAATATCACAGATTGTTTGTGGAAAACATTAGCTCTCACTCTGTATTAGACATTTTTAGTACAGTTTTTGTAAATTATTAGTTGCAGAGTGAGCGCTGGCACTCTTCTAAAGATCTTTGAGGTGTGAAGTGCTTTTGCTTTATTATCCCTACAGGGACAATAAAGTATACAAAACAAACAAAACAAATCCTGAACGAAATATTGGTCATGTCGTGTTAAAAAGTACGGAAATACTGTTATAAAGTAGGAAACAAATGTTTGTTGATATACAGTAAATAGAGTTTCATTATTTGAAGGAAAATCCATGAACAAATGGAGCTCGTCATACAGTATATAGCTATGCTATATATCAGGGGTAGGCAACGTCAGCATAAAATCTTTGGCCCCCAAGAGAATTTTGAAGAAACATTTATTTATTAATCAGAGACCAAATACTTGAAAAGGACTCTAAAATGTGAAAATTTCCCAGCAAAACACTGTATTAGGTCATATATTATGTGCAAAACTTAAATTTTGTAGAAAAAAGGTGCTTTACTTTGGGCTGCAGTTGTGAGTTTTGGCCCTTGGCGTTTTGGAAATGAAGAAAATCGGCCCTCCGTGACACAAACTTGCCTACCCCTGCTGTATATGCTATATATATACTATACAGATATGACATAAGGTCAGTCAAAATGAAGAGTCATGAAATAGCTCAAAATATATTACATTGCACTGGTTTAGAAGGGCCGATCACATGATGGCCACCAAAACTGCCATTTGTTGCAACGTCTTATTATGATCATGTCCTATCTATAGAGTTTTATGAAAGATCTTTGGGCGGAGCTGCCAACTGCGGATGCATCCCTTTTCCTAAACTCAGTTGTGAGTGTCATAGAAAAGGCTATGAATACTTATGTACATGCAATATTCCAGTTTTATTTTTAAGAAATTTGCAAAACATTCTAAATAAACTTTTTTTTTTCAGCTTGTCATTATGGGGTATTGTGTGCAGTGAAGGTGTTTCAATACTCTCCAGATGCACTGTATATGGTAGAGGCACAATCTGTCTTCTAAGTATAATGGACGACTCCCCTCAAGGGATATACAGGCCTTCATGAATGCAAATGAGACGAAGTACATCCCAGAACGAAGACTGTGCTGATTAGTGAAGCCGCAAACAAGTGCAGTTAAAATAGACTATAACTTGTGTACTTACTTTATATCTCCAAGAGCGAGAAGAAGATTCTGAAAACAGAAGCAACATTCCTTTTACTTAGTCAACCCAGTCGAGTTGACAACCCCCAAATTATGAACATTCAATGATAAATGAAAAGAAGAAAAGAGAGAATAGTAACAACACCCCATGCACCAACTATAACTGTGATGAATATGTTTTGGAGCATACTCCTAACACCTCTGCAAACCTGTCTTTTTATAGACCTAACATTGACAAATAAACGAACCCAAACTAATTTCCCCTTACACCGTGCGCTCCAGTTGTCGAAGTTTCCAACGCGATGCAAAGCTGGTGTCTGGGATAATGCGGTTATGGAAATAAATGAAGCGCGAACTCATGTTTTATTCAGCGCATTTGATATTGTCTATGATGTGGAGTCATCAATAACAAAGACAATAAATCTCAGCGCTTGTATTGCTCCGCTCTTCCCATCTCGCCTTTATTAATATAGTGCCTGCGTCATTTACCCCCAACCCCGGCGCAGGAAAACAACCTCGGCCACAACGTTCGTCACAAATATTGCTGTTATCACACTGCGGGCCAGATAAGTGTTGAGCATGGGCCATTTTCCTCTGTGAAGATATTTCTAAAGATGCTCTTGGCGGGTTGTTTCTTTTTGTGAGATGTTATTGGCGACTGGGTATTTCCACACACGTCTCCAGTGTGTTGCGCGCGATAATGTAAAATGACACAACAGCAAAAGAAAGTAACACGTTGACTTACTGAGAAACTAGTCACGATAAGTGGACTAGTTTCCACACGAACCATAAAGTTTCCCTGGCCAGTTTGCTCGGTGGTTGGCGTCTCCCCTCGACAGAACTCCTTTTTTTCTCATCGTACACTGTCGTCATTGTTCATTCACTCTACTACTCGGCGGTGGTAAGTTACTATTGCAGCCACAGCCGCCCTGGGGCAGACTGTCAATATACCACTTGTCTATGCGAGCGATCGCGATGTCGTCACATCTGTTGGCCGTGGTAGGCATTTTTTACGTTTTCATATTTGATAAACACTTTATTAAAATCCTATGATCGGCAAAAACAATGTCCATAAACAGGGCATTGCTTCTCTTGCGCTGTAACAGATCGATCATTTTATAAAACCGAGTTAGAGACCTGGATGCATCAGCTGTTGCCGACCATTCACCAAAACAAACAATAACAGCGATAATAATAATGTGTTGTTTATATGCTGATCTCTTGTTATGTCAGTGCCCTCTGCTGGACACGAGTGGAATTATTTCCTTTGATTTTCTATTTAAGCTGCCCCCTAGTGGCTGGAATGAGCATTTTAGCTATTTCCTTCAAAATTCATGACTCCGCACAGGAATGGGCTAGAGCAGCCATTCCCAAAGTCTATGACATCGTGATCAGAAAATCTCACGGGCCCCCCCAAATCATAATAGCTTACTCCATTCTAAGGAATTTTTTATAATTTTACAGCTAAAATGACATTAAAAGCAACATTTAACAATGGCAGTAGGCTATATACTGGTTTACACTGGTGTATTTGTCCAGATAAATGTATTTTTCCATTCAAAATGAACTTTTTTCATTGTACTTGTTTTGCAGACAAGCTTTGGGGCCCCCCTGTAGCGCTTCTGAGGCCTCCCAGGAGGCCCCTGACCCCACTTTGGGAACCAAAGTTTTTTTTGACAGGAATTTATGCTCTACGAGTCAGGGGCCGGATTAAATCATCTCCAGCTTGACATGTCTGAAGTTTGTTGTCTCATTCATTCATAATGACCCAATTTTGTCATGACTTTGTTTGTGAGGACTAAAAATGCTCATAGTCGGACAGAAGACAATACAAAAAGAGTGAAAAAATAATGATAGAAATAATAAGACACTTTCTTCCCCCTTCCTAGGCCACGCCCCCTATTATGACACATTGCTTTCTACCACATTAAAGAGTCTGGTGCTGCTCCATGAAGCTATGGACGTCCTCCAGTGCATTCTGTCCAAGTCAGACACAATGCATTGTTTGCATTACAATGATTGTTTGAAAGTTTAAGTCTGGAACCAAAACCCTAATGTACATGTTTCATTACTCCATATGTAATACATGAAATAAGTCAAGCAGGCGGCCAACGCAAGTCATCACAGCCGACTGGAATCAAAATGAGGAAAACACAACCATTTTGCCACAATCACACCTCAAGAGTCAACCACATACACGAGGAGCGGAGGAATAACGATGAGAAAATGCTTCAGAAAGTCATATCACTTCTCTCCCAAATGAGCCCACAATGCAGGTCTGCAGAATAACAAATGGCCCCGTGCCAGTAATGGTTAAGCTATTAGCGGCGGATGGGCTAATTGCTGTACATCTGCACGGAGCGCAGGAGGTGGAGGATCCGGCGATTCTTCTCCCAGCGCTGTCAGTCAGGCTAATGGCGAACGGAATCCTGCGCCACATGTTCTCCAAGCTTCTGCGTTTGCATCGTTTCCTGATGAGGAGCTGTTTGACCGATGATTCGAGACATGCGGATGGGTTTTGGTGTCTGTGTGGTTCAAGTAAGGCGAAATGAAAGCATCAGATGAGCACAAGATGGCAAACTGGCGGCGTGTTGCTTGACCTGACTGTTGCCTGATGTTGGAGAAACCTTCGATGATCATTTCCAGGATTTTTATGCTCTGACGTAGCCCTGCATTGCCCAGATTTAGTTTCTAGTTTATTTTCTAACAGCCTGCAGGCATCTCTTGGGGAGTTCCAATCAGATCTCATTTTGAAAAGGGCCTGATCTTGTTTTTTAAAGCAATTTTGCACAAATATGATTTAGCAAACATCATAATTCAGAGTGTGAGCAGAGCAGAAACCACAAGTATTTTTTTTTTTTTTTTTTTAAATCCCTAAACAAAATCATGGTCAATTAAGGTCATTATATTCTCTGACACAGGCCATGTCTTTCATGTGCATTTCCTCTGAAGTTTATTGGATTCCATTTTGATACAGACGTGTCAGGTGTAATGACAGACTGAGCCAGAGCTATGATGTCCCTCTCAGTGTCTGACAGGTGATGATTTCACCCTGGTCGGCACAACCTAGTTTCAGTGATGGACTCGTGCTTAAGTGCAGACTGAGTGACACCACGGGAAGAGAGCAGCAACAGAGAGGGCGAGACGTGTTTAAAATCTCTCCCTTTCCAGTGTCCTCGGGCTGATCAGCGGAGAGGTCATGTGTCCCGGAGCCTGAGGAAATACATTTGACAACGCGCTTCTGCAAAGTAGCAACTTACATTCATGTGCAGGTAAATGTTTCTAGTATTAAACACGGGCCTCGAAAAGAAGAAAATATATACTCTTCCTCGACCTGTACATCAGCGCTACAATGTAGTTTCTCCCATGGCCTCTTTCATCACTTGTTATAGATTTACATGACTTAATGTGGGCCTTTGAGGAGCATGAATTCCTGAGCATGTTCAAGTCTCTAGCCCATTCCTGTACGGAGTCATGGATGTTTAAAGAAATAACCAGTTTGCTCACTCCAGCCACTAGGGGGCAGCCTACATTTAAAATAGTTTTAAAGAATTCCACACTTGTCCAGCAGAGGGCACTGACATAATAAGAGGTCAGGATACAAACAGCATATTATAGCCATGTGGTAAATTGTCAGTCTGCCCCAGGGCGGCTGTGGCTACAGTGGTAACTTAATGACATCGAGTGTGGAGTGAATGAATAATAACTTCATGTAGCACTTTGAGAAACATGTGTGTCACATGTTTCTCAAAGTGCTACATGCACTATAAGCACTATAAGCACAATGATGCCACTACCTGCAGTAAACTCTATTACTATCTACTATTCTACTATTCAAAGTCCCAGTGGGAAAAAAAAGGTTTATGCCAAACCTGACCTGGTCACCTGGTCATGTTGAGCGGAAAGTGCTCCGTTGTGTTAACAATGTTTTCTGATTCCTTTCAAAAAAACTTGGATTGATTTACCAAAGTACATGAGCAGAATGCCATTCAAAAGCCTTTGGAGCCTTTATAACAAACGTCATGGCGAGAATAGTAACTATGAGGGCTTAGCACTATGGCACAAGTAGCGCAGCGGTTAGCGCTCATGGAAGTCCCGGGTTTGATTCCCACCTGCGTGGTCCTTTCTGTGTGGAGTTTGCATGTTCTCCCCGTATCTGTGTAGGTTTCCCCTGAGTACTCCGGTTTCCCCTACCACTAAAAACATGTACAATAGGCCAGAATGAATGTAGTGTGTGGTGGTGGTCGGAGGGACCAATGGCACAGACTGGTTACCTCACTACCGTCAGTCTACCCCATGGCAGCTGTGGCTACAGTAGTAGCATACGCTCACCGAGTATGTGTGAATGAATGACTACAGTTTGGCTCTTTGATAAACTTGGTAATACAGGTCATAGGCTCCATGTGAGTCTAACGCATTATTATGATTATGGTGTTAACTGTGTAGGATATCAAAATTCTAACTTTTTATACAAATATTTAATTGAACTGCTGGAAAAGCTGCCGCATACTGTTGTGGAATCCTACACTCGCCCTGAACAGTCAACCTAGTGGCTCGAGATGTCCTTTCTCAGCTCAGTGGAAAAATATATATGTATATATTTAACGGAGGAGCTGCTGTACCATTCATAGTCATGAACAACAGGCAGAGATTTGAAAATATTCTTAGGTTTTCAAAACTGAATATACGTTTTGCAAGAATATGACAGTTGAAAGTTGACATTTCTGGTCATGAACCTTGAGTCAACTTTTGTATAATGATTCCACAGGCCATAGGGCTGTTTTACACCTGTGACCGGCCTGCCATCCAATAACGAAAGAGAATTATCTCAGACCACAAATCATTTGATATGTGGCAGAGTGGTGTAGCTGTCGGCACTCTCAACTCCACGGCTAAAAACCTCCAGCTAGATGTTGACCTGAGCCCCTGGTCGAAGGATGGGTCAAAAGCAGATGATAAATGTATGTGTAGGCAAGGTTTGAATATGTAGGCAAGGCCCAAAGATTGCATTTAACACGATTAGTGGAGTTAAAAGTGAGCTACTGCCTCCATTAACAGTGGAATGAACGGCATTTAAACACTAAATGGCTGCCTATAAAGTCGAACAGCTTTGGAATCCATTATAGCTGTGCTTCATCAGACCTCAGTAAAGACAAGCGAGGCCTGCGGTGTTTGATTTTGTGATTGTGATAAGTTGGAGGTCAGACCAATTGCTCAGACAGAGGTTGGGGCTTGTGTGGTAATAACGCGCCTAAAAGCCCTTATTTAAATGAGAGGTTCCACTAAATCCTATTTGGGAATTGTGCCGCTATAATGCTGGCCCGAGGTTTTCAATAATTTTAGAAGCTCGCCTTCTCTCTTCCTCTGCTGGCATTCCAAATAGCCTGTTTCTGCTAACAATACACTTACGTAATCTAATCAGGACACAAATTCACTGCATCAGGATCGTACCAAGAGAGTTCCTCCAGTATAGGATGTGTTGTTGTCTTAATACAGACGTTTGCGTTGGAAGGACTTGTAAATACAGCTTTATATTTTGGAGTAATAATGACTATAAATTAGCATGTTGAAAGACTAGTCTAGGAACTTTTAATATACCCTACCTGACCATGATGACAAGGTGATGTAAACACTGGAAAAAACCCAAATAAGCTCATATTTGTTTTTTTTAAAACCCGAATATGACCCCTGGGTTACTTCTTTTCTAACCCAAATGTTTGGTCATGTAAACGCGTATCAGAAAATCCACATCAAAAGGAACATTGATTTGTGTTCTGCGGCTGCACATGGTCGATCCTCAAGGAAGGCGCGCACCTTCTGAAGTGAATGAAAATGAGACATTATTTGTTATAACAATGTGTAAGATGCTAATCAGATTGTGGCATAATTGCATTTCAAGCAAGCATATGACAGTAATAACTATTTATTTTGCTTTCCTATTGTGCAGAAGTGCCATGAGTGAGTTAAAGCTGTATGAATTTCTCCCTCTTCTTATTTTCATACAAATATAACATGATCAAATCAATCAATCAGTGATAATAAGAAGAAGAAGATCTTTATTTATATAGCGCCTTTCACAGACATGGTCACAAAGCGCTTCACATGAGACAACTGTACATTCACTCCATACTCGGTGGTGGTAAACTACGTTTGTAGCTTCAGTTTCCCCTGGGGGAGACTGACAGAAGCACTTTCGCGACTACACACATCATTCATCCTGGCCTATTGTGCATGTTTTTAGTGGTAGGGGAAACCGGAGTACCCGGAGGAAACCTACGCAGACACGGGGAGAACATGCAAACTCCACACAGAAAGGCCCCGTCCCAGGTGGGAATCGAACCCCACCTGGATAATGCAACCCCACCCGAGCTGTGAAGCGAGAGCACTAACCGCTGCGTTACCGTGCCGCCGAAATAATAGAAATAAAAACCTGTGACATGCACTTGTTGGTGGTTGTCAGTGGAGGCCCAGCCCCTGGTCCTCTGCAGCCTGTGGTCCTTTGTCCTCTCACAGAGACAGCGCTGAGACACAGGCTGCAGACTAAACTAAAGTCTGAAACCTCTGTCAGGACTCCTACTCTAATGTTTTACAGTGGATGTGATGATTCTATAGTGACTCATTCACCTGAAATACAACGAGAAATGCGTTGCGCGTTGCCGCGCTACGTGCTATTGAATTCACAAACATCCGTGTATATGAGACGGATTTTCAAAAATTAAAAACTGTCCAAAAGCTTGGGATGTGGAGAGCCTCTCTGTAACATCTATACAATTCCTACAATCAATTTTGAGGGTTGGGTTAGAAGTCCAGTGTAACCCGGGTTAAAAATCTGTCATTATACAAAACAATTATGTATACTAGTTCTGCCCCTTTTTCCGTGCGTAGTGCGTGCCCTTCGACCTCACGTAGCCAATCACGTGACTGCGCTCAACCAATAGCGCAGAGGAGCACTAGTGTTTAACCTGGTTGCGGCGTCTTCCTCATTGAGAGGTGTAGGGAAGCCGACCGACAGCTGCGGACAGAACAACCTACTGGGCTGCAGGGTATCCGTCGCCGCCATCGTGTTGCGTTGCATAGAGGAACTGGTGAGTAAGTTGAATGAATGAATGAGCTACATGCTACATGCTAAATGCTAAGCTAGCGGCGCCGAGCGTTAGCATTGGTAGTGGCATTGGCTTTTTAAAGTGTTTTAATACATGCCACGAAAGTTATTTTCTGTGAACAAATTGTGCACACAGATCTAAGTGTGTTTACATGCATTGAGATAATTGGATTATGCAGTACTGTTGGATTTCTATGAGCTTTGTGTAGCTAATGCAAAGCTAATATGGCACTTTTTGACTGTTTTGTCAATCTTTTCATGTTTGTAGTTTGTACATTTGATATTATTTTGTATACACACGGACATTGATATGAACGTTAGCTACAGTTAGATCAACTTAGTAACCTTAGCCCTATTATTTATTGGTCTGTTGTGGTATTACAGGCCAGGTTCTCTCAGTCTCTTGGGAGACGATTGATGGCGAGCTGAACTAAGGCTGGGAGCCTACCATCTGAGCTGCATCCACTGAACAGCCACCCTGCTGGTCTGGTAGGAGGGTTGTTCGCAGCCTGTCCCCCACACACTCTCAATCAACCGACGTTTCACCTCACTTGCACATTCCCCTTCCCAACCATAAAACATGGACTTGCAAATCTGAACTCTCACAAACCCTCGTGGGTTGTCGCGTTGGTTGGTTTGAACGAAACCAAACCTTGTTTTTGGACAATTCTCTTTGTTCGGTTTGTGTGTGTGTGTATTTGCTTTATTGTCATATTCCACCAGCTAATAATAATACAGTGCACTTAACTATCAATTACCGGTTCAACTGCAGTGTGTAAATATTCTGGGGTTTTCTATTTTTTTTCCCCTTGGTTCTGTTATGTAAATATTTTGTTTCTAATCACTATTCAATATATGGTGCCTGCACCAAATTTAAATTAAATGTGTCGTGTTGTTCCTGACCATTAGCTCCTGTAGACGGACTTAGTCTTTTGTGACTCAACTAGCCTATATATTATAATTCTTTAACTAGTAGTATTAACAATACTGTAATACTCATCAGTGAAAGCAAATACCCGCTACACCAGCACTGAAGTTTAAACTCCAGGTAGACACAGAGCAGAGAGAGTCTGAGGCGACAGCGTTGTGAGGAGAGGGGAGGGGGAGAGCTCAGCTACAGCAACCAGACATCAAACCAAATCATTTAGTGAAGAGGGGTGTTTGTGCTTTATTTCTTTAAATAAGCATATTTTCATAAATCAACCCAGAAATGTTTAATAGCAGAAGATAGTACGTTTTAGTGTGGATTTTATTTTTGGCCTGACATTTTTAGGGGTGCGTAAACAGGAGTAACTCTGTCAACAGAATGAACTCTGTCTGCTCATGCATGTAAACAGGTTATTCCAAATGGTTCAGAAACCTGAATATCGACATTAAGCCGAATGTAAACGTAGTCACTGTCAGGATGGTTTGGCCTCCCCAGAGTCCGGATCTTAACCCCATTGAGAATCTTTGGGATGTGCAGGAGAAGCCTCTGAGTGGGTGGTCACACTCTCGGATGATATTGTAGATTTGGTTGCTTTCTTTTTTTGGTCTGCGATTGCATAATTTTAAATACAAGTGCCTTGGACGCTTCTTCGACTACCTTTCTAAAGAGTCAGTCTTTCGAAAGTCATTGTTACTCTAGGTTCAATGCCCTGTCCTTGCAGTCTTTGCTTTTTGTGGCTTTACTAAACCCTTGAAGGGCTCACCTTATATGCTTTCCAGACTTTAGAATTGTACTGGGCCTCTGACAATGTGGACAATGGTCACCACATGAGCTGATAAAGTCTCTGGAATGTAACCAGAGGCGTGTCCATTGTCCGAACATTTTCACCGGGGTGGCCCAGTGGGGGGCACATTTCTGATCCAAATCATAGAGGAGACCTGGCATGCACAGGTGTTTGTTAAGGGACATTTATCCATATTTATTTGAAGTTTAAGGTGTTTTAGAGGTAGGGAAAACCAGAGTACTCGGAGGAAACCTACACAGTCACAGACAGAACATGCAAACCATCCAGAGAAAGGCCCCGTCCAGGTGGGAATCGAACCCGGGGCCTCCGAGCTGTGAGTGTTGACCGTGCCGCCCCATATACCACAAGTAAAAAAGAGTTGAACTTGCTTTTGGTCCCATAACATCATCAACTCTTAACCCAGAACAGATTTCTGAAAATGGAAAACTCCTGAACAACTTCGAGCCCTATCAAACTATATTGCATTCCGTCACCTCACTATATACGCTTCATTTCATGCCAGACCATTTCTTTGTGATTCGCCTGATACCACTTTCAAACAACTTCACAGATAATGCAATGCAGTTGATAGCCTTTTGGAAATTGCAAATGTGACACACGAGAAGCCGCATTCATTCTGAAACAGCATATTTTCCCCGACTAAAAAGCCCTCTCGCACGTTGCGTTGAAGTGGGTTGTCAGATTACAGTTGGCACACTATCTGGGCTGGGTAATAGCTTGAGCTCTGTTTGGCCCGAGGGCAGAGACATTCCTGCGAAAATTGGCACAATAGAAGTTATTGAAGAGATCAGCCTCCATGACCCCGCAAATATTGTTACAGCGCTTTCATCTTGGAGGAGATTGTCGACACGTTTGAGATGGAAGTGTTATGAAGCCGACTTCCGCACAATGAAGAAATACAAAGTACGACAAGAGCTTTGAAAGAGGAACTTTTTGTCAATATTACCGTTATTTTCTGTGTTTGGTTGTTTGTTGTTTATTTCAGGCAAATTATCTGCCTGTGGAGTAAAGAAGAAATGACAAGCTTTCATTTTGAGCTGACAGCAGGCCAACTCTTGACTGCACCGTAAGTAAACACATCTTGAGTCACTTAAAGCAAACTCACGTATCTGACAAGGTGCCATTATGAACATGGTTAAAAAGCAGAAAAAAGTTAATTTTGCATGACATGTTTGCTTTGCTAAGAGTTCACAGGAACGATCTTCAGCCTGGTGCAACAACAGCATCAGTCCAGACGAGGCTGTCATCTTGCATGCACACACCTGCTGCACCAGAGGTAAGAGGGGGTCGCTTTGAAAAAAAGAGGTCAACTGAGGCTTTCACAGCTTCTTCTCTCGTCCTCCATCGTTGTTGGGGTATTTGGAAAATATTTCATTAAAAATACACAGTAGAATTGATTAGTATTTGTATATTGTTTTTGAACTAAATTACACTTGTTGCAGTAAAAAAGTGAGGAGCATGTTAGCTTTGATTTGAACATCATTGTCATCTTGTTACTACTCAATAGGACATTTAGTTGATCACTTTCTATACAGTTGGCCACAACCACAATATAGGGGGTACTTGAAGTATAAGGTCTGTAGTGTAGTCGAGATGAAAAAGGTTGGGAACCACAGGCCTCGTTCACAGCCTGTGCTGAGTAACACAAGATCAGACCCTATGACTCCAAGGATGCAGAAGAGGAGGAAGGCTTCATCCAAACAGATGAACTACGAATCGATGGATAATGGTGACGAATGGACTGATGATGATATTTCCAACCGTGATGCACATGCATTTGTTGTGAAAATGTTCAAGAACATGTGTGTAGAGCTGAAAGAGTTGTCTAGTATTTGGAGACTATAGAGCAAAGAGTGAGGCTGGATATTATATCCCATATTAAAGAAACAAAAGCCCTATGTTTAGTTTTCTCATTGGAAATCAATAAAGCTAACGGTATAGCAGTTGTCAGCAGATTTTTTTCTTTTTTTTTTTAAACCATCTGCAACACTTGGATGAAGCACGGCATGCAGCAATTCAGCCCTGCTTTTGCGACTCTGTGGTTATTTAGCGAAAAAAAATTTCCGTAGACCCATGGTTTAGCCCTGGGTCCATCTTCACATTCACAATAAGTATATCCATTACATTCAATTACGGCTCTTTAGAAAAGGAGTACCTTCGGGAAAAAGCTCGCTCTTCGAGATGACAAAAGATTGTTATCCTATATTTAACCAACTCCAGTAAAAGATAAACATTTTGTGAAATTAGGCAAGTAAGTTGAGTAAAAGTTTTGGATGAGTCCTTGTCAAACCCTGAATTTGTGAACTTTCTGCCATCACATAGAAGACGGTATCCCACATTTGTGTCTATTTATTTGGACACAGGCAATTGGTTCCCTCATAGATTATGCCCCAAACTGATAGAGTAACGGCACTAATTAAAACCAAGGCAAACAAGCATAATGCCGCTCCCGTCGTTAACATGAAGATTTATATTTCCTATTTGGGTAATCAGTAAAGCAAGCAGGAGCTGACAGGAAACTAATTAAGATCATTTTCTCTAAAGAGGATTTCTCGCGCTCTCCATTGCACAAACAATTCCCATGCTAAAGAGCTTTCAGAAACTCTTAACATTATTAGGTCCATTTTGAGCTTGCTAAGTATCTTCTGTTTTCTGTTAAAGGGGCATAATTATATGGGTTCATGCTCGACGATGATCGAGGGCAGGGGCCACACGATGAGTTAGGAAGAGAAAAGAAATATATACATAAAAATAAACAATAAGACATTGGACTTCACGCGGGGTATTGTTTATGTGGATACTGTACGATTCCGAAGTTAATCTGACATCTGCGTTTGGAAGTTGGGCCATACCACCATGGCAATGCCCAAAACAGGGATGAGCCCGGTTAGTATACGGATGGGAGACCGCGAGGGAATACCGTGTAGCCTGGGTGAGTGGTTTGTGGCCTAGGCCCAGGTCATGAGTTGTGTTCTGTGGGTTGATGTTGTTTTCGTCAAAGAATGTTTAAGGGACACGCTCTGTAGGAGGACCAAGGTGTGCCATGTTCATTTCACAGGACACATGGGCTCATTACTATGAATAGGGCTGAATGGATGACAGTTTATCTCTTGTTATATCCATGATCTGATCACGTGACTGACAGTGATCTAACAGGGACTTCATCTTTTTCTCAGGACAGTGTTTTTTCCCAGTTAAACACTGTAGCGAGATGAACATAGACATCATGCTGATGAACGAATGTGCAGACGGCACTGTTAATATAAACCTCGAGGCGATGACCAAAGGATCAATAGAGTGACTACATGCATGAAATTTGTAAAACACTTTTCCAGACACCCAGAGTGACTTAACGGAGTCGCTTTACAGATAAGGCCCTGTCCATACGAAGTCAAGCTGGGGACAAAACGCAAAGATATTTTATCAATCCAGTGTATTGTCTATACCAGCCCGGTGTTTTGGGGGTCTGTAAATGAACATTTTCCAAACTAGGTCCCAGAGTGGAAAGATCTCAAAACGCCGTTTACGTGGCTCTGTTGTAAAAATGTCTCTGTAACTTTTACTAAAACGATGACATTACAGCACCAGAGTGGTGTCTGTTATCCATAATCTACTGACCTTATAATGAGTTTTCCTCATGGATCTATGATGGTTTTACTCCGCTCCTCTTTGCTCCACTGCAGTCCACAAGCCACAGGTGACAAGTAGAAAAACACGGCCGAGTCAGTCTGTGTTTTTGGACTGACAGTAAAAGTCACTGATAGGTTTTTTCTGCTTTAGTCCCTTTACGGCTGAAGAATAAACTCTCCTCCTCGTCTCTTCTATAGATCATAAATCCTTGAATCAGTTTCATTTTCACTGCGTCACAGCGCCTCACACAGGCCTGGAAGATGAATTGCGCCGTTTTCACAGACCTGAGTCGACCCATGTGGACGCACACATTTACTAAGCTGTTTTGTTGTCGTGTGGATATAGCCTAATGCATTAATATTATTTTTATCCATCCATCCATCCATCCATTTTCTTCCGCTTTATCTGGGGCCGGGTCGCGGGGGCAGCAGTCTCAGCAGAGATGCCCAGACTTCCCGATCCACACACACCTCCTCCAGCTGTTCTGGGGGGACCCCGAGGCGACACCAGGCCAGCTCGGAGACATAGTCCCACCACCGTGTCCTGGGTCTTCCACGAGGCCTTGTCCCACTATTATTTTTATGTTTGGGAGAAATGTCTCCTGGAAATTCAGTTTTTAACTACTTTTAGATCAACATAAAATGGACAACAGTTTCCCTATATTTCCCTCTCCAGACTCATTGATACCCCTTCTGGATATGAATCAAAACAGACCGCTTGGTATAAACTTTCCTTTGGGGAAATAAACATTGACATTTGACTACATCGAGCTGGACAAACACATGTTTGAAGGGCAGCATGTAGCATATCTCCATGTTTGTTACTGTCATCACTTTGTTCCTACTTTCCATCCAGTCCACGTTTGTATCGTTGCAAGTGTATTTCTGTTTACCAGTTACTGTCTACTAGCAAAAGTTACGACGATCTCAGCCAGTGGTTCTCAAACTTTCACATCAAGTCCCACCTCATAAATTATTTCACCTTCCAAGTGCCGTGAGGCCCAGATCAAGATCACATTGGGACTAAAACAGATCCAAACTGTACTAAATTATGCCTTAACTTGGTGTAAACCATGTAAATCAAGAAAAAACACCCACTGCATCACTGAAGCTTGAATTAAGTTTTTATTATGCAGAAATGAAAGATAAATTAATAAAAAGCCTAAATTCGCAGATGACCACGATTGCCACCATAGCTTAAGAACCACTGATCAAATCCAAGGAGAAAAATAAAGTTTGCGTTCAATCTTTCCTGGTGTCAACTAGAAGTTTTTAACAATGTGCACCTGAAACGTGAAAAAGCCTACTCTCCTACTCTGAGAAGTCATCAGTCGGGATCAAAACAAGTGCTCTCATTTCGGCTGCGCTTTCAAGGACACAGACAAGACCATTTATCTTAAGCCTGAGGAAAATAGTGGTCCCGCTAAGTGCAAGGGCAGACTGCGGCTCTTGCGAGAAGAAAATCCACCCCAGCCTCATTAGGCATTAACAATCCCCGCTCTCCATTTGAAAACTATGTGCTCAATCATTTACGGACAAGAAAATGGCACGATAAAAAGGCCCCGGCTTGGACCTGCATTAACGATGATTGTAAAACTTAGTGAGGGGCGCGTTCTGGAAAAGCCGACCCGAGCGCTGATTATAAAAATGCACAATAATTAAGTGAAGTGGGTTTGAATTTAGAGAAGAAAAGGAGCAGGTGTGTATGTGCTGGGAATGGAGAACGCTCAAAGTTGGGCGGTGAACTTTGCGTCGAGGTGCCTCACAGCCTGACACCTTTCGATCTCTGTTCTAATACATACAAGTGAAACTCGGAAAATTAGAATATAGTGAAACTTAAAATGATATACTCATGCACAGTGACATATGTCAAGCCTTTGTTTGTTTTAATTTTGATGATTATGGCTTACAGCTTGTAAAAAACCCAAATTCAAAAGAGTCTGGAGATCATCGTCAGGAAAAAGGCCGTTCAAAAGTGTGGGGGACCTTCACAAGGAGTGGACTGAGGCTGAGTCAGTGCATCAAGAGCCTCCACACACAGACGGACCCTGGACATGGGCTTCAAATGTCAGATTCCTCTGGTTGAAGAATCCTGGTCTTCCATAACGCCTCAGCAGTGCCACAGGCTGAGAGCATCCATGCCACGCAACCGCATTAAGGCAGTCATTCAAGTAAAAGAGGCCCAAACCAAGTACTAAGTATATACAGTATGCATGATTATAGCTTTCAGAGGGCTCACATTTCTTTGTTTAAAATATTTTTTTTTCATTTGATTTTATTAATATTGAAATAGATTTTTTTCTGAGATTTTGTATTTGTTTTTTCAAGCTGTAAGCCAAAATCATCACAATTATAACAAAGGCTTGACATGTCACTTTGCATGCCATAAGTCTACTCTATATCATATATTAGTTTCACATTTGAAATGAATTACAGAAATAAATAATCTTTTTCACAAGATTCTAATTTTCCTAGTTTCACCTGTAAATACACTGCTCACAAAAACTTAGGGCACACTCAAACAACACATCCTAGATGTCAATCAATTTGATTTTTCGGATGAAAATCTTTATTCATAGTGTAGGACAATGTGTTGAGAACAAAATAACATAAGAATGAGAAATGGAAATCAAATTCTCAGCCCCTGGAGGTCTGGATCCAAAATTAGAGTCAAAATCAAAGTGACAAATCAGGTCACTGGTTGATCCAAATTCTGTAGAAATTCCTCAAAACGAGTCTGTATCATCCTCAGTCGTGTGTGTGGCCTCCACGTGCCTGAATGCACTCCCTACAACGCCTGGGCATGCTCCTGATGAGACCACGGATGTCCTCCTGAGGGATCTCCTCCCAGACCTGGATTACAGCATCAGTCAGCTCCTGGACAGTCTGTGGTGCGACGTGGCGTAAATGGATGGACCGAGACATGATGTCCCAGATGTGCTCTATTGGATTTAAGTCTGGGGAACGGGCAGGCCAGTCCAAAACATCAATACCTTCATCATGCAGGACCTGCTGACACACTCTTGCCACATGTGGCCTGGCATTATCAGGCATCAGAAGGAACCCTCTGGAGGTCATTTTGTAGGGCTCGGGCAGTGCTTCTCCTGTTTCTCCGTGCACAAATGAGCAGATAGTGGTCCTGCTGCTGGGTTGTTGACCTCGGTCGGCCCCCCCCAGGTCTCCTGGTGTACTGGCCTGTCTCCTGGTATCTCCTCCATGCTCTGGACACTGCGCTGGGAGACACAGCAAACCTTCTTGCCACAGCACGAATGGACGTGCCATTTTGGATGAGCATCACTCCCTGAGCAGCTTCTGTGGGTTGTAGATGCTCCTCATGATACCTCTAGTGGTGAGAACACTGGACAAATGCAAAAGTGTTCCAAAAATACGGTACAAAGGATGAAGACAGGGAAATGGTCTGTGGTCACCACCTGCAAAACCATTCCTCTTTTGGAGTGATCTTGCTAATTGCCTCTCATTTCCACCTGTGTCTGTTTAATTTCCACAACACCAAGTGAGATTGATTCACAACTGGCCTAACTGGACAGTCCGATATCCCAGAAATTTGATTGACTTGGAGTTACATTGTGTTTTTTGAGTGTGCCTTAAGTTTTTGTGAGCAGTGTATAAATATTGGGAAATTGAAATTTTGCAATTTCGGCCCATTCTCCTTTAACACTGCTATAATAAACAATAATGTAATAATGTTTTTCTTGAGACTCAAAGTCGCTTTACAGTGCCATTCTCGGGTACTATGGAGGTAATTCTGTTTAATGTGCATCGTGCTAAAGTGACGGCGCAAGTTTCAGTTTATATTCTTTTCATTTATAAGCTCCACGGCGCGTGTCATGAGCGTGTGTGTCATCATCACTGTCTGCTAAACCGAAGGCTGCAAACACTCTGCAAAGTGACATCCTCCAAAAAAACATGTGAGCTCCGTGTGCAGATCCAGGCTGCAGTGAATGATAGATCCAGTGCATCAGACAAATGCGCAAGAATCCAATCTTGGTCATAATCAGCCTCAAAAGCTTTGTTTCCAAAAAAAGTACAACCATATTGTTGTCCAGGAACAGCCCAAACACGAGCCGCACTTCGCTAGAAAGCTTGTCTCATTGGTCAAAGCGATAGCCCAGGGATTCTGACTAGTTGCTGAAATCAACAAATAAAATACGCTTACTTAATATTACTCACATGACTTGCATGATGCAGGCAAGCCCCTCTGCCTTCAAAAGATACAGTCAGGTCCATAAATATTGGGACATCGACTCAATTCTTCTGTTTTTGGCTCTATAAACCACCACAATCGATTTCAAATGAAACAAAGATGTACATAAACAGCAGGCTTTGAGAGTATTTACATCCATGTCAGATGAACGGTGAATTACAAGCATTTTTATGTGAGCCTCCCACTTTTTAAGGGACCATAAGTAATGGGACAAATGGCTGCTCAGCTGTCCCATGGCCTGGTGTCTTCTATTCCCTCATTATTCCATTTATAAGGAACAGATGAGACGTCCAGAGTTCATTTCAACTGTGACATTTGCAATTTTTCAATATGAGATCCAAAGAGCAAGCCATTATTAGGCTGAAAAATCAAAACAAACCCATCAGAGAGATCACAAACATATATATAGTGGAACATTTAATATAATGTTCCACTATATTAAATCAATAGTGTGGAACATTATTAAAAAGAAAGAACACACCAGTGAGCTGAACAACACCAAAAGACCTGGAAGACCACTTATGACAAATGTGGTGGATGACTGAAGAATTCTTTCCCTGGTGAAGAAAACCCTTTCAGAATAACAGGTCAGATCAAAAACACTCTCCAGGAGGTGGCGTATGTGAGTCAAAGTCAACAATCAAGGGAAGAGAATACAGACGATTAACCACAAGGTGTAAACCACTGGTGAGCCTCAAAAACAGGAGGCAAAAAACATCTTAAAAAAGCCTTTACAGTTCTGAAACTACATCCTAGGACAGATGAGACAAAGATCAACTTGTATCAGAATGATGAGAAATAAAGGAACTGCTCATGATTCAAAACATCCCACCTCATCAGTGAAACATGGTGGTGCAGCATCATGGCATGGGCTTGTTTGGGCCAATGGAACTGGTTCCCTTGTATTTGCTGATGATGTGACTGTTGACAAAAGCAGCAGGATGAATTTTAGTGTTTCAGACAGTATTATGAGCTCATGTTCAGCCAAATGCTTGGACACCTCTTCACAGTGCAGATGGACAATGACCCGAACCTACGGCCAAAGCCACCAAAGAGCTTTTTAAGGCAAAGAAGTAGAATGTTATTCAATGGCCAAGTCAATCGCCTGACATGAATCCAACTGAGCAACATTTCACTTGCTGATGATCAAACTGAAAGTAAAATGTCCCAAGAACAAGCAGGAACTGAAGACATTCACAGTAGAGGCCTGGGAGAGCTTCACCAGGGATGAAACCCAGTGTCTGTAACGTCTGTGCCTTCTAGACTTCAGGCTGTGATTGACTGCAAAGGATTTGGAACCAAATATATATATATATATATATATATATATATATATATATATATATATATATATATATATATATATATATATATATATATATATATATATATAAAAAAACAAACTCTTCCTCACCCTCCGCGGGCGGTCTCTTTTTTTTTTCCTCCTGCTCGGGTCCTCTACCAGAGGCCTGGGAGCTTGAGGGTTCTGCGCAGTATCTTTGCTGTTCCTAGAACTGCACTTTTCTGGACCGAGATGTCTGATGTATTTCCTGGGATCTGCTGGAGCCACTCCTCCAGTTTGGGGGTCACTGCCCCGAGTGCCCCAACGACCACGGGCACCACTGATGCCTTCACCCTCCAGGTTTTCTCCAGCTCTTCTCTGAGCCCCTGGTATTTCTCTAGTTTCTCATGTTCCTTTTTCCTGATGTTGAAGTCGCTTGGTATTGCTATGTCGACCACAATGGCTTTCCTCTGCTCTTTGTCCACCACCACAATGTCCGGTTGGTTCGCCATTACCATTTTGTCCGTCTGTATCTGGAAGTCCCACAGGATCTTGGCTCGGTCATTCTCGACCACCTTTGGAGGTGTTTCCCACTTTGACCTTGGGGTTTCCAGCCCATACTCTGCACAGATGTTCCTGTACACTATACCAGCCACTTGGTTATGGCGCTCCATGTAAGCTTTCCCTGCCAGCATCTTACACCCTGCAGTTATGTGCTGGATTGTCTCATTGGCCTCTTTGCACAGTCTACACCTGGGGTCTTGTCTGGTGTGGTAGATCTGGGCCTCTATTGCTCTGGTGCTCAAGGCCTGCTCCTGTGCAGCCATGATGAGTGCCTCTGTGCTGTCCTTTAGTCCGGCTCTGTCTAGCCATTGGTAGGATTTCTGTATATCCGCCACTTCAGTTATGTTTCGGTGGTACATGCCGTGTAGGGGCTTGTCCTCCCATGACGGGACCTCCAGCACCTCATCTTCTGTTCCCCATTGTCTGAGACATTCACTGAGCACGTCATCTGTCGGAGCCTTGTCCTTGATGTACTTATGGATCTTGGATGTTTCATCCTGGATAGTGGCTCTCACACTCACTAGTCCTCGGCCTCCTTCCTTACGGCTAGCGTACAGTCTCAGGGTGCTGGATTTGGGGTGGAACCCTCCGTGCATGGTTAGGAGCTTTCGCGTCTTAACATCTGTGGTCTGTATCTCATCCTTTGGCCAGCTTATTATTCCTGCAGGGTATCTGATTACTGGTAGGGCGTAGCTGTTTATTGCCCGGGACTTGTTCTTGCCATTGAGCTGGCTTCTTAGGACCTGCCTTACTCGTTGGAGGTATTTGGCCGTAGCCGCTTTCCTTGTCACCTCTTCGAGGTTGCCATTTGCTTGTGGGATTCCGAGGTACTTGTAACTGTCCTCAATGTCTGCTATTGTTCCTTCTGGGAGTGAGACCTTCTGTGTGGACTACCTTCCCTCTCTTAGTCACCATCCGACCACACTTCTCTAGTCCGAATGACATCCCAATGTCTGCACTGTATATCCGGGTGGTATGGATCAGTGAGTCGATGTCTCGCTCATTCTTAGCATACAGCTTGATGTCATCCATGTAGAGGAGGTGACTGATGGTGGCCCCGTTCCTGAGTCGGTATCCATAGCCAGTCTTGTTGATTATTTGGCTGAGGGGGTTCAGACCTATGCAGAACAGCAGTGGGGACAGGGCGTCTCCTTGGAATATGCCACATTTGATGGAGACTTGTGCAAGTGGCTTGCCATTGGCTTCAAGGGTGGTTTTCCACAACCTCATCGAGTTTGCAATGAAGGCTCTTAGAGTCCTGTTGATGTTGTATAGCTCCAGGCATTCAATGATCCAAGTATGTGGCATTGAGTCGTAGGCTTTCTTGTAATCAATCCAGGCAGTGCTCAGGTTAGTGTGTCGGGTTCTGCAGTCTCGGCGACTGTTCTGTCTACCAGGAGCTGGTGTTTGGCACCTCTGGTATCTTTACCGATTCCCTTCTGAGCTGTGCTCATGTATTGATCCATGTGCTTACTTATCTTAGCCGCTATGGTGCCGGACATGAGCTTCCACGTTGTGGAGAGGCAGGTTATTGGCCGATAGTTGGATGGGACTGTACCCTTTGAGGGATCCTTCAGGATCAGGATTGTGCACCCTTCGGTTAACCATTCAGGGTGATTCCCATCCCTCAGCAGCTGGTTCATTTGTGCTGCCAAGCGCTCATGGAGAGCCGTGAGTTTCTTAAGCCAGTAGGCGTGTATCATGTCAGGGCCTGGTGCTGTCCAATTTTTCATACCTGAGGCTCTTTCTTGGACGTCTGCCACTGTGATGGTAACTGGATTCTGTTCAGGGAGGTTGCTGTGGTCCTCTCTCAGAGCCACCAGCCACTGTGCATCACTGTTGTGTGCTGTCTCCTTCTCCCATATGCCTTTCCAGTACTGTTCAGTTTCCAGCCTTGGTGGGTCTGCTCTGTTATTGTTACCCTGCCACTGAGCGTACACTTTCGCTGGTTGAGTTGCGAACAGGCGATTTACTCGTCTGGCTTCGTTGTCTCTCGTGTATCTCTTTAGGCGGCTGGCCAAGGCTTGGAGCCTTTGTTTGGCAGTTTCCAATGCTTCAGGTATGGGCATCTGGCTGTACCTTTTGGGTGATTGCTTTTTCATTGCACCTTTCAAGGCCTCCGTCAGTTGACTCACTTCTCTCCGTGCTGCCTTGATGTTATCCTCCAGCCTTCTTTTCCATGGTGGGTATTTCATCTCATGGTTGCTCTTCCGATAGCCAAGCGTCTCTAGGATCACTGCTGCTGTGGAGTATATCAGCTCATTGGTTTCAGTGATGGTTGATGTAGGAATTGCTCTCAGAGCTGCATTCACATCTTCTAGGAGACTTTCTGACAGTACTTCTCTCAGCCTCTGTAATTGGCTTCGGGGTTGCCTGCTGGACATTTTTGCCATGATCTTATTTTTCAGGTCAGTCGCTGCCTCGTTCAGCGTGATTGCGCTTATTGGGGCTTCGTACCCAATCTCCATTGGGAGGGCTGGTGTTAACTCCCCTCTGACCTGGTGTCCTGGCTCCCCGTTGCCGGAGCATTGGTGTTGTACCTCGTCAATCTCAAGTTGTGATAGCAGTTGCCGTTTGTGGATGTTGGAACACTGAGCTACTAGTTGTTTCGCCGTGAGTTTGGACTGTGGGTTTCGAAGTAACCATTTCTCCCACATCCTCTGCATGTAGCCCCTCTGGCTAGGGTTACTGGAGTAGTAGCATTCCATCAGAGCCCTGTTCTCGCATCTCTCCCATTTCCGCCTTGTTCCAGTAGCCCATTTTACATCGAGGTGCTCTGGTTCCCCAGCACCTGACGCAGACCTTGTTTGGCCGGGCGACGTCTGAGCCGGCATGTCATTCATTTCATTGTCTCTCATCATTGTATGAGGTAGGCAGTAGCGTGAAGGGTCTTGCCTAAGGACCCACACTGGCAGCCCATTTCCCCAACGGGGATTTGAACCGGGGTCTACTGTGTGCAAGTCGGGTGACTTACCACTTGAGCTATATATATATATATATATATATATATATATATATATATATATATATATATATATATATATATCTGATCCTGAAGGATCCCTCAAAGGGTACAGTCCCACCCAACTATCGGCCAATAACCTGCCTCTCCACAACGTGGAAGCTCATGTCCGGCACCATAGCGGCTAAGATAAGTAAGCACATGGATCAATACATGAGCACAGCTCAGAAGGGAATCGGTAAAGATACCAGAGGTGCCAAACACCAGCTCCTGGTAGACAGAACAGTCGCTCGAGACTGCAGAACCCGACACACTAACCTGAGCACTGCCTGGATTGATTACAAGAAAGCCTACGACTCAATGCCACATACTTGGATCATTGAATGCCTGGAGCTATACAACATCAACAGGACTCTAAGAGCCTTCATTGCAAACTCGATGAGGTTGTGGAAAACCACCCTTGAAGCCAATGGCAAGCCACTTGCACAAGTCTCCATCAAATGTGGCATATTCCAAGGAGACGCCCTGTCCCCACTGCTGTTCTGCATAGGTCTGAACCCCCTCAGCCAAATAATCAACAAGACTGGCTATGGATACCGACTCAGGAACGGGGCCACCATCAGTCACCTCCTCTACATGGATGACATCAAGCTGTATGCTAAGAATGAGCGAGACATCGACTCACTGATCCATACCACCCGGATATACAGTGCAGACATTGGGATGTCATTCGGACTAGAGAAGTGTGGTCGGATGGTGACTAAGAGAGGGAAGGTAGTCCACACAGAAGGGGTCTCACTCCCAGAAGGAACAATAGCAGACATTGAGGACAGTTACAAGTACCTCGGAATCCCACAAGCAAATGGCAACCTCGAAGAGGTGACAAGGAAAGCGGCTACGGCCAAATACCTCCAACGAGTAAGGCAGGTCCTAAGAAGCCAGCTCAATGGCAAGAACAAGTCCCGGGCAATAAACAGCTACGCCCTACCAGTAATCAGATACCCTGCAGGAATAATAAGCTGGCCAAAGGATGAGATACAGACCACAGATGTTAAGACGCGAAAGCTCCTAACCATGCACGGAGGGTTCCACCCCAAATCCAGCACCCTGAGACTGTACGCTAGCCGTAAGGAAGGAGGCCGAGGACTAGTGAGTGTGAGAGCCACTATCCAGGATGAAACATCCAAGATCCATAAGTACATCAAGGACAAGGCTCCGACAGATGACGTGCTCAGTGAATGTCTCAGACAATGGGGAACAGAAGATGAGGTGCTGGAGGTCCCGTCATGGGAGGACAAGCCCCTACACGGCATGTACCACCGAAACATAACTGAAGTGGCGGATATACAGAAATCCTACCAATGGCTAGACAGAGCCGGACTAAAGGACAGCACAGAGGCACTCATCATGGCTGCACAGGAGCAGGCCTTGAGCACCAGAGCAATAGAGGCCCAGATCTACCACACCAGACAAGACCCCAGGTGTAGACTGTGCAAAGAGGCCAATGAGACAATCCAGCACATAACTGCAGGGTGTAAGATGCTGGCAGGGAAAGCTTACATGGAGCGCCATAACCAAGTGGCTGGTATAGTGTACAGGAACATCTGTGCAGAATATGGGCTGGAAACCCCAAGGTCAAAGTGGGAAACACCTCCAAAGGTGGTCGAGAATGACCGAGCCAAGATCCTGTGGGACTTCCAGATACAGACGGACAAAATGGTAATGGCGAACCAACCGGACATTGTGGTGGTGGACAAAGAGCAGAGGAAAGCCATTGTGGTCGACATAGCAATACCAAGCGACTTCAACATCAGGAAAAAGGAACACGAGAAACTAGAGAAATACCAGGGGCTCAGAGAAGAGCTGGAGAAAACCTGGAGGGTGAAGGCATCAGTGGTGCCCGTGGTCGTTGGGGCACTCGGGGCAGTGACCCCCAAACTGGAGGAGTGGCTCCAGCAGATCCCAGGAAATACATCAGACATCTCGGTCCAGAAAAGTGCAGTTCTAGGAACAGCAAAGATACTGCGCAGAACCCTCAAGCTCCCAGGCCTCTGGTAGAGGACCCGAGCAGGAGGAGAAAGAGACCGCCCGCGGAGGGTGAGGAAGAGTTTTTTTTTTTTTTATATATATATATATATATATATATAAAAGTTTGATTCATAATTGTTTCTTTGTCCCATTACTTTTGGTCCCTTGAAAAGTGGGAGGCTCACATTAAAACACTTGTAATTCCTACACCATTTAGATGTAAAATAGCCTCAAATTAAAGCTGAAAGTCTGCAGTTTAACTACACCTTTTTTGTTTTATTTCAAATCCATTGTGGTGGTTTATAGAGCCAAAAACATAATAAATTAGTCGATGTCCCAATATTTATGGACCTGACTGTATCACTTTTCAGATTGTTCCACATTATCAGAAGAGCGCGATGCCAAACCAGCAGAAAACACTTTGATTGATTGAACATTACCACGATCCCTGTTCCTCCATCTGCTTTCCCGGTCACCTTCCTTATGATCAAAGCAATTCAGGTAATCATTACCATGGAGGGCATGGAGTGAATCCAGAAACTGTGAAGTTAAGATTCTCAACATAAACATGGCCAATTATGAGGTTATGAGCCACTGGTCTCCATGAAAAAAAATATATATATTATTTCTCACGGGAACCAAGGCTTCTCCTACAAGTTTGAAAGCGATCAAATCACCAACCTGTATTTGTAGGGCGCATAAACAGAACATGTTTCCCTTCCTACGTTTCAGAACTTTTAATAAAAGCCACTTTTGCTTTGCCTTTTGATTTGTCGTCCGTAATATTTTTCCATAAAATCTCGCTGCAAAACAAAGAACTAATTTTCAGAGTCAAACAGTAAGTGCTCCCTCATATTTACAATCTTTCAGACTTCTGCCTTCCGTGTTTATTGACAAATCAATTCTTGGAAAATGCCATCACTCTTGAGGATAGTGGAGTTTGGCGTAAGAGTGCTTTCTTGCAGCTACAAGCAATATTCCGGGCTCCTGTATTGATCCGTTTCTCCTTGCAGTTAAAATTCACTTGATTTAATTTTCGACCTTTGACATTTTCGTTTATGCGGCTTTCAGCGAGTTTAGTCAGCTTTGCAGGTGTTTTTTAAGAAAGGTGTAATAATGAAACCAAAAAAGGAACCGTGCACATTTTCTCCGGTTCGGCATTACCCAAATCTAAAAGCTGTATCTTTGTCCCTTTATTGTCGTGTTTTCATTGATTTGTCATTGCTTTTTAGTCCCATTTTTGGGACCAATAGGCCAGTGCAATGTCTCATTTGAAAGCTAAGACCTTGTAGTTTCTGAAAATATGTGTACAATCTGTGTGAGTAAAACACAACTGGTTATAGGAGACATATCATGCATTTTCTAGCATTTGGACATGAGGATTGTTTTCTAGCGATTGTTTTGTTTATGGGACAAGTAAGCATTTTCCTCCAAAGGTTTATCACCGTAGACAAACTCTGACTTATCTCGCCTTGTGCCATCTCTTGGAAACTTGAAACTTAAGCTTTTCCTGGACACCCAAAGAAACATTTTACTCATGGAGACTTGGTAAACGTTTGGACAACTGCACCAAAAAAATTGAATGTATTCATTAAATTTCTTTCTACATTTTACTCTTGCATTCAGTAGTATTCTCACAGAAACCCATTTAGCCACCCTCACCTAATGTCACTCAGATCAGTCAAAGACGAAAATGATTTGCCCGATAAATCCACTGAGACGGGGCCATGATTTGAATTTCCGATTTCATGACAGGACTTAAACTGGTCGCGTCTGGGGAGCCGGCGTTTTTTTTTCTTCGTGCCGCTGATAATTACTGTGCCATAAACTGCAGCTTAGCCATGTTTACCCGTGTCTCATCATGTTTAATGAGATGTTTGTGCGCTCATTTTCTCCGTTTGCTTTGGCTCGACTGTTTTCTAAGCGCAGTCGATAAAACTATTCTGCAGGATGAGTGCTAAAAAACTTCAAGTTGTTATGATCGCAGAGTTGGAAAAGGCCACTTAGGCTCATGTTTAATGCAACAGGGGCCTTTTCAAGTTATCCGGTGTCTGTTTAAATTTTAAAAAGAGCGCAGATTGAGACATCGTGAAAGTATGGTTGAGGTACTGTTGGTGTTGGCCGTGGTTTGCACTGTTGCGTCACAGCAGTAAGGTCCTGGGTTTGATCCCTGGACCCGGCTGGCACTCACAGTTGAGGCAGTACTGGCATACAAAGCTATTAAACTACAGTACCAGTTAAAAGTTTAGAAACGCCTTTTTTATGTATTGTTTCCATTGTAGAGTCGCACTGAAGGCGTTCATTTATAATTGAACACATATGGAATTATGTTTTAACCCCTTAACTCCAACCTGAACCGAGCACGTTTTCTCCAGTTTGGCTTTACCCCAGTCCAAAAGCTTCTGGAAGAAAGCTGTGAAAATAGCAACAAAACTGAGACGAAAACAATGATGGAAATGTGACAAAAAGCGAGAAAACATTGACAAAAAGTGATGAAAAAGTAGCAAAAATGTCACAAAAAATGGACAAAAAAATTGACAAAAATGTGACAAAAAAATGACAAAAATGTGACAAAAAAATGATAAAAATTGGATTAAAAAATGACAAATGTGACAAAAAATGACAGAAAAAATGACAAAAATGTGACAAAAATGTGATAAAAATTTGCCAAAAAAAATACAAAAAATTGACAAAAAATTACAAAAATGTGACAAAAATGTTATAAAAAATTTAAGAGTACCCAACAAAAAAAATGACCTGAAATGAAAATCTGATGACGTGAGGAAAAAGATCCTCTCGGTTCAGGTGGGAGTTAAGAGGTTAAACAAAAAGGTCAAATCAGGGTCAAAATAGCCTCACTACTTTGCAAGGTAAGGCATGTTTGTTTATACCACACAAAAGGCAACTCAAAGTCATAGCACACTTTTGACATTTCTCAATGAGCTGCGATGTTGATGACAACTTTATAAAGTATTCCTGTATACTTTAGTTTTTGTACTCCTTTAGTTTGAATTGTTAATTATGGACTAAGGCTTGAACTTAAAACAGCCAGATCAAAGCAATAACATCAGCAGCTTTTTACCATCTAAAACACATTGCTAAGATCAGAGTCATAACCAGACTTAGAGAGACTTATCCATGCGTTTGTCTCCAGCAGGTTCGACGACTGTGACGGCTGCTCACTGTTACAGGCTCGACACACGAGAGACAACAAAAGGCAACGACTGGCGAAACCCATCGCCTCACAATGGCCGCGACAAAACTGCAGCGGCTAACTGAAGCGACACGCATCCCGCATGGATCACAAGTTTATACAGATTTGTTGTTGTTGATGAAAGTGGACGCGACATGCTGTGGAGATGAAGGAGCAGATCATCATTGGTGATAGTTTTAAACGGGGAAAACATTGAATTGGAAGACAGTTTGGCTGGATGAAAAGATTTCTAACAGGCTGACTAATGTTGGGGAACTTCTAAAAGTCGTACCCTGTCAGATCGTTGTTTTGTCAGATCGTCAAAAGTCGAACATTTCTCAACTTTCTTGTATCACGTCCAAGGCTCTGCTTTATGACCACGACACTGTAGTGCCTTTATATAGCCACTAGTCTCCCATTAGAAATCATTACACTTTAGACACGTTAAAAACCACTTTGGAACCTGGTGCCTCATTTTTTAAAACTTTCTACAGTTAGATATTCCTCCTGTGATAACGCATGTTTAGTTACAATTAAAGAGGGGGTATTATGCTTTTTTCAGCCACATAGCACCAGTCTATAGCACACTACAATGATGACGAAACCTTCTGTTGGTCTGTCAATGCAGTAAATTAGAATAACTGCCTTGTATAAAATTGCTCTTTCAAAACGGTGGTAGCAAATGGCTTGAAATAGGCCTCTGTCTCTTTAAGAACCTCTGACCCTTTCCGACACGCCCCCTCCACACGCTGTCTGTGGCATCACAACACTTTCTCCACAGTATTGAAACTACGATCGGTGCATTTTATTTTTTATTGTTGGAAAGGAGCTACTGTTTATCACTTTGTGAACAATGGCCACACAGGATATGATTTGAAGACGAACCTTCCACACCGGACGCTTGGAAGGGGCTCTTGCCTGAAAAATAACTGCTGTTTGGAGGCTATCTCTTTGCATCTGCCATGCCCTATGGATCTCTAACTATACCCCCATGGACGACACCAGGATCTGCAGGAGCCCGTATGATTCAAAAGACGGACATTATCTGTGCAAGTGGACAATGGTTTTTCGAGGTTACCCCGTTAGCTTGTTATAATCGACTACAGCTCATTGTTGATGAAAAGTCTGCAATAAACCACAAATGTGTAAAGCCAGACTCATTGTGTGATCATCGTAAAGGCTGCTTCGAGTAGTTGCCTGCTTTATTGACGTTATTTGTGCATAATATGCTGCCTGTTTTCAATGAATGTTGTGAAGGTGAAGGTTGTTAGCTTGTCGCGGCTAATAGTGCCTTAGCTCCGGGAGAAACCACTCGGCTACGACTCACTGTAGATGAAATGTGAGCAATAAACTACAAAATCAACAAGCCAGGCTCTGTGTGTGATCATCATAAAGGCTGCTTCAAGCAGTTGCCTGTTTTAGTGGCGTTTTTAGTGCATAATATGCTGCTTGTATTCAGTGAATTTTCCCGTTAGCTCGTCGCGGCTAGCTTGTTAGCTCCGGGAGAAAGCCACTCATCTATGACCCATTGTAGATGAAATGTGAGCAATAAACTTCCAAATCAACAAGCCAGGCTCCGTGTGTGATCATTGTTAAGCGGTTCTTTATGTGTGTGGTGGTTTTATTGACTTTATGTGTGCATATTTCTCGTTTTCACGTGATGACTCGAGGTTTAGCTTAGCATTAGCTTTCTCCGGAGGCTCTGGGCATCATCAAGGCCCAGCGCAGAACCAGCCACTGAAATAAGTGTTCTTGTCACCGGTTTGAATACTGGGTGTTTCGGTAACAGAAACACTGATGTGTGTCTTTGTAAAAGTCTGCTGTGGCTCCGGTTCACAACACATGAAGCTAAACCTCCATGACGACTCTGTTTACATCTTAGGGCTAGACACTGCGGGGAGGGGGTTCTGCTGAGGGACAGTGGTTGGTTACTCGGCTGGTGACGAAAGGTCGGAGGCGTATCCTGGAGGTCGAGGGCGTTTCCTGAAGGAATCAGGCGTTTTATCCCTAAAATGGCCGCCATCAGAGTTTTTACAGACTACTCGAAAATACGTGAATGTGCTAAGGCAACACTTCAGGCATGTTTTTAATGAGGGAATGACATCATAACCTGATGTAAAGCTTGAAAAAGTCGATTTTGCATAATACCCCCCCTTTAAAGAAACCAGGCTGGTTTTCGTAAGAAAACATATTAGAAATCTCGTACTTAATGAGGGTTGAACTGTTAGCATTGGAGCTGCGCGAGCTACACGTCACACAAGGGCCGAGTCTACAGTGAAGATCCCGCCCCTTATGTCCTTTTTAGGAACATGCTTCGTCAGAGCTGGGGCGGGGGATTCTGTAAACCCGCCATGATCTCCCCCTCGAACGTGGTCATTGTGGTAAACGAGAAGGCGAGAGGAGGAGTTGTATTATTGTTTACAGTCTGTGATCACGTCGCAGGCCCGCGCGTGCACGTCTACGTGGACGAGTGTGAAATTTCACATGCACGAATGTCGCATAGCAGGAGGAGGGAAGATGATTTTCGCCTTGTCGCGCTAGTTCCATTGGAAATGAATTGATGCGGAGCGACATCACCTCCCGTGTGTCGAGCCCATTAGACAGCACATCCACAACCAGGAAATACGACCATATTAGCCCAGTGCTCTGGTCTCTGCACTGGCTTCCAGTCACTCAGAGAATGGAATATAAAACAGCGCTGCATGTGTTTAAGTATTTTCATGGTTTAGTACCAAAGTACATCTCTGACATGAGGCGTATGAACCATCTGACTCAGGACTAAACACGAGACTGTGAGACTAAAGCTAAAATCTGGAACAGTCTTCATGAGGGTGTGAGACAGGCCTCGACTCCAGGCTGGAAACAGTTATTTGACCCATGAATATGACACTGAAAGTATTTTGTCTGCGCTCTTGCTTTTGGCTGTAATCAGTTCATTTTTATTGATTCATTTGATCTGCTTTCTCGTAATTTTATGCAACTGTGAAGCGCTTTGAATTGCCTTTGCGTAGGAATTGTGCTCTACAACTTGCCTTGCTTATCAGGCTCATTGGCCAGAAAATGAGTTATTTCCCCCCTTTTGATTCGTTCGTTAATAGTTTGATGTCTTCAATGAGAATCACACAATGTGGCAAACTTACAATGCTGAGGCTCTCTTCTTTGTGAATGTTGTGGCCTTAGCATTAGTGACCTTCTATACGAGAAGCTCACCAAACACTGTTTGTCTGAACTCTCGAGAGATTGGTCCCTGCACCCCACTGACAAATTCACAGGGACAACCGAGTAAACCTCCCTTAACCTCGCTGCTCGAACTTTATTTAATGTAACTTTAAGCTTCAATCTCTACACTGACATACCACATGTCAATCCTCCATCACAACAAAACCTCTCCAAACTGTTGTTCGTATCTCTATAGGGTCCGCCATGAGGCTGTCTCCTGTTCTCCTAAAGTAAGTTCAGAGAAGTCTCCTTTGCTTTCAGTTTTTGGGCTGTCTGGGTACTTACTTTTTAACCTGCTTACGTGCACTTTGGAAAAACAGAGCTCGTGATTGCATTTGTCAATCTGAAACTCTCGACAGCGTTCAACTTTCCGCGCGATATATTGCCTTCCCGCTGAAAGAACTTCGCCCCCGGTCTGGTTCAGTCTCCTGAGCTGACGCTTCATAATACCCGGCGTTTAGTGAAGCCGGTGGAGCCTGCTCATCGATGTCGTCTGGCTCTCGGAACTGGTGGTGACTTTCTCATTTCGCGGAAGTCGCAGAGCTCTCTACAGCCTGTCTGTCAGGTCAGAATCACAAATCAGACTTTATTTTTTGCCCAATCTTGCATATTCACTTTGGTCTTTGTGCTTGAGAGTATTTCATTTGAGTTATATAGATAAATAATCTCTTTATGATGAGGTGCTGCCTGGAGAATAAACGGGGAGCTTCAGCTAAAAGTGATGAGCGAGTAAATATCACAGAGGTTCTAGTTGGAGCCTCCACACTCGTACTGCACTGTGATCCGTTCGCAGCTGTGATTGCTTCATTAGCTTCTAATGCATTTAAATGTATGCTAATGTCGGCAGTTTTTGCTAATTTGCTAACCACGATTAGCATTTTCACATTCCAGCATCGAGAATGTGTAAACCAGAAAAAAAAACATGCAACGCCGTCTCTCTGGGAATAGGCAGCAACATTCACAACGAGATGAGATGAGTCGAGTCTTCATCTGGAAATGGTTTTCAATACAATTTCAACGCAGGCGAAGTTTTGTGGAGCAAGTGTGGCCCATATTTGAAAGAAAAAAAATATATAAAAATGGTCATTAAATTAGAGAGGAAAATAATATTAGGGAACAACTTTTACGCAAAACTGCTACTGAATATGTATTTTAGATCATCGTGTTGGTATTTTCGGTGAACGTATACAGTTATAATTATTGAGCGATGTCTGTCGTGGCGAGCGTCAGTCAGCCAGCCCGCAGGAAGCGGAACTAACGCTCAGCCAGCGGGGTGCGCCCGGACGGGTTTTAGTGAAGCACTTCCGCCTAGGTGGACGCACAAACTAATCACCGCGGGTGCGAGGGACGTCTCTGTGCTGAGATCGAGAAGTTGGACAAAGCGGGGACTCAAATTCAAGTACTGGGGGACTACCGGTAAGAGGCAACGCTTGTCCGTACAATTCTTAAAGGCGCCTCGTGGGTGTGGCGCCAGGGTCTCATCTCACGGGGGAGGTAAACACCAGAGACTTTTATTTATACATCTAAAGAATAGTGATCAAATGCACTTTATTAAGCACCTTAAGTAATTGGATTTGGTTGTAGCTATAGATTTATTTTGTATATGATTTTAGCTGTGTTGTTCATTGTACTTATCTCTTATGGGTTTGTGTACACTGATTGAAGGTTTTCACCTGATGAAAAAAAAAAGGGAAATAAAAAGAACAATTTTCCAAAACATCTGAGTGGAGTCGTTAATACCCAGTGAGTCCCTTCCCAAGCAAGTCAGGGGATTGTCCAAAAAATTGATTGACTTGACAATGTCATAAGTTTCAAATAAATGTAGTTATAATGCCACTTTGAATCTAATGAGGAGGGGTTTGAAACCCAGCTCCTCAAGGTGCACACTGTCGTTGTGTTCTTGGGCAAGACACTTCACCCACATTGCCACCAGTGTCTGCGTACACTGGTGTCTGAATGAGAGTGTGAATGGGTGAGTGGTTCCTTCCTGTAAAGCGCTTTGGGCCTGTGAAGGTTGAAAAGCATTGTTAAAGTTGAGACCATTTACCATTTATTGCTTTTTAATGACATTTATTATACGGCTCTTCACAACGTAAGTAGAAGCTCCATTGATTTGAATGGGATTTCCCAACGTTCTACCGGTCATTATTTTCTGATAAAGGACCTCTGAAAAAAATAATGACCGCTGCCCATGGCAACGGAGTTGGTGCTTTCATATCTATCTCACTATCTCTGTCCCCATCACTGAGAGAGAAGTTGGGGGAATTGCTCGTGAAGTTAGCGTGAGTCTGACTTTCAACTTACCAAGAGATTCACCACCATTCCTCCTCTCCAACTGCGCCTTCAACTAAGTAGCTAGGCTAGCTACTAGACTTGCTGCTTATAGCCTAGCAAAACGTTGCCGAGCAACGCGCAAACTTTTAGGAACTATTTGTCGCGGAAGTCATTAAATAAACCTTTCGACCTTCATAAAAGTGTACGAAGTTTATGTTGTGTGTGTTCAGTTGGCAAATGGCCGTATAATAAGCGGGATAATGTATAGAACGCTGGTCATTATCGGGAAAATAAGCACCGACAGGGCGAACTGGACCCCGATTCGAAGCGGAGGGGTCTTGTTTCGCCCTGAAGGTAATGACCAGCGTTCTATACATTATCCCTTACTTAAAGGAACAGGCCACCGTTTTTCTATACTGAGATATGTTCTTACCTGAGCTGAGACAAGTTGATATATACCTGTCTGGTCTTTGTGTGTTCCCGTGGAAGGGCTTGGTCGCTTCTAACTTCACCCCCGTTTGGAGCTATAGGAATATCCTGGGAGAGGCCAAATGCTAACAACATCTTTGGTCGTTTTGTGTGACTGAGCGCACACACAAAGACTAGGCAACTTCAATGTTCAATGTTCAAGTAAAAACATTTCTCAGTATGGAAAAACAATGGCCTGTTCCTTTAATGCCTTGATTTTGGCAACATTCACTGAATGACTTTTAATGCTTTGCCCCGCAGGGCCTGTGGATTCGGGCAGGTCGGGTACCTCAAATATATGGCAAACTTTGGGTGCGGGTGGGTCGGGTTTAGCCTGGCCTTGTGTTGTAGGTGACGTCAAGCATTTGCGCCGCATTTGCTGGTTGCAGTTTGGCAATGGCGGCGGATACGAAAGAAATGAAAGCTCTTTAATCCATTCTGGCTCGGCTCCCAAATATCCAGAAATTGAAATTGAAGCCTTGGAATGCGCAAGGAATGCTCCTAAGAGTTATGATGGAGTTATGATAGAGTCATGATAGCTGCTTCACTCACTCGTGCGCATTGCATATGTCACGACTAAACACTAGCGAAACTCAGATCCATTCGTTTCAAAGGAGTTCACCCCTCCCACCTGATAGCGGAGCTCAATAGTGAAGGTCTAGATCCGTGTACGAAACGCAATGAGCATGAGGATATGAGGGTATGGTAAATCTTCTTTTGTCCTAACATTGTTGGCTTACAACATGCATTGCCTACTTATCCATTAATGTCACACAAAGTCGGCTGTGTTATGTTGAATGTTTAGTTTCATGGGGTTCTCATTAGCATGGTTTGTTTAGACGTCCCCAAGCACATATGCAACAGGCACACGTGATGAAAACAATTCAGCAGCAAGATGCAAGGTCTCACTTAGTTTGACAGAGAGAGTTGTCCATGACGTGGTAGAAGTAAAGCCTCATGATAGTCTCTGCTCCTTGTTTCCTAATATGTTCATAAGCAATTTCAAAGGTTCCTCAGCGGCGTAGCAGCAAAACAAAGCATCAAGCGCTAATTCTTCATTGTAAACCCGTGGTCAGGTGACGCGCTTCCGTTTGAGTGGCGGCAGCTGCGGGTTCGGGTCAGCAAACTCAGACTCATTGTTTTGGGTCGGGTTTGATTTACTTTGGGTCGGGCTGGGGGGAAAAAAGCCGACCCGCGCAGCTCTAGTGTTCAGGTTATGGTGGCCTGACCTGAGATGTCCCTACATCTGCTTTTGTACTGGCTGTTAATCCACCCTGTGGCCACTTCTAATCCCATAAAACACCAGAACAGTGCCTCTGTATTTCCTGCCTTTCTTTTATGAACTCTTACTTTACTGTCTCTTCCACAGCATAACAAATTGCTCCGTCTTGAGTCCAGACGCCTTTAGATAAAATATGAACCCGTCCCGTCTTTTTCTTCAACCTACCTCGGGTCAGGGTCCATGTGTATGTATACATCAGCGGAATCCAATAAAAGAAAGGCTACAATCTTAACCATCCATATTTCATGTCGCCGCCTTTTTGATACCTCCCTATCTGCTGCTCCCATGTGCCACTATTTCTCCGCCACTGGCTTTGAAGGTGTGGAGAAAGGGCTAGGGAACTTTGTTATCGGCGGAGCTTGCGCAGGACCCGCCTTATCACGTATGCATTGGCAAGAAGGTGGGTGTGATAGGGCCAATAAAAGGGGGCCATCGAGGAGGGTAGAGGTCTGGGTGCAGTTTTATTAAGCTGTCACAGAATGAGGAGGAGGGAGAGATCAGAGTTGTCAACCTTGGCCCCGACAGCGCGCCCAGACGACGCCCCCAAAGCAGATTCTAAAATTAGTTTCCCATTAGGCGATACATAGACATAGACAATGTAGAGCTGCAACAGAGGGAGTGCGCTGTGAAGTATCTAGTGACTGGAAGATGTTGATTAAAATCACTTTTGAGAGATGAAAGTCAGGTTTGTGGTCAATAGGATGATACTATTAGGGCTGGGTTACACACATTCATCCAAAACAGGGGTCTCCAACAGGCGGCCCGCGGGTCACTGCTGGCCCACAAGATAATTCAATCCGGCCCCTGGCTTGTAGAGCACAAATTCCTGAGTACGTAAAAAAGAGAGTAAATCTCTAGTCCATTGCTGTGTGGAGTTATGGAATTAAGAGTTAAGAAATAAGAAATTGAATGCTTACTCCGGCCACTAGGGGGCAGGTTAAATACAGAAAGGAAAGAATTCCACACGTGTCCAGCAGAGGGCACGGACATAATAAGAGATCAGGAATAAACAACAAATTATAGGCCTGTGGTAAATGGACAGTCTGCCATATAGTAAATAGTGCCAATAGTAGCTTTCTTATACTTAATAAATAATGACCACAGTAGCTTCAGAAACTTGTGACATAGGCTTGTAAAGTGCAATACACGTGTAAGCTGTTTTTATGAGGCCACAGTCCAGCTCATTATCATTGATTTATTGAAAAAAGTTTCCTCAGGAGTATTTTACCAATTAAAACAGATTTTACTGGATATTTTGTTTATGGACCCCGGCAATACACTCCTGATATATTTTGCCCCCCCAGGGAAATGTACTTGGAGACTCCTGATCTAGAAAGTAGTGAGTTGCCAGTGTAAACCCAAGCATATACATAATTTAAGATACTATATTCCCCCTCCTTCTCACTCCCCTTCACATCAAACCTCCATAGCGGACTGTCAAGACATTGGGACTAGTTTAAAAGCTGGCTGCTGTGCGATGGTTTGTGGTCGTGTAGCTTCCGTTTGCATTTAGCTGCATTGTCGGTGCCCTGTTATGGAGACGAACATTGTCGGTCGACCTAACCACTGTGTGAAAACGCCTAACAACGGACTTATTGTTTCCGACTCACTAACCGTAAGCTCCTATGGACTTCCCATTGAAAATATTTTTGCCTCTTTAAGTCATTATTGAACACAGGCTTGTCATCATGACCTCCACTTTCATTTTTACCCTATTCTAACAATGAAAATCACTTCAAAAAGTAGTTTGATTGCTTGCATGAACGAGCTTCAGCTAGCCTGCGCTGAACGCTATGGGGAAGCCTAGCTCCCTCAGTCTATTCGTAATTTTACAGTCTATGCTCAAAACACAACTCAGAGTCTGCTTTTGATGAGGGAACAATATTGTAATAGGCTTTACATGTTTAAAAAGTCAGTTTGGGATAAGACATCCCCTCACATCAAGACCAACTCCTATCACTGTTACGTGACTTATGTGGTGCCCCTTTGACTTATGTGGTGCCCCTTTGAGCACTCATCAAGTGCTCAAAGGGGCACCACATACTATATAGACCATTGTAGCTGAATGGCATTGTACAGTATTAGTGCTGTTTACAAAAAATGGCCGTCAAACATCGGATGCCATATATTAGAACATACTCAATTGGGTCAGAGATCAGCACCCACCCTGAAGACAAAGTAGAGGCATTAAAGAGTCATATACTGTATGTTTGAAAAAAAAGTTTAGCGTTTAGCTTCAGAACCTACAGCTACAGTGAGGCCTAATTTAGAAAAGCTCAGTCTGCCATTGGATCTTTGGATTGGTTTGAGATACTCGCCGTAATCAAGGCTATACTTGAGAAATATGTCTAAGCATAAAATCCAAAGTCATTATCAGTATTACAACAAGCCTAGTGACAGGGAAAGGGCATCTGGTGTTGAACGTATTGTCTATAGCTGGTTCCAAACCCACATTGTTATCTTTGGCCAATAAAATATACTTGCAAGCTTGAGCGTTGCCGCCCCTGGCAAGTGTTTGGTCTTGGGACGCAGTGGCACATCATAATCACAAGAAGCAGGCGATAATTGTCACGTCATGTCAGAGCAGTCAAAAAGCAGATAAAAGTGTATTTGGAAGAGGAAATCATTTCATGGAGGGGCAATTGAACTGCCGAACGTGCACTTAACAAAATGTACCGTCGGCATAGCTTTATAAGAGGCAGGGGTGGGGAAAAGTCATCAGTTCTGCTTTGACAGTTTGGTAAGTACAGTATTCTTTGTGATTCCTTGCGTGGCAAATCACTTTCTGTAGACGTAACGGCCCAGTGATAAACCCGGCTTACTCCCAAGGCGCTGTAGTCTTCTTGCACAGTTGAAAAGATGTTCTCCATGTGTGTTGGATCCTCTCCCCGTTTTGTCTGCGGTCCCGCTGAACTGCTGATGACCGATGCGTCCCATCTGCGTGACACCAGTCCATAAAACCCAGCGAGGCCCACGCTCCCTCTCCGCGCTCCGGAATCTCCTTTTTGTTTATTTACCACCGGCATCTGATACATCTGAAAGCTCTGTGTTTTGCCCCTCCGCTTTGATACGTGATTGCACAGCCTGGAGAAATGATGATGACGCTAGCTGCATTGTTGTGGTATGCTAATTGCTTCAAGACATGGCGAGTTGGTTCACATGCGCCGAGGGGTAATGATCCGACGTGCACGCAGCGGCTGAGTCAGAGTGGCCATTTGTCTTCGCAAGGGTCCGGCTGTCAACGGGGAAACGGCCCAGAGATTTACTCCCGACATCGCGCTATTACTCTTACACAACCAATTACGCGTAGGAGAGGACCAAGGGGACATACAACATACGTAGACAGTGAATATTAACAAAGGTACAAGATGAAAGTAGGCAGGACTGCGGTTGAGATATCTAGTCCGGTGATCAGTTCCCGGGTGTACACCGCACGATTTTCTTAGTCTTTTTAGTCTAAGATGTTTTGATGTCACGCTGCAAGACAGAGGTTACATCAACCGAAAATAAAGTCCAAACGCAGCACTGCTCTATCTCTGAACGTGGCCTCTTGGCTCAGCTAAAAGCTCGGCTACATCACTGTTTTCGCGTTGCATTTCACTCTGCTGCTAAATAAGGCCTTAAACTGCCTCGATGGTTCCCACATGATGATGCACGCCCACATCAGGACAACGACCGGACAGGTGGAGTGCGCGCTTCAAAGACGCATGATGCCAACTGCTGAATATTGCTCCGTTAAGTTCAATGCAAATTATAAGCTCTGATCTGCATTTGTTGCAGTGAAAGAGGGGCTTTAAGGTTGAGGAGCAGATGATGCCTGCTTTGAAATTTTTATGCACAAGTTTGAACACATTTTTGTTGCAAAATTCATTCTTCCATTATTTTGTCCAGGAATCATGTTTACTTTCAAAGGATCTGTATCATGCTATTTTAGCCAACCCAAAGTAAAGTAAAGGCATTTATATGATATATTGTACCTCTACCACTATGGAGTACATTTTTTTGTGAAAAATATAAGTATTTTCTGGGGTATTTTGCAAACACGGAAGACATGACGCTTCGATTCAGTTAACTCCGCCCCCTCTCTCCGAGCTAATCCACCAATGCATTATTAGCAGTAAGAAATATAAATATCACAGCAATAAGTGAAGTTACTTCACAATGCAGTTATAAGGAGCTGACATCTGCAACACAGCTTCATAAATGGCTAACACACAAGCTAGCACGCAACCTAACACAATCCACTTTGATTCTGGCAAAGATTCACCAAGCATCCATTAAGAGACAGTCACAGAAAAACACTATTTTGGCTGATAGTCGCCGAATCCAGGAGAGAAATGCGAGTGGCCTCTTCTTTAGGAAGGTTGAATAAAGTTTGTCCTCTCGTTGACAAACGTGCTTTTCTCCATGACATTATCGTTAGGTAAGAAAGAAGAACAGGTGTGTCCAGAGTAGGTTAGAAAGAGCTCCTTCTTCACAACTTCCAGTGCAAACACATCTGTTCAGGCGCTCAGGGGGTGTGTTCGTTTTGTCTGCAGGGGCAGCGCTGACCTGGAAGTGGCGTCGGGCACTTCCTTTTTTTTTTTTTCTTGCAACAGAAATAATGAAATAGCTGTTTTACAAATTAAAATCAAGCCGTAAGGCATTACATTACAGACGTCGGGCTCTTCCTGTTTTATACTATGATGGAAAAAGCAGCTGCTCAGAGAGCAGGATTCAGGAGGATTACTTAGAACTGCGTGAATGAAGCCAAAAAACAGGGGTGTTTTTTGATAAGGATATAGCAAAACAACATGGCTAAAAGCTCCAAAAAGTCGATTTTGCATGATATAGGACCTTTAAAATGTAAAGTAGTAAAATGCATATAATGAGAGATTCACAAATGACGGCCAAAAATAGCTCATGACAGATTTTTGATGACCCTGTTCATCAAAATGACAGAGAGAAATGATCCCTCATGAAGCCACTGTTGCAGGACCTGGGGATTATAAAATTGTGAGCCTGCACTTTGCTACACAAGGCGATGATTGAGAGAGAGACACTCGCAGCTAGGACCAAAGTGTATCCTGTGTTTAGCTGAAGCGACTGGTCTCCGTTGCTTGTGACTGGCGGTGCACAGATGTGGTATTTTGTAGACGAGACACTTGACAGAGATCCTGGCTGCTGAGGAGGCTCTGTGACGAGCAGAGTACTATCAGACACTGCCTGATGTCTGTCGCAGCCTGTCTTTAGGTCGTACGACGGTTCCATTTTCAATCTTTGTCCCTGTCTCACTCAGTACGTTTAAATGTGAAGTCTAGTCCAACTAGGTTAAAGATTGAACTCCGATCCGTCTTTCCAATAAAACCTGCTAACAACTAGTAGCCTACTGCTGACAACGGCTCTGCGGCATTCAGCAGACACGCTAAGCTGGCGATCAGTATGCACCTGAAACTAAGGGGCAAAATGAACTCAACTGAAGGTTTTGATGAAGGAATTACTTGCATGTTTCATTAACAGGGTTGTGCTAGGACATCATTTTGTCCTGGTAGTTTTATTATTTAAACCAGCCCATGTAATTCCAGACTTGTACCTCACCTCATAGGTTTGAAACCTTAAGGTTGTAGGTTCAGTTATTTCTCTTTTCACATGAGAAGCCACACACGTAATCTGGGCCAGACACAGTTGGCTTTGAGTTATACAAATGAAAAAATATACTATTTATGTACCTTTTATACATCGGTCACCACCGCCTGTCATTTCTTTCTTTTTTGCCTCACCTGCCTTTTGTCAATGGCGAACGTTTGATCAATTTACATGAAAAAAAAATAACACTACAAAATAACACTACAAAATAACACTTCACATACGTGAAGTCACACACGTGTGACTTCACGTATGTCAAAACAGTGGCCCAGGCTCCAGCTGCTGCCCAGTTAAAGGAACAGACCACCGTTTTACATACTGAATCATGTTCTCACCTGAGCTTAGACGAGTTAATATGTACCTGTCTGGTCTTTGTGTGTGCCCTCAGTCACGCAAAACAACCAAAGATGTTGTTAGCATTTGGCCTCTCCCAGCATATTCCTATAGATCCAAACGGTGGTGAAGTTGGAAGCTACCACGCTTTTCCACGAGCACATGCACAAAGACCAGATCAACTCGTCTAAGCTCAGGTAAGAAAACATCTCATTATGGGAAAACGGTGGCCTGTTCCTTTAAAGCAGGGGTGTCAAACTCATTTTGGGTCGCGGGCCGAAATTCAGCTCCCATGGCGGGCCACATATAATAGAGAAAATGTTTCCAATAAATGAATAATAATAAGCTGTGATTTGATCAAAGCCCCAACTTGACTGTAGCTTCATTAATAACAACGGCTCACACTTGTATTGCACTTTACAAGCCTGTGTCACAAGTTCCTGAAAGTGCAGTAGTCATTATTCATTCACTTGGTGGTGGTAAACTTTTATTGAAGCCACAGCCGCCCTGGGGCAGACTGTCCATTGACCACATGGCTCATGTGTTGTTCATATCCTGAGCTCTTATTATGTCAGTGCCCTCCGCTGGACACGTGTGGAACTCTATCCTTTTTTTTAATTTAATGCCCCCTAGTGGCTAGAATGAGCTTTCTGGTTATTCTTTAAAAATGCATAACTCCGCACAGGAATGGGCTAGAGACTTACTTTTTTTTTTTTGACATACTCTGGAATTTACGCTCTACAGGGCAGGGGCCGGATTAAATCATCTCCGTATGTTTGACACCCTTGCTTTAAAGCCTTTACTTAGGCCTGCAGTAGTACAAGAGTGAGACTACATTATGAATAAATGTTTTTCCCGAGCAGCCCAAAAGGACTGTGGCCCACCGGTAAACGTCTTGACTCTACCGATTACCCAGCACTTCTTTGTCCGTAAATCATGTGCCTTTGCCCAGTTAATATTGACAGCCTGCGTTTGGCTTCTGCAGTATGTAGGTCGTAAGGTTGCTTGGTTGGTTGGTTGGTTGGTTGGTTGGTTGGTTGGTTGGTTGATCGATTTGCAGTTAATACTTTCCCGATTGCAAACAAAGCTGCCGTCAACTGGTCTAAATCTGAGACACCTCCAGGTTATGGTTATAAATGTCGAAAACCCTGCAGGTGTTCTTTCTCCAACGCTCTCTATACACCGCTGCTTTTTGCAATTAAAAACTCTGGTCTGTTATTACGAGCACTGGTAACTCTCCTGTCAGCGCGAGAGGGGGAAAAAAAAAAATCATCTCAGCAGCTCGGCTCCCACGGTGCCCAACAATGTGAGAGAAATAACCCAATAACTTTCTTTTTCCCGTGACCAGCAGCAGCAGCAGCAGCATTTCCACATGGTCTTGATTATCAGCCCGGAGGTGTTCACTTACTGTACCTCCCTCTCCCCAATGCCAACTCCCCGTCTTTGCTACTAATGGGCCATTGTGCATGCGCGGGGGTTGGGGGGGGGGATTAACCTAGCTTTGGGGGCTTACAGAGAATACTGGTGAGAAATAGGCCGATTGTGCGCGTACGAGACACTTTTCGGGGGAGTGAGGACACTTTAACAATGCCACTCCTGGAAATTGGACCCACTTTAGAGCTGTCGAGGCGGCCCCTTGAGAGGGAGGTTTTGGTTTAAAAATTTAACTTTAGAGCAAGAAATGCACCTACTGAGAATACACCGTAGACAGACCATATCCCAATAATAAATAACTAGCCTGGAGCAACAGATTGGTTTCTCTCTTTTTTGACCTTTAGAAATGCTACATTTTACTCTAGCCTTTTTTTTTTTTATTTGCACAAAGAGGTACCGGCCTTATTAAATCCCAAGCAGTTGTTATTTTAATACTTTTTTTGGTAAGCACAGATTTATATTCCCTCATATGCACTTGGGAAATGTGTGTGTCTTTCCTGTGTCTCCAATACGCCTTGTGATTTACAGTGATTTTTGCTCAATGTAGTCCCGTCACTTATTAGATTGGTTCATAAGCGGTGGTGCGCACCAAGGTCAGCGGCGCTTTTACGAGCTGCACCAATGAAGCGTAGTAGGAAATGCATCAGCGTTACCTTCAGGCGGGAGTGTGAAAACATCCTTGGTTACCTACTTTCCTCAGCGGGCATGGACAAACTTTCACACTGGGTTTTTGAACTGAGCCAGGCTAGGTGCAGTTTGGGGCCATTTAAACAAAATTCTCAAATTGTTGAAAATAGCTGCAATTATGCACTTTCTTCATGATAAATCGTCGTTGCCCACTCATTTTACCCACAACATTTGGGGTTTGGTCATGCTTAAAGGGCTAGATGGACCATATTTGGCCCCCGAACCTTAGTTTGTCCACCTCTGTTCCAGCTACTGACACCTGAGTTAGACAGTCAGAGACCTTCTCAAAGGCTACGTAGATAGTAGACAATGCAAATTACATAGGCCCCAAAGACTGTGAAAAACATGGATATAGCGTCAACTATCAGCTGCTGAAGCCTAATAGGAAGTGGGGGCAGGCTTCTATAATGGACTTTTCAGCCCTCTAACGGTCATTATTGACAACATTGACCTATTTTTCTCAGGTGGATCTGATACCACCAAGTAATTAATGAATTGAATCCAGGGCCAATGTCAAAGTTGTTTGCCCAGGACCAGGGTTAGGGTTAGGATTAGGTTGATTGGGTGGCTCTAACATTTGTCCTGGGCAAACAACTTTACATTGGCCCCTGACTTTGTCTTATCATGATACAATACTTATTTATCTGTAGTCTGTTCATCACTATTCACATGGTGTCTCCTGTCCCACTCCCCCTCGGGAGTGCCTGTCTAGATCGAACGGAGGAACCTGCATTCTGGAATCTGAGGACTGGATGGTCTACAATCTTGGCCCGTCTGCTGAGGGATCCTTCGGCCCTGGGTCTCTATAGCCTGTCCGTCCATGGGAGTGGATCTCTCCTTCTGTGGTTCTCCCCAAGGTTTCTCTTTTCTCCTGCCGGGTTTTTGAGTTTTTCCTTGCCGTGCTGGAGAGTCTAAGGACGGGGGACGCCCACGCCGCTCGTCGCTACCTCCTATTGGACATTATATTTGCCATTATAATTAATTGTCATATTTATTGCTCTGTTTTATTGCCTTGATGTTTGGTGCAGCTGTGAGGCGACTTCTGTTGTGATATTGGGCTATACAAAACCATTAAACTTGAAACTTGACTCGCTTTCCACGTGCAGGCGCATCTCGGCTGAATGGCTCTTTCACCCACTTAGTCGAGCTTTTCCATAACAAAGGCCAGTGCCAAACCGGTCTGACCAGGTGTAGGTTTTGGGACCTCTGGCTGTGGCCAAAGCACACTAGTCCGTGTCTGATGTGACGTGAACAGACTCTGGCCTCTGATCGGCCACGAGAGAATGGACAGCCCTAACTATTGACACGCGGGTCATACGGATTTAATAATTCACAACATCACGCAGCTGTTCTAAAAGGGGATTTGCCAATATTAGCATGTAGCCGCTGTTAGCGCAGCTTTAGCTGATGTTAGCATAACATTTGTATTTAGCTTAGCTTCATAGTTGTATTTAGCGGTTTCTTTTCTGCTTGGCACCTCTGAATGATTCCGTAAGTCCCACCAGAAGGCAGCATTTGTCCACATTTGTTCACATCGCGGCTTACAAAACTTTTAATGACGATCTGTACAGCGTCCTCCTTCGTCCTCCACGACAAATGCAGGTGTGTGTGTGGTGGAAACAGAAGTGTGTCGCTGCTTTATCACTTGGTGATATCAGATTAACCATTTTTCTCCTTTTCGTTATTTTATTTCTATTTCTTCTAAACAAAGGAGCTGGCTCCAAAAAAACAGCTGAAGTGCTAACATGAAGGAGCCTCAGTTAGGCTAACGCTGACGTTAAGTCCATCGCTATTCTACACTATGCCATCCGACTAATTCTCAGCGGTATGACACTAATAACCAGTCGGGGGCAGGTTCCAGTTGGTTTAGTTCAGAAACACAGACAACAATACACATGAAGCTTATCTGCCGAATATAAACTTTAAAGTGGTGTGAGCACTGCTAATGGGATCACCCGTCCGTGGAGCAGTTTTGATTCAGACTATGCTTCTCATTTACCTGTGTGATCCCGTCTCTGCACAGGTCCCTAATGGCCTTCTAACTTTCACTTCAGCCGTGTGCTAAAGGTCACCGCCAGAGCTGTTACACTGTCAGCGCTGGCTCTAATTACCAGACTATACACAGGCCAAGCCCGCCGCCGCACAACCTGGCTGCTCCTCCAGCCACCCCACACTTAAAGGGCTTATTATTATAGTATTATTGAGCATTCTAACAACAACAAAACAACACTGTGTGCTACGAAATTAGGGTAGAATTAGGTTTTACGTCTTTTTTTAGCGTTCTCTTCAAGCTGCGATGAAATACTCCTCCACTGGATCCGAGCTCAGACTTGTAACTGAATCAATATTTCAGCGTGAAGCTGTGGAGATGTTCCGTTTAAGGCTGAGGAGTATCATTTTGCATTCCTTTCACTCTTATCAATAAATGAATGAGGCTTGAATACTTAACCGTGACTTCAGATGTCGGGACAAGAGCATAAGCGTGTTGGATAGGTTGTTGAATTATTTGTAAAACATTCCCCCTCATGTGGTTGAGTAGCTCTTCAATAAAGAATGTTTACAGAATTCACAGAGACGGAGCGATGGGGACGTGCGATACAAGGTTATATTCAAACTTCTGATTGGTTTCCAAAGCTGGTACAGATCGATTTAGGGAACTGAAGTTTCACTGCTAGTACTTTTTGTCCTTGTGTTAATTCATTTGGTGCCATTTCTGAAACTCCACGTGCATTCATGCCATTGTAGAACCTCTTTATCCCATTGCAGCAGCAGGACTCAAGAATATGCCTTTGTCAAGTTGACGTAAAGTGAACAAACAAGTACATTTTTAAACATGTTAACAAAAAATCACTTGTATCAGAAGTTGGCTTTGCACATTCTTTTGTTTGGGGGCAGCTAAAAGTTGGTATTCATTCCTTAATATCTTAAAATGTATGAAAAAAATCATTACAATGTCTAATGTAAAGAACTTGAATACATCACCCCAAGTGTCCCCCAAATTCTGGCCTTCCTTGGCGTGGGAAGCAGGGATTTTAAGAATGTGATATTTCATGATTCTTTTGACATTGGCAATATATTTACTGGGATACACTACACGATAAGCTCAATCTACTTAAAGTGATAGTCTGTAAGTTTGCAAAGTGAGTAGAGCAGGGACAGAAGTAAACGATCCTCCCCCTCCTCCTGATTGGACCTGACGGGCTGGTTCACAGGACAAGCTCGTCTCATTGGTCAACGCGGGAGGATAGATACAGACGGCATCTCTGGAATCATATATATGGTCATGTTTGAAGCAGTTGTGGGGGAAAACAAAGAAGAGAAACATCTAAACTTTCTATTTAAAAGCTACTTTAAGAAATGCTGAATTATGAATATACTTTCAACAGCCCATAGTGACTTATATAACGGAGAATGCTAACATGATGATTCATGCTAACGCTAGCTACGACTGCTGTTTTTTCGCTTCAACTGAATCTGCTTTAAAAAAAAACATCTGTATGGACCTGATTTAGACTTATTTGTTTGTGATAAATAAGTTTATTTTCCACCAGAAAATGGCTAAAAAGAGTGAAGATTTCCAACATACGAGGCCACGCCCCCTTGTATGAAGCGATGCCGTCTGTATCTACACTATACTAAATATATTATTACTTACTTTACATCAGAATGCAAGACCAAGTGGTTGATTTTACACACTTTATGAAATGTGTAAAACATTTAGGGCCAGATCTTGTGACTGGCGCAGTCCGTGCGCACCTCTAAACGCAACGTGGTACATGCGCGATCTTGCATGTGGCGCAGGCTTTGCGTTTAAGGCTGCGCCACTAGGGAGAGGGCGTTATTTAAGAAAAAGAGGCCGACTGAGGCGTGGTTCATTAAAAGTAGCACTCCTACTATTCTTTGACAACCTTCACATTATTTTCCTCTTTACATCGCGCTGCCTTGTTGTCTTCCTTAGAATCGACGTCAAATTGAAAACAAAAGCGAAATTGCCTTGAAAAGTCTTTTTGAGCGTATTACGCACGGGTTTACTTTGATACTATAGATCAACGCGAACACCCCCAACACCAAAACAACAACAGTTTTCCATAAATAAACCACACACTCCTTCAAGTGCCACAACACCATGTCTAATCTGAGTTTTAAGGTGACATCGTTACTATTGTGTGTCAGTGTTTACCTCCTGATGATTTTACTTGTGTAGCGTATTTTACAGGGTGCATAGCAACTTTTTTTCCCAATTTAGCCGCTCCAAGAATCCTGCAGCTGTAGCGCAAATGTTCCAATAGCTACAGTTTTCTTCCAACTGCTGCATAACTCTGCCACTCCTCCGCAGCCAAATTTCTGATCAATTAAACCTGTACATTTCGTAACTTTGCGCATTCGAACGGTGTCCAGCGCGAGGCTGCTGCCTCTCTGTCCTGCCCGCTCATCTTGGATCTGCAGTGAGTGGCTGCAGCAGCGGAGGGACACTTTTTTCTTTTCTTTATTAAACATTGCGCGCTGCATCGCACATGTTACACATTTACAAGAGAACCCCCCCGCTACCCACCGCCTTCCTCAGGTCTGGGGAAAGCATGGGGAAGGGGCGGCACCACAACATCACAATGCGAGTCTGTCCCCCCCTCCTGTCCTGCCCACTTTTTGCGCCAGGTATGACACTGAAGATTGCAAGGAGCGCCACCCGTCTGCGTCCTCGTCTTCTCTACAGCCTGCGCTATGAACCACAAGATCTGGCCCTTAGACTTCCAGACTTTTGGCAACTTTTCTGGTATGTGGTAATAATGTTAAACGATTCTCGGTATCTGAAACGTTGGTGGTTAGAAAATGCAAATGCGAAGCAAAATATCAAGTAGCTTCACTTCCTGATCCTCCGAACGAGCTAAAGCAAGCCCCTCCCACTCCACCGACGTCTTTCTCCCCTCCCCCTGACAATGAAAAGAAAGAAATACACATCGCATAGTGAAGCTATGACAAGTGTTTTCACTTCGCAATGAGAGGATAAAGTTTAGCAAGAGATGGAGCGGAGAGGACAGCGTTTCTTGCATTGCCTTGACCTCAGGGGGAGCTTTATGGGAGCTGTCATGCGGTGCTCAGAATCAGTGTTAATGTCGTCGACTAAAATATTTAGTCTTCATTTTAGTCAAAGTGTTATTTTTGACGTCTAAAATTGGACTAAAACTAAATTAAATGTCCAGATATTTTAGTCGACTAAAATAAGACTAAATAAAAATGAAAGGGAGAGACTAAAATCATCCAAACTTCTATTGACCGTCTGAAAGAGCCTCAGATCATGTAAATCCTCTGCCAAAGGATCAGCTCTGAGCTTTGTTCATGTGGAGCAGCTCCATGAAGCAGAGGAACCAGATTAAATATGATTATAATGAATATTATCAATGCAAAGTCCACTCAATTCGTCTTAAATTTAGTCGACTAAATTTACTTGCAATTTTAGTCGACTAAAACTAGACTAAAATTGAAGATATTTTTTTGACTAAAACTAGATTAAAATCGAATTACATTTTTGTCAAAAGACTAAGACTAAAACTAAATTAAAATATGTTGTCAAAATGAACACTGCTCCGAATAGCCACTGGGGAAGATCCAGAGATCACTGAAAGACTCCATTTAGGTTTTGGACGAGAGAACAACATTATAACATGGTAAAAAGCGCTAGAAAGTCGATTTTGCAAACCTCAAAAGACAAACCATCACCAAAGCAAAGGTTGAATAAGACTGGATTTGGAAGAACAGGTCTAATCATTGAAGTCACCTTTTGTTTGGGTCTGAGGAGGAAACAAATGCATGTATCTCCGTCAGATTGAAGGCAGAATCCAACTGTGACACGGCTTTATTTCTTTCAAAATAGACATTGTATCAGTAAAGTGGGCACGCTCATGTGGCTATGTCTGTTGTGCAAGCCCGAGAAATCAGCGGGAACTTTTCAAAAGCCCTCTTGACTGTTCATAATCAGCACAATTCGGCGCCTAATTAATTTCGAGTCTCCAATTTCCATGCAGCCGTATAGTGTCGTGTCCTGCAGTCTCCGAAGTCATTTCCTCCGCCTCAGTCCTCTCTTTCACCCCTCTGCCCCGTGGCTCTGTGGCGGTGCAGTCTGATCACTCCAGCACTGAGTTTCCGCGGCTCATTGCGCACAGGAACTCGAGGGGAACCTTTGGGGAGAAAGGCAGAGAAGCTTCGCTCTGATAACAGCCGTACAGCACAAATACGCCTGATGCTGACCCGACGGTGGGTTTGCCTCCCCGCCCCGCAGCGCCCCGGGACCCTCTGTCACGGTGCTGTCCCGCGCCACTGAGGGGTGTGTGTGTGCAGGGAGTTAACTCTCCTCAAAGGGCAGAACGTGACAAGGAGCAGTGGAGGGGAACAGAGGAGCTAAAGCTGCTGTCTGTTCGTGATATATGGCCTCGTATTACACTTTATGTATTGCTATTTTTTTTTTTTTGTCCAAGTACACAGAGCTTTCCTGGATGATATGAGGATAAAAAACAAATCGTGGTCTTATCCCAGTGATCATTTGGAGCAATATCGTTATTGATTTTTTTAATTTAAATTTTCAGGTTTGGGGGCAAATTGCCTCTTAACATATAAACTTTCAACTGGAAACAAAAAAATACCTAAACTTCGCAATTACATGTTTCATCATTTCATTTCACTGAGTCAGTGTTTCTCCATAGATTTATCTGTGAAATTGTCATTTGAGGCGCAATTTTCTCAAAATGCATTTTGCTGGCATTGCGGCGACAACATCTCCACTTAAAGGGACTATACGGAGTTTAAAAATGTTAAAATGATGTATTTTCCTCCCCCTACATGTTTCAACAATGTCCTAATGTGTAGAATGAGCTCTGACCTGTTCACCACAACTGCCTCTAAAATCCTGAACTGTCACTCAGAAAGCTGTTAATTCGGGTCTGAAGTGCCGTCATGCACGAGCTGAATATAGAAGGTGCAGTTACGCGTAAGACCTGAGGTGGCAGTAGTGTGGCTAACTTGTATCTAGTCCTTTTAAGTAACACCAGACTTCAAATGCTCCAACATTAGACAGAACATTATTTTGAAGGGTTTTTAGAGGGATTTTTATTATCTGATTCCTAGCCTGATTTATTTAAATAAATAAGATTTAAAGCAGTACTAAGTAACGTGTTTACCATAATAAATCCTTTTCGTAGTCCCTGTGGGTGTAATACAAGTGTTGATGGGATGATTGGAGGGTCTTTCATCTCCCATTGGAGGGTCTTTCATCTCCCCCGGTGTCTCTGGCCAGAAAACCATGTTTGCCACCGGTGCGGAGAAAGCAATACACACTAATGGAATCACGAAGAAGAAGCTAACATGCTAACGGGCAAAGCTAACTGCGGGCTAACGTCACTTTAAACAGTATTTACAGCCAAGTTTGAGTGAAAAAAAATATTTCCATTGTATAATTGGATGTACAATATCCCTCTGTCCCTTCGCCTTTTCTGTCAGCGTAGTATTTACTCTCCAAGACAATTAATAAGTTAAAAAATCATAACTTGCTACGACACCTGCAGTTGCGCTTATGGCCTCTAGGGGAAAGAGTTACTTAGTACTGCTTTAAGCTAGTGCTTTATTTGTCAGTCCTGAGCCGCTGTGGGCCAAACTGAGCAGCATGTTTTTGGAGCACTGCCTTCCGTCTCCTCTGAAACGATGCAGCACCTCCTGGGTTTGTCCCTGTTTCAGAGCATGGTGTCCTGCACTGGTCAGCTCCTCCTTACTCCTGCGCAGCTCACTCCGCTCCACAACTGTCTTTCACCATCTTCTCCCTGTTTGTCCCTCTCTTGTAGCTCCTCTTGTGATGCCTCCACTGTGCTGCAGCTGTTGGTTCCTCTTCAGTGATTAAGAAGAAGAAATGTCTGTTAGCTCATACGCTAACATTAGCGGTTTGTTTACCTTTAAAATATCCGTGTCCTTTATGCGTACGGACTCTGTGGTAAAAAATCTGCCAAACCTCACAAAAACACAGCAAATATGTAAAAAAGCATTGAGTAAAACCATGTGGAGCACAGAAACTACAAATGCAGTATTCAGAAGAAGGCATTAAAACTTAAATTCTGAAGAAAATGTGTTTTTCTCGCCAAATTTTTCTAGGTTTCTTTATTGAGAAAATACATTTCAATTGGACATTTTTCCCTGGAGAGGAGAAACTTCGCACATCAATTACTAGAGGCAGGTGCGTAAGAGATGAGGGAAATCCCAGCGTACACAAGTAAAAATAATAATAGTTCCCGCACACTGCCAGCCTTTGCAAAAATAGTTTATTAGGATTAGGTCAACGTTTCGGTCCTGAGACCTTCATCAGGCAAGTTGCCGAAGAGCCACATATTTTCGCTGTTAAAATTACCACTAACGTATTTTAAAATTAGGACTCCCAAATCTCCTCATAAAAAGTCTCTGTAACTAATACGTCAAAAAATGGGGCAATTTTAGACTTAAAATGCCTTATTTTTTATGTGATGACATAAAGAGACTTAATAAACAATACTTTTTTTTCCTCATATTTATACCAGTAATCTACAGCAAAAGTTTCAAATCAATATCTCTAACTTTAAAGGAACAGGCCACCATTTTTACATACTGAGATACTGTACTGTTCTTACCTGAGCTTAGACGAGTTGATTTGGATAAAAAGGGGCTCCATATTGTGAGGCGTAGTAACACCTGGAGTACTTTGACAATATTACTGTACTCCAGGTGTTATTACGCCTCAAAATATAGTGCCCCTTTTTATCCACTTAGAAAATCGACATGTTTAATGTTATGTGACTAGACTTAAACGTAACTGTATTGAAATAGGGAAAACGTGAAACAGCTTGGTCGCTTCTAACTTCACCCCAGTTTGGAGGAACATGCTGGGAGAGGCTAAATGCTAACAACATTTGCGTGACTGAGGGCACGCACAAAGACCAGACAGGTACGCATCAACTCGTCTAAGCTCAGGTAAGAACAGATCTCAGTATGGAAAAACAATGGCTTATTCCTTTAACAAGTTTTCCTCTTGGTCAGTCTGCTCTACATTCAGGCTGCAGGACAAAGTGTTTTGACAATATATAGTAGCATGTTAAGTTTAGAATTACCATTTTCATCAATATACATTTAGAGTGCACCTTTTAAAGAAGAGCATTAGGGAAAATTTGGGAGAGAGGCTTGAAATATGAACCTTTCTGAGATCTAAGCTCCAGATTTCCAAACCAATAGAGATGCTGGGATATATAGTGTCACATTAGATTGCCTAAATAAGTAGAGCTTTCCCAGTTTAATAACTCTATTATCTATTCAACCATTCAAACTTGCCCTTCTGTCCGAGTGCGCAGGTCGGGCAGGTCGAGGTCCGAGTGCCTATGTTAACTGGGAAACAACAAAGACCAGGGCTCTTTGTTTCAGATAAAAACATCCCTTTAAAAGCAAGCTGACTCTCTAAAAGTCAGCTAGCTGGCCTGTACCCATTATATTAGCTCCCTTTCTCTGCTGTCTCTGTGCTTTGTTTATCCCGCTGAAAGGATCACTCATTTCCTGACATGTTGCATCGCGATCGCGTCTTTGTTGAAACTTGTGTAAAGTCGGTTTGGCCAGCCCCCACCGGCGCACACATTTTTGAGATCAAACTTTTGTAAAGTCTGTTTTGCGCTCTCCAGGCGTGTGCTTTTATGAGCACGGCTCATGCGTTGAGGTCATTTTTACAAGCACAAGGATCGTGATTGCATCTGTACTGAATAGGTTATATGACCGTATATTGGGCCATTCGGCTCAGTAACCCATTCATCATTAACCGCCATTGACTGATCTTATTAATGTGTTAAATGAAAGCGCTGGACCACACCGCTTTAATGAGGACGGTAAAACTTCTTTGAACACGTTAGCCTTGGTACTTCTGTCGTTTAAAGGAATAGGCCACCGTTTTTACATACTGAGATATGTTCTTACCTAACCTTAGCCGAGTTAATATATCCCCGTCTGGTCTTTGTCCGTGCGCTCTGTCACACAAACGGAGCACATACGCAGCCTCTCCCACATGTCATATAGCTCAGAAATGTAACATGTCAGTAACTCCTAAAGACTTCCCCCCCGCTCACTTCCGTCAATAACCTTTAGAAGTTACTGCGCGGACGTTGTGCTCCTCGTATCATTACGCCTCACAATATAGTCCCCCTTTTCATCTGCTTATAAAATCGACATGTTACATTTCTGTGTAAATATACTTCGCATGAAAACACTTCACGTAACTTTATTTAAATAGGGAACACGTGGAAGAGCTTGGTAGCTTCTATCGTGAGCTTTTTTGGAGCTATATGACATGTGGGAGAGGCTGCGTATGTGCTCCGTTTGCGTGACAGAGCGCACGGACAAAGACCAGACGGGGAAATATTAACTCGACTAAGGTTAGGTAAGAACATATCTCAGTATGTAAAAACGGTGGCCTATTCCTTTAAGGCGAGACGCTGCAGGTGAATGGAACATTTCATTTAGAGACACCATTTTGCCATCTTTGTCTGTAGATTATACTGCTATAAATATGAAGAACAAAATGTGTTGCAAGTTTTCTGTCAGTTTATGTCTCAGTTTGTGCATTTAGTTAGTTATTTTGGATACTTATGGTGCGTTCCAGGCAACTGGTAAATTTCCCACCTCCCATTTGGAACCCCTCTCGAACTGGTGAGTACAACTTGTAAACTCGGAAACCTCAAGACTGCTGCGAGTTCATATACGAGATGAAGACAGTAATGGCGACCCCTGGTCAATGCCGCTAGTGATAAAACTGTAACAAAACCACTGCATCATTGCCTGTCCTGCCAGACACTTCTACTTTCGTCCTCTGTCACCACCATGCACTTGTAAATCATTTGGAAAATCTAAAATCCCTAAAACCGGAGTAAGAAGCAGTGTTCCTTGTAAAAAAGGATGTTTTTGAAAAAGTTTCCTGCCACTTATTCTAGGGTTGCTCTAATTGGTTGATGACGTCTGTCAATCACGCCCACCGGGAAATGGTTGAGATCATGCTTGCTCCCAGACTATATGTCTTTGAAATATCTATGAAAAGCATGTAGTTTGGCAGGTCAGGCAAACTGCATCAGTGAAGTGAACGTCACTTTTGGTCACAACTTTCAAACTTAAATGCTATTTTGCACGTTTATAATTGTATCTGATTTGGAGAAACTTTCATAAAACATTGAGCTAACTATTGTTGCATGAGCCGGTTTGTTTATACGAGTTTATTCACCTCTGAGGTTGTAAGTTGTCATTTTCAAGTGGCAAAAATGCTGGTTACCATTCACCTGAAACACACCATTAGCTCCACAAACATGATACACAATAAGGTCCTTACTGGCACCTGGAAACCCTTGTTAACCTCCCAGCCCCCATCTTTACCCAAATCTAAAAGCTTCTTGAACAAAGTGTCAAAATAGCAACAAAACAAGATGAACACAAGGATGAAAAAGTGTGAAAAGAAAGAAACGTGTGACAACCCAACAAAAAAGCGATGGAAAAAAATGTACAAAGAGTGATGACAACGCAGCAACAACAGGAGGAAAAAGATCCTCTAGGTGAGTTTTGTAGGTCTTTGTGAGGCCTATAGGCTGTAACCTTATGGATTTGGGTAGGGATGCACCGATATGGATGGGCCGATACCACATGCTTGTACTTGTGCTCATTCATCAGGTCCCGATACCAGAAACTGATACCACTTGACGTGCGGCCCGTGCACCTACAGGGCGCACCTCTCAGCTGAGGAGAGAAAATAACAACAAACTGGAGAATTATTTAGTGGAAATACAATATTCCACATAGAGCAGACCTTATTACAGACGACACTCCCTAGATCAGAGTCTGTGCTGGATTTAACCAGAGCTAAATGTTGTTAGTGCTGCAGCGTGGAGTCTGCAGTGTTTACAAGACACAGGCTAATGTTGCTAAACAAGCTGCTAACTCGTGGCTAAGACTAACACTTCTGGCGACTCTTATGCCGTTTTATGCCCAGAGGTTTATTCATCTGAAAAACTAACCCAGCGACTAAAAGATACAGCATGTCCACATTGAGCGAAAATGAGCTGCAGCAAACCAATCAAAATGCTGTAGCTACTGGATAAGTTGCAATAAAAACACGAGAAAATCCACACAGAGCTGTAGTAAAGGCGAAAAGAGACTCTTTAGCTGCAGTGATAAGTGACCTTCTCAATATCATTGTTAAATAAAAATAGATAAATGAATAAAGCGCAAGCATTGAGGAGCTTTTGGACATGAGCTGTCTATGATGGACAGTGTAATAACAATTTTAGATAATACAAATAAAATGGCATCTGTTCACTTCTCATACAACTTCTCTTAAAAGTGTAGTCTACTTTACCCAAGGAAATGTAAATGAGTGAATTAACTAATTACCAATCTGCTGCGAAAAAGTCAGTCTATAAACCGTCTATTCACTTCAAAAAGAAGTCTGTTGAAGAAAATGCCTTGTACTCGTATCGGTATTCAGGATCGGCAAGTACTTAAATCAAAGTATTCATACTCGTATTGGTTTTAGGAAAAGTGGTATTGGTGCAATAAGCTGAACTTAAGAAAATGCGCTTGGTTCAGGCTGGGGGTGAAGAGGTTAAAAAGATCTCAAAACGACCAAAAAAACCTGCCTCATAATTTGCCACTTCCACAGTCTTCCCAAACTGCGCTCCCCCCCTCCATAAGGGGGTGTATGTAACAGTAGTGCCCCGTTTGGACCGCCCTGCTGGTGCCGTGCTCAGTGGCCCGTGTGTGCAGTGCGGTAGGTCTTTCAACGTACCCCCGGTGTTTACTTGCATAATGCTGCCTCCGTAAGCCCGTGTCACTCCAGTCAGCTCGGCGGGGGATCCCTGAGCTCTATGTCACTTTCAGCCCAACACCATATACTTTACGGGCTCTAATTAGGATGCCCTCCCGGTTCTTCTCCGGTCTCCAGCTCCAGTTCTGCTTGCCTGTCGCTGGGCCCCCGACTGCTTAATGAGACAGGCAGCAGCGTTTGAACCGCGTTTAACCCTGAAGGAGGAGACTGTTCTTTCACCGGATTGTGAGACAATATAACCGCCAATTTGGATGGGAATATGCTTTGATGTAAGGAAATGGTCCTCCTGCGCTGAGCCTCCTACAGACCCATTACCAGATCACCAGTCACGGGGAGAACATGCACACATACAGGAATCGAATACTGGACCTTTTGCTCAGGGCCGGACTTTGGTGTTGGCGACCTTGGCCTTCCCTAAATCCCCATCTAACCTACAGTGTGAGTGTGAGAGAGTGATGAAGTTGTGTTGGACATCGTTGCCAAATACCTGTAAAACGCATAAAGCATAATACCCCCATATTATTCTCTGCTGGATGGATCTATCTATCTCTAGATATCACTGTTGTCGAGTCAGGACTGGTCTGTGATCACATCCTGCACATGCTCTTTAGCAGCTGAACGAGAGGAACGAGAGGCTGCTGCCAAGAGAGTTAACCTGAGAACACACGATTGTTCAGTCTTAAGGGGAGAGACTACAGGCAAAACTCGTTTTATAAAGTTGGGTCTTTAACACATTGAGTGCTGCGCTGTTTTGGGGATTTAGCTGTAGAGTGCCAACAATCCAGACCATTTTTCATGATATTTGTAGCATCACAGTGTATTCTATGTTATAGCTATGGACGCGTGCTATGGCTCGTTTGAAAGACGAAACTCTAAGCTCTCTGTAGGTGAGCTAAATCTAAGCTAAACAGAAGCTAGTTTTGATCAAAATCACAGATTTTTTTCTAGATTCTGAGCTAACTAGTGTTTTATGAAACACTCTCCTTTCTGATTAACTCCTCTCTCCTCTCTGGACGGACAAGGCAAATGCCTAAATATATTAGTTTCAAATCAATTTTCTAGGACAACATTGTTGACACGTTTTCAAACACCGCCTCTGAATCTAACAGGATATTTCTCAGCCGTCCTTGGACTGATTTTGATCATTTAAAAACTCAGAGAAATGTTAAAATCTAGGTCGATCTGTCCATATCAAACGCGCTCCAGAGAGCGAGAGAGAAGCGTCGGGTTTACAGCTGTTCGCTACGCAACACCACACCCCGAGGACTAAAGAAAAAGAAAAGAAACGCAATAATATAAGATGTCATATATTTCACAAGTTTTTGATCGTCAGTTCTGTTCATCACAAAGCTACCAAAATCACACATACGGTGTATTAGAGTGTTTAGTTTTGCAATAAACGGGAGAGAAAGAGCTACAGCGTCCGCTGTGTCGTGGATCGGCCCGCACTGGGCATGAACGCGAAACAAAACAAACAGACATGTTCACTCCCCACTCCCCCACAACCCCTCTACCGCCACCAGTCGATTTGGTTGGAGGAAATGTGTGTCTCCACCCACTTCAATGCGCCAAGTCTGGAGTGGCAAGATCACAAAGTGCGAGCGCAAAATGTCACGCTATCGTCTGCGCTTTGAGACACAAGATCCTGCCCAATGTGTTAACATAGAAACTTTCATCAGGAAACAAAAAAAACAAAGCTTAAACTTCACAATAACATGTTTTATCATTGCACTGATTGAATGTTTCTCAATGCTTCTGTTTCTCCATATTTATATGGAATACTGTCATTTGAAGAGTCATTTTCATAAAATGCATTTTTCTTTTAATATAACTACAGACTTCAATTTTCCACTCTTGGACCTACAATATTTTCAAGGTTGTTTTCAGGGGGATTTTTTAAGATCTTATTCCTAACCTGATTTATTGAGTTTTGAATTTATAAAAAAGAAACAAAGCTAAATTTCAATTTTAAAAGCTATCCAAAAGATGTTTTTTTTTGAGTCATTAGGAATTGGCCCAACAAGTCGGCATTCAATCTACGTTTCATGATCTTTAATGCCATTAATTCATAAAAAATACAACAATGATGGTTCAAACATTCAACTGCATGTTTTGATTAACTTTTCAGTATTTACTTTGCCTGTTTTACAAAATTATTTTGCCCAATATGTCTAATATACAAATTTGACACCATGCCTTGACTCAAACTAAATTCATAGATAAAAAAAAAACTACCTTTGCATAAAGTGTGCAATACTGTGTCCAGATTATTTTGTGACCTGTTTCTATCTGTGAGTGTGATTTTGGACCTAAAGAGCAAAGGAAACTCTTCAGTGCTCATCTTCATGTAATCTAACCTTGAATTTGTCCTTTCTGTCCCTCAATGTCCCACCACATCACATGACCTGTCCCACTTTCACTACTGTTTGAGGTGGTCACCTTAACTACGGGACACGAGCGACTGCTGACGAGTCACGACTCTGTAAGACTCGGCCCTGGGTCGTTTCTACAGAACGTGAAAAGGACACGATTTAGACCCAGTAAAAATCTCTACTCCTGCGTCACCTCCAATCCGTAGCCTACTTTTCCTTCTTGAAGTTTTCTTCAGAGAGAAAGTTTAAAGCCATACTTCAGGGCAAAGGTACTTTTTTTTTTTTTTGGAGTCCAGGCATTTGCTGCGTCAGCCCCCCCTCCTCCATCACGGAGCTCTGATGTGATAAAGATTGAGTCGGATAGCTCCCAGGTCTGAAATCGAACCCCAGAACGGTATATTTCAGTGGGCGTGGAGCCTGCACTGCTGCTCCTGCCAGGTCCCGCTCAATACCAAACTCTAAACACTTTTTAACATTTCTGCCATTTGTAACTGTAGTTACACCTTCCTCTTGGTCATTCGTAAAACATTAGTTATGTGCCTGTACTGTCAATTTAGCATTGATCAATCTGAAATAGTCATTGTGCTGTCGCCATGGCAGCAGTACTTAAAGTCATTTCTTACATAATACAATGTTACATAAAGACTTTCTCCTGCTATTTTTAAAATCTTATTACTCATGTTAAATTCTCTCTAACTTCTTGGTCTCATCAGCAGAACTGTAGGTCAAAACAGTGATGGCAAACTTTCCTGCGGGAACAAAAAGGTTATTGTTATCCTGGAAACATTGATTATTCACGCAACATGATGTTGTCAAACTGAAAGCTTTTAATGCCCAAATACTATGGGCCTTGCCTGGCCTGCCAGACACTCCTCTTTTGTGTTCAAAAGAAGAACCGTCTTTCACCATTTTACCCACATCACTCCAATCACACACCAAGAAACGGACGCCATCACCTGTCACCACCATGCACTCTTCCAAAACATTAAAGATGGTGGTACAGTGTTTTCTTCTGCTCTTTTGTCTGTTTTAAATCATTTGGAAAATATAAAATCTCTAAAACTGGAGCAAGAAACAGCGTTGGAAGCGTTCCTACAAAGGATGTATTTGGACTGGCTTCCTGCCGCTTGTTACTGCGACATATCCAGCGTTGCTCTAATTGGTTGATGTCGTCTGTCAATCACGCACACTGGGAAATCGTTGACATGACGCTTGCTCCCAGACTCTTTGTCTTTGAAATATCAATGAAAAAGCGTGTAGTTTGGTAGGCCAGACAACTATGGGCCAGATCTTGTGCCTGGCGCAAGGACATTCTTGGTTGAAGCGAGGCTTCGATCTTGCGCAAACTCAACTTTGCGTTAGTGTTTTTGCCGGTAGCTTGGAGAAACGTGGTTCGGCAGAGGTGTCAACTACAAGCAGCGCTCTCACACTTTCATGTCCACCCAAACCATAGACAAATGTGGAAAATGCTACTTTTTATGTGAGAAAAAAAGAAGTGATATTTGTCCATACTTGATCTTGTAGTGACCCAGTGGCTGTATGTGTGGTCAGCATGGTGCCTTTACTTTCCATCACGGTGGTCTTTCCAACACTCCAGGATCAATTGTTTTGTAGGTTTTCTGGTAAGAGGGTCCGTTAGCTGTGAAAACCTAAGGCAGGCAGCTCAGCTTCCCAATGGCCTTGTGTAAAAGTGCATTTATTTCTGTTATTCAACTTAAACTGTGACCACGTACACGGTGAGATATGTAGACACTTTATTTGTTATCATTTTGATTATCATGGCTCTGCTTGTAAAAACCCAAAATCAAAACAAATAAAGGCTTGACATATGTCACTTTGCATGTAATGAGTCTATATCATAGATTAGTTTCACATTTTAAGTTGAATTACAGATATACATGATCTTTTGAAACAATATTCTAACTTTCCAAGTATCACCTGTACTGCCTTTAACATACGCTAGGTTTGAAATGATCTCCATCATCATTGCTTCTTCTGAGACGCATTAACAGAATGGCGGAGTGTTGGTTGGTGTTGAGTAAACCAGAGAGAGCGACCCACCCCACACCGTGAGCAGTTCCAAAGTACAGGGGAGCGTCAGGACTCCTGCTCCTAACTAGATGCTATGGGAAAGGCAGAAGAGTGTGCGCCCACTCCCTGCAGTCTCCACATACATAAAGATGGGCTCATGATGGAGAAGTATTTTTAGAACTTTCCATCCACAAGCATGTAACACAGTCAGTGTCGGCAGCTCAGGCACAGTGTCACTCCTCGGCGCTGGGAGATAAGATCAAGTATATGATTTGACTCATTAAAAAGACAGAGCTTTTCTTTATACCGAAAGTTCAGATAGAATTGAACTGTGTGAAGTGAACATACAAAAGGTTCGAACAGCATACAAGAGTGGTGAGAGGGCTCGCTATACGGCTCTTTTCACAAGATTCTCTTTCTGAAAATAAAGCAGGGCAAAAATAAACTGCCTGAATGTAGCTTACTTTCATAGTTCGTTTCATAGAGTCCTTAAACTCCTTCAAAAGGCAGTAGTTGTCCACCGCGTTTTCATCACAAAACTTGTCATTGCCGTTCTGGTTGTTCCTTCAGTAATGTGTATTCCAGTGTTGCACGGCTGTCGGAGAACCACTCATTAACATTAACATTATTTTTTTTCATCCTTGACGAAGATGGCCACCGCAGAGTCCAGATCTTAACTCCATTGAGAATATTTGGGATGTGCTGGAGACGGCTTTGTGCACGACTGGGAAAGCACAACCTTGTATACACTGCTCACAAAAACTTAGGGTACACTCAAAAAACACAATGTAACTCCAAATCAGTCAAATTTCTGGGATATCAGACTGTCCAGTTAGGAAGCCACGCTTATTGTGAATCAATTTCACCTGGTGTTGTGGAAATGAAACAGACACAGGTGGAAATGAGAGGCAATTAGCAAAATCACTCCAAAAGAGGAATGATTTTTCAGTCGGTGACCACAGACCATTTCCCTGTCTTCATCCTTTGTACCGTATTTTTGGAACACTTTTGCATTTGTCCAGTGTTCTCACCACTAGAGGTATCATGAGGAGCATCTACAACCCACAGAAGCTGCTCAGGGAGTGATGCTCATCCAAAATGGCACGTCCATTCATGCTGTGGCAAGAAGGTTTTGCTGTGTCTCCCAGCGCAGTGTCCAGAGCATTCTGCTGCTGCAACATCATCCAGCATGACCGGTTTGGTGGTGGGTCAGTGATGGTCTGGGAGGCATTTCATTGGAGGGCCGCACAGCCCTCCATGTGCGAGCCAGAGGTTCCCTGACTGGCATTGGGGACCGGGATGAGATCCTCAGACCTATTGTAAGACCATATGCTGGTGCTGTGGGCCCTGGGTTCCTTCTGATGCCTGATAATGCCAGGCCACATGTGGCAAGAGTGTGTCAGCAGGTCCTGCATGATGAAGGTATTGATGTTATGGACTGGCCTGCCCGTTCCCCAGACTTAAATCCAATAGAGCACATCTGGGACATCATGTCTCGGTCCATCCATCAACGCCACGTCGCACCACAGACTGTCCAGGAGCTGACTGATGCTCTAATCCAGGTCTGGGAGGAGATCCCTCAGGAGGACATCCGTGGTCTCATCAGGAGCATGCCCAGGCGTTGTAGGGAGTGCATTCAGGCACGTGGAGGCCACACACACGACTGAGGATGATACAGACTCGTTTTGAGGAATTTCTACAGAATTTGGATCAACCAGTGACCTGATGTGTGACTTTGATTTTGACTATAATTTTGGATCCAGACAGACCTCCAGGGGCTGAGAATTTGATTTCCATTTATCATTCTTATGTTATTTATTTCTCAACACATTGCCCTACACTATGAATAAAGATTTTCATCCGAAAAATCGAATTAATTGACATCTAGGATGTGTTTTTTGAGTGTGCCCTAAGTTTTTGTGAGCAGTGTATATTATTTTATATGTTAGTTTTTACTTTACTTTACTTTTTTGGGCATACCCTTCGAGATCGGGTGGGGAGCTCAGTTAACCGGGAGGAGCTTGGAGAAGAGACGCTGCTCCTTCACGTCGAAAGGAGCCAGCTGAGGTGGCAAAGGCATCTGTTCCGGATGCCTCCTGGTCGCCTCCCTGGGGAGGTGCTCCAGGCATGTCCTAGTGGGACAAGGCCTCGTTGAAGACCCAGGACACCCTGTTGGGACTATATCTCTGAGTTGGAGGTGTGCGTGACCCGGCCCCGGATAAAGTGGAAGAAAATGGATGGATGGACTTTACTTTACCTCTTATTACCTGCCTTAACCGAGTACATTTTCTCCAGTTCGGCTTTAACCAAATATAAAGCTTCACTACTGAAGCTTACAGCCGGGGTAACACATCATTTGAAAGCTAATCTTTTTCCTTGTGTTGTTGCCGTATTGTCACTTTTTTGTTGCTCTTTTGTGGCTGTTTTGTTAGCCAGAGTAGTTGCCTTGTTGAAATCCATTTAAACAATTTGGAGATACCCCAAAATAAAGAATTAAAAGGGAGAGAAAATCAAACTTGACTTTCTTGTCTGGTAGATGCTATTGCTAGTTTGTAACTACTCCCTGAGGCAAGTCTGCCTGAGCTGCGCAGCTTTAAACAGCAAATATCAGCTTTTTATTACTCCATATTAGGATCACAATGCCAGTTGCTATGACAATGTCCACTGAATTTGGACTGCAGTTGTTGACACAGAGCAAAAAAAAAAAGTTTCTGCACACTGGTACAAACTGTCATGTTCACTGTAAATGTAGGTGGCTGTATTTTTAGAATAGAAAAGCAAAGCTGTTTTCTCAAGATTAATGTGAGAATCTGCGATAATGTACCGACTTTAAGGACAAATGTTGCTCTGATTGAACTCTTTTTAATGTTTATCTTCCTTTCAGTGGTATTCTTTATAATACTCTTTAAAACATGGCTGAAGTGGTGCTGTTCCATTGAAATACGGCAATGTCAAGAGAGAATCTTGACCTGAAACACCGAAAAGGCACCAAGACCTGCAGCACAGTGGAGGCGTCACAAGAGGCGCTGCAGGAAACAAAAAAGGGACAAACGAGGAGGTATCCGGGCAAGACCCACAGCTACGCCACACTAATCTTTCCCTACTATTGTTCTGACTAATGTCCGTTCTCTGGAGAATAAGACGTATTATAATTGTCTGCTACACTCTTCTCAGAAGATGGTGAGGAGCTGACCAGTGCAGGACACCACGCTCTGAAGCAGGGACAAACCCAGGAGGCGGTGCACCGTCTCAGAGGAGACTGAAGGCAGGACTACTGAAGAATGGATTGGTGGACTTGGATGACTAGCTTTGTACCGAATGCACATGCGCGGCACATTTCTCCGCTCTTCCGTACCGGCCATCTCTCGCAGGGGGGAAAATCCCATATTCAGGTGATAGCGTCATCGCGGACACCCTTCGCGGGACATGTGGATGTAAAATCTGTCAATATTTGTGAATGAGCACACGTGGCTAAGACGGCGTCGTGAAGCGATGTAGTTGCTCCTTCCGGGATATCTCGGCCTCGCTCGCGACAAAACATCATAAAATAAGCATCGTACAGGGTAAGTTTGGTCAAGTTTATACTCTGACATGAAAACTAAGATGTTAAAGAGGGGGTATTATGCAAAATCGACTTTTTCAAGCTTTGCATCATGTTATTATGTCAATCCCTCATTAAAAACATGCCTGAAGTGTTGCCTTGGCACATTCACGTATTTCGAGTAATCTGTAAAACTCTGATGGCGGCCATTTTAGGGATAGCTTTGCCTGAGTCCTCCTAGGAACGCCCCCACCTCCTGGAGACGCCTCCGAGCTTTCGTCACCAGCCGAGTAACCAACCACTGCTCCTCAGCAGAACCCCCTCCCCACTGATGCCACAGACAGCGTGTGGAGGGGGCGTGTCTGAAAGGCTCAGAGGTTCTTAAAGAGACAGAGGCCTATTTCAAGACATTCACTACAGCCATTTTGAGAGAGCAATTTTATACAAGGCAGTTATTCTAATTGACTGCATTTACAGACCAACAGAAGGTTTCGTCACCATTGTAGTGTGCTATAGACTGGTGCTATGTGACTGAAAAAAGCATAATACCCCCTCTTTAAGTGAGGAAACTAGTTAAAAATCTCCACTTCGACCACTGCATGAAAAAAATCAATACTTTAACTCGCCTTGATAGACTGGTAGCGTTTCTGTACTTTTTATGGTCTGAGCCCATTCTACACACTAGGACATTACTGCAACATGAATATACTTAGTTTTAACATGTTTAAACTCCATATAGTCCCTTTAAGAGTTGAAAAAATTTCCAGATCATAATTTATAGACGCATTACTACTATCAACATTGTCAGGTTTTTCTAGCCTTTTACTAGTTTTTTTTTTTTAACAGGCGGGTTCCCACACCTGACGTGAGATGGGCTCACTACTGAAGTTATGTACAGGAATTTACTCTAGGCCAGGAAGTTGTCTTTCTCCTTTTATTTACTTCATTCGTTGGTTTGTTTAGTAAAAAACCTTAGTGAAAACAGAAAAGAAATTCCCAATAAGTAAAAATACAAACACAAGTTTTCAGTACATTACATTACATTACATTACAACATTTTTAACATGCATTTTAAATTATGGAGTTCACAGCGTTTTATATGTAGATACGGATAAATATTTATGATTTTAGCACATTTTACCCTTCACTTTTATAAATGTTTTGAGCCTTTAAGGATTTTAACTTTTACACTATTTTAAACTATGACTTAAACTTTTTACACAGTACATTTTAAACACTGCATTATTTATGCTTTTAACAAGTTTACCACAGTTAATTAAATGCAGTGATGAATTTCTAAACTCTACATTAAACCCAGGTAAACCGCATAAAAAATCAATATTTACAAAATAGCACTGAACACAGGATTAACAACAGAAGCACGCGCTGGCGCTTACCGGCAGTCTCTTCAGGTTTTTAAAAGTGAGTCCGTTCCCGCTCAGCGTTTTGTGTTGGTTTAGAGTCTTTTGTTGAGTCTTTTGTTGAGTTTTTTAGGAGTTTTCCTGTGCTCCTGCCGTCGTGTTGGGCTGCTCCCGGTGCATGACAGTGGAGTGAGTGAGAGTCATTTTGAACAGTCCAGGTATGTGAACCTGATTGCAAATTGCTCCCACCTGGCCTCAGACGAGGAGGGCGGCAACCACACGGGGAGGGCAGAGGAGAGGGCAGATCGCCGCAACAAACATTCCACCATCTATTCGGGGCTTGGGAGTCCTGACTGTTACATAAACTAGTAGCTGATGCTTAATAAGCTAAATCAGCATTATCAGTACGCATGTGTGGTAACGTTCCGGTCAAAGTTCACAATTACCCACGGCGATATGCCAGGTTCGCATTCATTCTCCATTGCAAGTGTGACTGTCCATGTTCTTTTAAAACATACATTTACAACACTCAAAATATTCAATATCTGTGTCACACTCGGTCATGTTAACAGTTTGGGATACGATCTGGGTAGTCCTGACCTTTAACCTGGAGCAGCATGAATTGCGCTCAGTGAAATGACGAAACCGCTTGTTGGTGGAAACATCGTACCCTCACCTCTATCAACACCACTATGAAGCAGCCCTGGCCTGGACTCTTTTGGTACCTGCAGACGGGCCAATACCTTTGACAACAGGGAACAACTTCCTGCTGCAGGTGGTTTCAAAGCATGTGTTTATGAAAGATCCACCCATCTGAATATCACCAAAGAAGCAAGGAATCACTGTAGAGTCGACTCAAACGAAATGCCAGAATGGGAAATGGGATAAGAAGACTAAGCCAGGTGACATTTACAATTCTGTGCGGGAAGAAACTCATTTTCTCTATCAAGGTGTAATAGAAAAGGAAACATGAAATCCAGGCTGTAAGATTGTCCTGATTTCTGAGTCTCTTCTATATTACATAAAGTAAAAGAAAAAAAGAAGAATTCTACAAAACAAGTCACAGCAGGATTTTAATGACTTACTGATGTTGGATTCTCGAAAGGGGGTAGAACAGTATATAATAATAACAGAGGCACATGTTGGTTTATATTTAGCGCAGTGGTGAGTCATGCAGTAAGATTGCAGATTTTGACTTCTTTCTGTTGGATGGGTGCATGAACAAAGAACTCCTTTCCAATCCAACTTCATTTGTAAAGTGATTTAGAAGCAGCACGTTGCCGTAAGTTCTGTTCAAATAGAGAATACAATGTGAGAAAGACATGAGGGAAGGAGTAAGGAAAAGTCAGAAATTTTGTTTTCAGAAGTGAATTGACTTGTGAGACCTGGCTCTATCTCTAAGGGCAGCCAACGTGAGAAGCTCATTTTGACCTTATGTATCTGTGATCTTGTCCTTGCAGACTTGGTCCAAATCTGATGATCTTATTGTGACGATGACCGGCTTGTGATGAGCTACAGTTGTTCTTGATGAATAAGACATTGTTCCAGACACCAAACACTGCACACTGTTTTCTTTGTTAGGACTCAGTTTACAAAGCGCTTTACTTTTAGTGTCAAAAGTACACTTTATTATCAAAATATCAACTTCAAAACTTTCACATAGAGAGTATAGTCTAGTGTGGACATCTGGAATGTTAACTTTTGAGGTTGGACATCATGATTTTAGTAGAAGAAAGACACTGCACGGCAACACTAAACACTGTTTAATCAATGGGGGTCATTTACCAAGTGTTTGCTGATCTGCAAAGCGAGTAGCACGGGCAGAAGTGGATCAGCTGCAGAGTTACTTATGCATGTTTTACTCACGTGTCTCCGGTACGGTGGCTCAGTCAGCTCACGTGCCCCTCAGCAAGAAGAACCTGAGTTTGATTCCCACCTGGACGGGGCCTCTCTGTGTGGAGTTTGCATGTTCTCCCCATGTCTGCGCAGGTTTCCTCCAGCTCTGTAATATAATGTCTTAATTCTATGCTTACAGCCTGATTTTAATTTGTAAAACAGCCAAAACAAACACATCCCCTGAGCGTCTGAACAGACGTCATGTTTGTGCTGCAGCTGTGAAGATGGAGCTCGTTATAACTTACTCTGGACACACCTGTTCTTTATTCTTACCTAACGATAATGTCACAGAGAAAAAGAAGCGCGTTTGGCTACGAGGACTTTATTGAACCTTCCTAAAGAAGAGGCCAGAAGTTGTTGTTTTTCTCCGGGATTCGGCGACTTTCACCAAAATATTGTTTTTCTGTGACTGTCTCTGATGGATGTTTGGTGAACCTTCGCCAGAATCCAAGTGGATTAACTTTTATAACCAACGCGAGTCCCATAATGTAAACGGCGATGGACCAGAGTGGTGAGTCAATCCAAACGTGTGTTAGCTTGTGTGTTAGCTTGTGTGTGTTAGCCATTTATGAAGCTGTGTTGCAGATGTCAACTCCTGAAAACTGCATCGTGAAGTAACTTCACTTATTGCTGTTTATTTATATTACGGTGAAGTTGTATGCGCGGAAAGAGGGGGCGGAGTTAACTGAATCGAAGCGCTGTGTCTTCCGGGTTTGAAAAATACCTCCAGAAAACACTTATATTTATCACAAAAATGAGTGCTCCATAGTGGTAGAGGTACAATATATCATATAAATGCCTATACTTTACTTTGAAATGGCTAAAATAGCAGGATACAGATCCTTCAATATGCAGCGCTTTGGCCTCTGTATCTGATATCAAAATTCAATGAAGATGGACGCCACAAAGATTGCCGTAGATGAGCTTGAACTGTTCTGTTCTGCAGGCGTCAGGAGGGGACACGCTGTAGCGAGGTGAGCGAGGATAAACACGTGCACTGATAACTAAAGTCTGCATAAGTTTAGTGGCTATTGGCTAGTTCAAGCTCGGTGACTTGTCATGTGTCGCTGTTATTCATTTGATGTAAACACGCTGTTTGAGGGGATGATATGACAGACCGAGCTATCCATGGTGACGCGTTATGTCACTACTTATGCAGCACAGCTCTCTTTCCTTGGAGACAGTCACGAGGAGTGAACCTGCTATTTACACAGAATCAAGATCTCTACAAACTTAAACTAATCCATAAATGTAGTCAGTGCATGCCTAGCTTTCAGCCACTTTTTATTTGAGAGAGATCCGCTTCATATATTCGGTTTAATGATTAGATAAAGTTACGCTGGGTTTGTGCAGTGAAACGTAAACAATACGATCACGGGTGGCGATGTCAGCCAAGTCTTTTCTAAAGTTATAACTTCAGTTATGGGGACAAATGTAATACAATCATCATCAAACGGTAAACTCACATGCCAACAAAACAGTATACTTTATTTTACAGCTTGCACAAAAAAATAGCAGTTTTCAAGAAAATAATTGAAGGGGCTAGATGCAAGTTTGCCATTTTATCTCACTACTGCCGTCTCAGGTCATATGTGTAACTGCACCTTCTAAATTAAGCTCGTGCATGACGGCACTTCGGACCTAGTCTCGCCAACCAGACTCCGCTTCTTTACAGAAGAGGATCTGGCAACACTCCATTGCGCGCTTTCAAAGAAAGAGACGCAGCGATATGGAGCCTACCGACCAATCAGAGCAGCTCCCTGAACGGGCGTCACGTTGTTGCGCCTTTGTTTTGTAGTTTTTCAACACAAGCAACCACTTCACGTAATGCTCCGGTTTGCTTGTGTTCTTAAGTTTTTCTGACATAAACGACAGAAGTCATTTACTGAACTCCTTGTGGCAGGAGCGCCATTGTTAATGTCTGAATGATACAACTTTCTTGTCGCTGTTTCTGTCGTCACATCCGCTATGTTCTCATTGGCTGCTGCACTTTGGTTGTCCCACATTAGTCCCGCCTCAAACATTAGCTTTTCTACGACAGGGTCGCCAGACTAGTCTCCTGTTTATTAATTAATAAACATCGGAGATTAGTCTGGATGCCTGGCTACTTCGGACCCGAATTAACACCTTTTTGAGTGACAGTTCATGAGTTTAGAGGCAGTTGTGGTGAACAGGTCTGAGCTCATTCTACACATTAGGACATGGCTGGAACATGTAGGGAGAGGAAAATACATTATTTTAACATTTTTAAACTCTGTAGTCTCTCTAGTCCCTTTAAAATTGATTTTGAAGACCTTCTCTTCTTGGCCCTTGCACTTATAGTTTGTCTATTCTTTCTCCAGAATTGTTTTACAAATGTGTAGTGGCAATTACAATAAGGTAAAATATTTCAAATTTAGAACAAAAAAATGCTTTGTCCAAAGTAGGGTTCGCGAGCCTAACTTGGCCTGTCAAGAGGTTTTATTGGATCCTAGAGGGAGCGCCATTAACATTTTGAGAACTGACTTGAGAAAATCACTTGTTAAATGTTTTACCACTATTTTTGAGTTGTTGTGTGTTAGTTTTGAGAATAATGTTGGAGCAATGTGAGGAGAAATTAGTCAAAAATGTGTCCAGTCACCTACGAAAGGTGTTCAAACCATGGCTTGTGTTGAAGGTTGTGACAGCAGAGCCCTGTTTTTTGAGAGATGTGTGCAGACCGTCGGTGGCTGTGTGCTGTCAATGGAATTAGTGTCTTATCAATCGAGGGAAAAAACTGTAAGCAAATCCTGCAAGAAGGGAGTCCAGACGCGCACGCTGCAGAAATCTATGTATAGCCATCGCAAATAATTGTGTCGTCTATATTAGCTCCTGCAGGCCGGAGTCTCGGTCTCTCCCACAACACTGTGCAAAACCAATTATGTGTGGATTATGAAAATCATTGGAGGCACTGTGTACTAAGACGATACATGGAATTGAACGTGTGGGAACGTTCAGACCGTTATCTAAAGCCGATCGAGATACAAACAAGGCAAAACAATAGGATTAAGGAATCGCCTTTACGTTCCTTTGTGCTACTTTAAATTCCAGCACCAGGAAGTTTTTCACTTGCGAGTTTTGGGCTACGTCAGGGCAGCTCCTCTCATGTGCACCGCTAATAAGCCGGTCTTAAGTGCTGTTTAATGAACTATACATAGCAGAAAGTGACGGATTACACAGTGTGCCGCCGTGCGTTAATTGTCCTCATGTCGGTGACACCGGATCAGCCTGGCTTAGTTTCGTGGCGGTGGTTTTCGCAGCTCGCACAGTAATCTCCGGCTTTGAGCCCAGTCGCGTTTATTCAAATATTCCTTGTGAATATAAGCACTTTGCCTCGGAGCGGTGGAGATATGTGTGGAAATGTCAAAACATTATGTTCTGGCCTTTAGCCCGCCCAGCTCTCCCCAGACTCTCTTTGGCGAGTTTAAATCGTTACTCAAACCTTAGGCTACCTCTGCACACCAGCCTTGGACCCCGCACTTTGAATCCATGCTTTTCCCTCCCACACAGCAAGCGGTATTGTTCAACGCCTGCTTTTGTTTAGGCTTTGTTTGCTCTGAGCTTTCGCCGATGGAACTTGTATCTGCGGAAACCTGTTGGGTTTTCAAATGAAGACCTGGTTAGCATTCTTATATTCATGCTGAACAATAAAAGTCAATGAAACAAGAGAAAACTTTTCAGCAGCAAAAGATACAGGCCCACAAACGGTCAGGAGGGGGAAACCAAGAAAAAGAAGAACTCTTTAGACTAATGCTCCACAACTACTTTGACAAATGCCAAATTATGGATATGTATTCTACCAAGGATACCAAGAGATAGAGGAAAAAGTGTTTCAATGGCCCAACTTTGTACATATAACAGCCACTGCTAACCACAATGCTAACGTTAGCCTTTAGTGTTGGTTTTTCACCTCTAGTGAACAATTAATGTCAGAACATTTATAGAAGACGAAGAAGAAGAAGAACTTTGTTTATGTAGCACCTTTCACAGACATTTACATGTTTTTACATGAGACAATAATATGTTGACTGTCAGAAACACTGTTGCGACTGCACACATCTGTGCCAACGGTCCTGTTGTGTGTTGTGATAAATGATGACAACAGGTGGTTTAACTTGTGTAACACAGTGCACATGTCAGAACTACGGTGGCTTAGTAAGGCAAATATAAATATTACTGTAAACACACAGTCAATATTCTACAGGTCCCTCTGACACCACCATGCATTATTTATCCTGGCCTATTGTACATGTTTTTAATGGTAGGGGAAACCGGAGTACCTGGAGGAAGCCTATGTAGACACAGGGACAACAAGCAAACTCCACACCAGACCTTCTACCTGTGAAGCTACCGTGCGCATGAGGACCTGATTTAGACTTGACTTTATTGTGAGTGCTAAATAAGCACATTTTCCAGCAGGAAAAGTCTTTAAGAAGAGGAAAAATAATGATTTCCAAAACAGACCTCCTCCTCCGCCTCCCTCGATGCCATCTATATATCTTTTCACAGGAGCTTGAAGTGACAATAATTTCACTTAAATGATGCCTGTCGGAGCACTGATGCGAGCAAAGTTCTTTTGGACATATTAATTGCTTGAGATTGTCTCTCAGAGGTTGGACTGGGTGGACATCTTTGTTAATCCCCTCGACAACATGGGCTGTGTCTGAATGTCCTCACTCTTCCCTATAGAGTGCACTATATTGTGGTCACGCCATTTTGTAGTGGTGTCCGAATGTCCAGAGAGGAAAAAGTAGGGCATTCAACATTTCCCACAATGCATTCTGAAAAGTAGTCTGCAGCGATGGTCACTAGACAGGTCAATGTAGACCACAATGCATTGCAGTCTACATTGAGAGTCGTCGGAGAACAACCACAGAGACAGGTCTTTGTACTAACAGCTGATTTATTCACTTGGATTTTTCATGCATAAACTCCTTGGATATAAATAGTTTCTGTGAAAAGGTGCTCACATTAGCTGCTTACCTTTAGCTCGAACTGTTGAATGATCGATAGCTTCCTCTCTCAAGCAAAAAGGCAATAATCCAGGCCGTTTTCATCATTCATGTAAAATCCATGTGAAATAAAACGTTTCTGCCTGATATTTATCCATAAATAGCCCTCTGTCTTTGAGTGTGGTTGGTCTTTATCTATCAGAGAAATACGTTATTCCCGGAGTTTAGCAACTTAAGTGTCGCTTCTATTTGGTCGCTTGAAAGGCTCGCTATCAGTCATTGCTCGGCCCATTTTACCGAGGATGCATCAGAGGGGACTTGGTTGTACTTTGCCAAATATATTACCCACAATCTGTTTCACTTTAAGTACATGGATCACCGCAAGCCTCCTCCTCCCCCTCATCAAGTATAACAGTTAGTTACACAATGCACTGTACTGGAAATAAAGCCTTTGTAAAATGGACTTTTTAGAGCTTTTTCTTTATCGTGTTACAGTGTTGTTCTTTCAAAAACACCCGCTCGTGCATCCGTGAGTCTTCACCGGTGGCTACGGCCGCTTCCAAAACTTCTGCAATAGTATTTGAGACACAACTGCTGCCTAGACCTCTCAGAGACCATGTGGACACCATGCGGAGACCACATGGAGTCTCCACTGGAATCGAACCAGTTCATTTTCACCAAGACTAACTGGAGACTCGCCTTATCTCCAGGGGGACGTCTCTGAGACATCTCCGTGACCATCAGTAACTCGAGTCTCCAACTAGTCTCCAGGCCAGTGAGATAGTAGGCCCTTTAGATGAGTCCTCTCATCACAACTGACATGACTGGTGTTGTAGATCAATATTGTGTTTTCTAACCGTTTCTACCTGTCGATTAGAAAATGAACATCTTCTTGGAGATGAGAAATGACAAGTGAATGCCTTTTGAACGGCGTTATGTACGGCATGTGCTCCTCTCTAAGTAATGTACTCTGTGGGCTTTTGCACAAGTCAGCCGCACTGCTGTGATTTTCTCTGTGAAATGCCTTTATAAACACCATAAAGAATGTGCTATTTGCTTCTGTGCCGTTATATAGAGGTGCGCTCATAAAGTCCGTCCCTGACATCACCTCCTCTTCAGGCTCCGAATAAAGCGGCCAAATGATCACTTCAGCTGAAGGTCTTTCACACGGCGGGTCCTTTTGAACAGAGATGAACATCAATGCCCTGATGTGATCGTTTTTAGACTGAAATAAAAGAAATAGGAAAATACTGTACCAGTCCCTGCATGTGGCAGCTCAGCCCTGAGATGAGTTACCACTAAAAGCACTTTGTGACGATGTCTGTGAAAGGCGCTATATAAATAAAGTTCTTCTTCTTCTACTGTTGCTGTGGTTTGTTACGAAGAATGGACTATGTTTTAAGATATATAGATCATTATTGCATTCAATAATTAGCTTGAATGTTAGACGAACAGCTTCATTCGTCAGGTAGATACACTAGATCAGGGGTATCTAACAGGCCCACAAGATGATTCAGTCCGGCCCCTCACTTGTAGTGTGTTGTGACAAGTTTAGCCAGTTGAGCTGGTAAACCACACATGGCGTCCTGTCGCTGGGTCACCTGCTGGGGCCTCTGACTAAACCAGGTAGAAAGACCGGCTTCTTCCTGTGCTCCAGACGAGACCCTCACATACGTCTACACAATGTTCCACTTTCAGATGATTTAATGTAAAGAAACAACTAAACAAATAACCAAAGATTCAAAAGAACAAGGAACATATAACCAGAACAAGCATATAAACAAAAACAAAAAGAGGCCTATTCCTCCTTCTCCTCAAAGGAGATAATTTTGTCCTTGAGGACCACAGCTTCAATGGTGAACTTTGTTTTTTCGTGACTCGGCCACTTCTTCTTCTGCAGAAAAGACCTCTTCGTCTTGGCATAAAACCAGAAGGGGTTACAAAAGTATATGTCTGTAAATATTCTGACTCTCTCTGAGTTTGATTGTTTGAGAGTGTGTACCTGCTTTCTTGATCCGACCTGCTACCACGACAAATCCCTTCTGGGACTGTACTCCATACCTGATAACATTCTCCGTTGGGTGCACCATTTCACGGCCGGCTGCAAGAAGCTTCTCCGGGACAACGAAACCCCCAGCACGGAAAATCGTTGCCTTTGCTCTGATTTCAATTTTTTTGTTCCAAACACCATAATCTTTCACCATATAATATCCTCCCGCTGTAAGTTGTGGAGCAACAGCTTCATATAGAGTCGTAGTAGCAGCTACTACCAGCCGTGCCTCCTCATGTTCACTTTTCAGATCATGTGTGCCAAGAGTATAAAGTGTTTTCAAATGAGCAAAGTTGCGTCCAGACTGAAAAAAATAAGGGACTTAAAGGGCCTATATCATGCAAAATCGACTTTTAGGAGCTTTTAGCCATGTTGTTTTGCTATTATCTGATCAAAAATACCCCAGAGTGGTTTTTGGCTTTATTCACGCAGTTCTCAACAATGTGTCTCAACAACAGTGTCAAACAGGAAGAGCCCGATGTCTGTAATGTAATGCCTTACAGCCTGATTTTAAAATATAAAAACGCTTTTTCATTATTTCTGTTGTAATAAATATATATATTTTTTAAAAGGAGAACAAAACAAACACACCCCCTGAGCATCTGAACAGATGTCATGTTTTGCACTGAAAGTTGTGAAGAAGGAGCTCTTTCTAACCTACTCACCTGGACACACCAGGTACAGAAGTTGGAATTTCTTTCTGGGACTCTATCAGCAAAAATAGTGTTTTTCTGTGAATGTGTCTTGATGAATGTTTGGGGAACCTTCACCAGAATCAAAGTGGATTAACTTTATATCAAAATGCGTGTTAGCGTTTGTGTTAGCCATTTATGAAGCTGTCTTGCAGATGTCAACTCCTTATAACTGCATTGTATCTTCACTTACTGCTAATAATGCATGGGCAGATTAGCTCGGAGAGAGGGGGCGGACTTAACTGAATCGAAGGGTCGTGTCTTCCGGGTTTGCAAAATACCCCCAGAAAATACGTATATTTCTCACGAGTACTCATGAGTACTCCATAGTGTTAGCAGTACAATATATCATAAATGCCTATACTATACTGTAACGAGCTCACTAACATGAGGCAACGCGACTTCAAACGGGAGAAGCTGTCCCTCTCACTCACTGTTCACGAGGCCGTCAAGAGTGGAGATATTTCTGACAAATGTCAGGAATAAAATATTGGAAGACGACCAAAACCACTCTGTTCTTTCTGCTGCTCAAAAGGTTAACTCTTGTACTTCTAGCTGGGAGAGAAAAGCAACATTTGTTTATCTCCAGCTGTCCATGTTTCCAATTTCCCTGTAAACATCACACAGAGGAGGAGAAGTGCAGAAATATCAGCTCACAAGCAGCTTCTTAAATAAACTCGTCTGTGTTTACACTGCCAGACTTTTTCCTCTTACAAAACATTCTTCATCATCTTGTGCAACTTTCAGCAGACACCCACCAGAGCCCGGCTGGCGCAGGCGCTTGCATCACAGAGGCGGCGGGCGAGCTCAGACACACGGGTGCACGTGGTTGTTAGTAGTTCCAAAAAATCACATGAGCAGATTACCAAATTGCTGTGGTGATAGTGAGATGCTACTCGTTGGGAATATAATGATAGTTTTTCCTCAGTTGAGAAGAAAGACATTGATTACGCCAAGCCACCAACTGATTGGAGTCATTTTTCCAAAACGTGACTCTTTCATTCAAATTTTTGAGCACTATTCCTGGATGGTACACCAAATCTGTCTCTCCGCTTCAGAGCACGAGCGTCGTTTCGCTCATTTTTGCTCACACTGATTGAGTTTTTAGTGTTTTGCCGTGCAGTTTGTTGTTCTGTTCTGTGCGCGCCACGTTTGATAAAGAAGTTCACATTTTTTCACGAAACCCAGGTTTGTGAATGGGTTGCTTGTTCATGTTTCTCTTTACACAGCAGTGCAGTGTTTAGGGAAATACTCTACCTAACCAAAAACAAAAAAGTGGCCATGTGGATGTAACTGTTCTGATTGGGGGCAGCTGCAGTCAGGTCTACGTTCAGCAACACTATGTGCCCAAAGAAAGAGATCAGGTCAGTGGATTTCTTCTTCCCTGATGGCACAGGCATATTCCAAGATGACAACGCCAGGATGTGAGTGGTTCAGGGAGCATGAGATGGATCGGCCGCTGCAGAGTCCAGATGTTAAAGGGATGTTTCAGGATTTTTGACATAGGGCCTCATTTCCTAGTTATCCAGAGTGTTGCTGATTTCTGGAAAAGAAATGTTTGTAATTCATGCAGTTCTTCTGTTTGGAGAGTTACGTGGCGCTAGACTAGTGCTAGGCTAGCGCATTTCTACGATATCAGCTAGCCTGCATTAAAAACAGTCTGACCCGCTCCACAGAGCACCTGAGGCAAATCACTTATAACACCAGACTAACCATATACATGTCTGTGTTGATAGAATAATTTTAACCATTTTGCATTTATAATAACTTATATTTGAGCAGCATCAGCTTCTTGGTTGTATAAGCTACGCAGCGGCGGAGTGATCAGCTAGAAAATAGTCCCTCAAAATGCGATCATTCATGTGATGCAAGGTCAGTTATATTCCAAAAATTATTCTATCGACACAGACATTTATATGGTTAGTCTGGTGTTATATTTGCCTCAGGTGCTCTGTGGAGCGGGTCAGACTGTTTTTAATGCAGTGTAGCTGATACCATAGAAATGTGCTAGCCTAGCGCCACAAAACTCTTCAAATATAAGAGCTGCATGAACTACAAAAAAAAAAAAAATCTCCAGAAATCAGCAACACTCTGGATAACTAGGAATTGAGGCCCTATGTCAAAAATCCTGAAATATCCCGTTAACCTCAGTGAGAATCTTTGGGATGTGCTGCAGAGGGCTTTGCGCAGTGGTCGCACTCTCCCATCATTAATACAAGATCATTTTGGACATTGCAGAAGCTAATAGAAACGATGCCACCGCGAAATCAAAACGAAAGGCGCTACAACCAAATATTAGGGTGACCATGACGAGACGTAGGTGTGTGAATCAAACAGGTCCACTATGCACGTTCGAACCAAATGTCGTCCATGGGTGCTCAAGAATGGGGTCCGAAAAATCCTTAAAGGAACAGGCCACCATTTTTCCATACTGAGATATGTCGAGTTGATGCGTACCTGTCTGGGAGCAAAGATGTTATTAGCATTTGGCCTCTAGCTCCAAACGGGGGTGAAGTTAGAAGCGACCAAGCTTTTCCACGGAAAAGCAAAGACCAGACAGGTACATATCAACTCGTCTAAGCTCAGGTAAGAACATGTCACAGTACGGAAGAACGGTGGCCTGTTCCTTTAAACAGTAAACAGTGATTTGCTATATGTACCTTGTGAGGTTTGTGCAGTCAAAAAAGGCATCCGAGGCAAGATTAAAAGTCCTTTATTAGTATGGAAAGCCTACATGTTTCGTCAGGGCAAAAAAATGTGAATGAACAATCATGTGACCAGAAGGGCTGTACGACCTCACAAGTTCACAAACAATGGCAATAAAAAACAATTCAGATTCTGACAATAAAACTTAACTTACTATAACATATATAGGACCATATATACAAAGTAGAAGAATAGAAGAATGTGACAATATATCTTATTTAGTTCTAGTCTTAGTCATTTGACGAAAATATCCTTTCATTTTGGTTGAGATTTAGTCAAATCATTGTCTTCAATTTTCGTCTGGTTTCAATTGCATGTAGTGGACTAAATTGAAGACAAATTTAGTCGACTCTACATTTATAATATTAAGTATCTGTCACAGGATGATAAATTTGCACATTTGATTTCATTGTTTGTGTTTTTATTTTGAAGTGTTTTTATTGCTGTGCATTGCTGTGCTTTTTATTTCCTGTTTTTAGTCACCTGGACCCTCGCACCTGTGGCAGACTGGTTTGAACCTAGTTTTTATCCAATGAGCGTGGAGACTGGTGGCGGACAATGGGCTTTTATTGGACACTGAACCATTTGAAGAGAGAGGAGCGGGTAACGAAAAAGGGGAGTACCGGCTGGCTTGGCCGAGGCACAGAGACGGCAGAAAGCAGAAACAGCACCTGGAGCGGCAGCAGCAGTGAAGCCAGAGCACGACGTACGACGTTTCTCTGGCCCTGCGCGTAAGTAACGCTCCTTAGTACTCTGGCGTATTGTGGGTTAGCTGCTGCCTGGAGTGTTTGGCTGTGTGGGCCGAGTGACTGCCCCTGAGTTTTGTCCTCCACAGCGGCTCCGCCAGCGGGAGGACCGGTCACGGCACCACAATCCAGTGAAGTAACTAACTGTGTTGGCTTTAGAGCTGCCGAGGAAAGGAAGGTCGGAACGGGACCAAACTCTGCTGCCCCCCCCCCCCCCCCACCCCCACCCCCCACCCCCACCCCCCTCTTGGGTCCTTTTTTATTTATTTTTAACAAACTCTTAGGGCATCATCATTATTCACTGTTGTTTTTGTTTCTGTAATACATTATTTGTTAAACCTTTTAACTCTGTATTTGGTTGATTACACTGCTTGCCTTGTTTTAGTTGGTTTTCCAGTTCCTAGCCTCTTTTAAAATACTAGGTGGCGTTGTCGCATTCAGGCACAGCTTACACACCATCATATTTAATCAAGGTTGATTAAATACGATCGCTTCACTGAGCTTCTCCCACATGAACAAAGCTCAGAGCTGTTCCTTTGGCAGAGAATTGAAATGATATGAGGCTCTTTCAAACTGTCAGTGTATGTTTGGATGATTATAGTCTCTTTTTTTCATTTTTATTAAGTCTTAGGTCGCATTCACAACCCCCTCTTGATCCGAAACTGGGCCCGTTTGCGCAGATAGCCCGGTTCGTTTGAGGTGCTGTGAACGTGCAAACGGGCTCTGTTCCGGGCCAGAGAAATGAACCCTTTCATGTGAAGTAAAAATATCTCCGGGGGTAGCCAGTTCAGTCCTGGTTTAGTCCTGGTTTAGTCCCGGTTTTGCCTCGTCTGGCATCATCTCATCTCATGATGAGTATCGGCTCATTTTTCTCCCATTTCGTCTGTAAAAACATCCGTGCGTTCTCAGCGTAGTTACTGTCACTGTCATATTAAAAAGTGCGGAAATAAAAACAACACAGTCACAGTCTGATCCCGCTCCATTTTGTAAACAAAAGACGGAACAGGAAGTGGAGTTTAATCGACCAATCAGAGAAGCGTGTTTCACTGTTTTTCCTGTAGAAGGTTTTGCTACAGCGCCCCCACAGGCTGCAGAGGAGCTCTGCTTTAGAATGTTGGTTCAACTGACAAAAAAGATTTAAGAGTTGTGAATGCAAACCGTGCCAGTTTGAGCTGAAACAATGTTGCAACTTTGGTCCCCAATCGAACCGAGTCCCAGGTGTGAAAGCGAACTTGTTTTAGTCGATGAAAATATCTGGACATTTTAGTCATAGTTTTAGTCTCAATAAAAAAACTTGAATTAAGTTTTAGTCAGCAAAAATGTTACTTTGACTAAAATTATGAATAATTATTTTAGTTGACGAAATGAATACAGATATATACCCACTGCAACACCACTAAAAGCACTGTAGTAATGGCTGTAAACACATCATTTATATCATCATGAGAATACAACAACACAAGTTCTTAATTTGAAAAAAAGAGTGAGGATAACCACTTCGTTGGCAGCCATAAGAGGATAGAGTTTGTAAAAAAAAAAAAAGAAAAAAAAAAGAAAAGGCTGTTGAGTCACAGAAAGGGAGAAAAGTCTATTTCTGTGTTGAGTCCAGGGTTTGTTGCAGCTCCCGACACATCAATCCAAAAAGTCTCCCGTCGGAGCAGTATTAGGTTGATCTTTTCTGTGGTGACCTTTTTCTGTCGGTGTATATCAGGAGCAAAATCCTATCAATTGAGCAAAAAGCTGTAACAGATAAATGTTTTAGCGAGCTTTCCGCGATGTTCAAAGTAGCCATGGCTGCCTGGAGGCTGACAGATGGAAGTGTCACGTACTGGTTGAAGCTGGGATCAAACCACTGACTCTTGGATCAGTGCACACACTCTAACCACTGAGTCACCTCTGCTCACAAATTCACTGAATATTTCAAAAAGAAGTGTTGCGAAAATGAAGAAGGTGAAGGTTACCCATTCCTTTGAAAGTCATAAAAATAACAAAACACTAATTTTACCACCGCGGAATGAGGCCAAAGCAAAAGGAGGCCATATTTCTCTTGGAAGCAAAAAGCGGTGTGAATAAATTAACAGAAAGTCAAAGACAACAATGAACAACCTTCAAAACTGAGGACAGCAGAGTTTGTACTTATATTATGTTCTTGCTTCTGTTCATTCCACGCATGGAATATTGGTTATGTCACAGCGCAGCAACAAAAAAATGGAAGGTCTGCATTTTATTGCTTGATGTAATAGCCATAAATAGTCTATTTTGGCACTGGAACGAGACAGAGCGCTCTGCCAAAGCTGCTCATAAACTTTAGTCGCTCTTGTGACCTGGCTTTAAATTGTCATCAAAACTTTTAGAAGCCAGTGTGTTTCTACCTCCAAAGTTCTGCGTTATATTGGTAAATGTGCACAGACACCAGAGCCCAGTGAAGTGTCGCCACCCAAGGACAAAATGACTATAGCCCTATTCTCACAGGATTTGAATGACCCGGGGACGTCGTTAAAACTGAAATTACCACAAAACGTTGGTAATGTGTGTGTGTGTGTGTGTGTGTGTGTGTGTGTGTGCGCGGGAGGTCCGGAATTCAATCCTTTTTACAGACTTTTCTCCAGAGATGATGGATCGATAAAGACACTGACAACTATCCCTTTTTCATTCATGTTGCGAGCACTGACTGACTGACTTTGTTTGTTGTTGCGAGCTTTGCTTTGGCGCAGGGGTGCCCAAAGTGGGGCCAAATTTGGCTCGCCGGAACAATTCCATTGGCCTAGTGACCTACTTTTGTTCCGAGTATGGTTAATACTAGCCTGGCTTTAGCCATCCATAAACTCCGGTCAGTTATCCATCCATCCATCCATTTTCTTCCTCTTGTCAGCTGCCCAAATCACATTGCACCAGCCCCTCATGGCTCCTCCTGCAGGTGGTGGGTCCACGGAAGGACGGCCTCATGGTTCTAACCGGGCCTGTTGGTCTCTCATAAGGGGCTTCTGAACCGCTCTGTCTGACCCGTCACTTAGGACCTGTTTACCATGGGAGACCCTACCAGGGGCATAAAGCCCCCGACAACAGAGCTCCCAGGATCATTCGGGTGCTCAAACCCCTCCACCAGGTTAAGGTGGCGGTTCCAGGAGGGGCCGGTCAGTTATCATTTCCGAAAATCAGATCCAATCGTTTCAAAGGAGTTCATCCCTCCGATCTGATAACGGAGCTCAATTGTGAAGGTCCAGACCCTTGAACAGGAATGCAATTAATTCCCAATGGTAAATATGGCTGCAGTACATTTTTTGACACTTTTTTGGGGGGCGCCGTTTCACTCCTTTCGCAAAGTTAAGGAAACACTGTTATGATGTCTTGGTTTTTATCACAGAGCATTGTAGCATCAACTTTCAAAGATTGTTGATATCAACAAAGGTACATGTTAAAAAAATGACTTATAACACTTTCAAAATGATCTTTGAATGATCTTTTCTTTGAGTTAACAAATGCATGAGGTAAAGTCACTGTAGGTGCTGTGGATACAGGTGTTGTTGTTTACATTTTGCACTATATTGTTGAAATTGTTGATTTTGTTTCAAATGTATGGCGAAAAATAAAATGAATTAAGTATTATTATTATTTGCAGTTAAATGTGTTTAAATTCGAACGTGGACCTGTTTGATTCACGCAGCTACGTCTCTTCAAGGTCACCCTAATGTTTGGTTGTAGCGCCTTTAGTTTTGATTTCGCCGCAGCATCGTTTCTATAAGCTTCTGCGATGTCCAAAGTGATCTTGTATCAATGATGGGAGAGTGCGACCACTGCGCAAAGCCTTCTCCAGCACATCCCAAAGATTCTCACTGAGGTTAAGATCTGGACTCTGCAGCGGCCAATCCATCTCATGCTCCCTGAACCACTCAAATCCTAGCGTTGTCATCTTGGAATATGCCTGTGCCATCAGGGAAGAAGTAACCACTGACGGAAGCCTGACCTGATCTCTTTCTTCGGGCACATAGTGTTGCTGAACGTAGACCTGACTGCAGCTGCCAAACATGGCCACGTTTGGCCCGTGGCCCACAGGCACTTTTTCATTTTGGAACTCGGAGACAAAAAAGTTTGGGCGCCCCTGCTTTAGCGACTAAAGCCGTCTCTCGCCACACGCTGCGTCGTACAGCGTCCGCGCCATGTCTCCGGGATTTGCCTCTTTTCAACAGCATTTTCCTTTCTATTTTGAATCCGTTCACGCTGATGCTCTCTGAAACTCAGCACCAAACGGATCTAAACTTTCTCTCAGATGCCATGTTGGTCTGTCTCTAGTGTTTATTGTTTTACCTGAGGTCCCTACGCCATTCTAATCCTGTGTGAAATCCATCTAAATTGGGTAACACTCTTCCATCACATGTCTTAATCTGATTATTACGCGACCTGTCTGCCTAAGGTCCTCATGAGATTCCAAGCTTCCAAGTGCCAGCTTTAATTAAAATTCCTTATCAAGACCGTTGCCATAGGGTTGATATGTCTATTGTGCCGTCAGTTGTGTCACTCACTCGGAGGTGCGCCACGGGGATTTGGGAATACAGAGACCTCAAGAAGAAAGGATGCATACTTTCAGTGTGTAAGAAAGTTGCCCGTGCCTTTGCTTTCAGAACCATGGACAGCGCCGTAAGAGGCGGGCTGGGCACATACCAGGGCAGGGACGGTGCACTTTTGTTGTGATGCAATGCGTGTTACGATACATGTCATTGTGATGAACTGCAATGCTTTACCTGAAAAAGAAATTGGAGTTTTCAACAGTTGTATGAAACATGGTGAATGGTCTTGACTTCTATAGGGCTTTTACCCAAAGCACCACATCAAGGAACCATTCACCCGATCACACTGTCATTCATACACCAGTGTACACAGACACTTATATAGTAAATATATGTCACTCAGACAATGTGTAAGACAGTTTGTAAAATGCAAATGGACGACGCACTCTCAAAACATCCTCTTTTGTTTAAAGGAACAGGCCACAGTTTTTCCATACTGTGATATGTTCTTACCTGAGCTTAGACGAGTTGATACGTACCTGTCTGGTCTTTGTTCGTGCCCGTGGAAGAGCGTGGTAGCTTCCAACTTCACGCCCGTTTGGAGCTATAGGAATATACTGTGAGAAGTCAAATGCTAACAACATCTTTGGTTGTTTTGCGTGAGCGCACACACAAAGACCAGACACGCATCAACTCGTCTAAGCTCAGGAAAGAACATATCTCAGTATGTTAAAACGGTGGCCTGTTCCTTTAACCTCTTAAACCCCCGACTTAACCGAGTGCATTTTCTCCAGTTCAGCTTTACCCAAATCCATAAGGTCGCAGCCTACAGGCCAGCGCAAGACCCCATTTGAAAGCTAAGACCTACAAAACTCATCTAAATGGATCTTTTTCCTCTCATTGTCGTCACTTCTGACATTATTTTTTTTCATTTTTGTCACACATTTTTGTCACTTTTTCACTCCTTTTTAAAAATAATTCAAGAATCTAACCCAAATCTAAAAACCGAATGGGAGAAAATGTGCTCGGTTCAGGTGGGAGTTAAGTGGTTAAAACAATCAGCACCAAAACAGGTATCAGCTTCATGTAAAAAAAAACAAAAAAAATGTATATGTATATGACAAAGTATACCAGCTCGGGCACTGGTTTGATTTCATGTAGAGTCAAGCCTCACAGACAACAGGATGTTTGAGCCACTTCCAAGCCTAGATAAATGGAAAGAATTAAGTCATGCAAAATAAGAAAAAATACAGTCCCAGGTTCGATTCCCACCTGGACGGGGCCTTTCTGTGTTCATGTTCTCCCCTTGTCTGTGCAGTTTTCCTCCGGGCACTCCGGTTTACCCTACCACTAAAACATGTACAATAGGCCAGGATGAATGATGGCATGTTTGAGAGAGAGAGTGTGGGACAACGACAGTGCAGTAAATTAGCCCAAATTAGGCTTCAATCTGGCGTGGTGCGTTTACATGCATGAGTCCCATGTATGCTCATTAACATGCACTGTCCCCGCCAAAAAAACCAAATGAATAAAATAAAGAAGGCATGGTAACACTTTAAATTACGGGCCGGTATAAGTCCGTGGTACTTATAGTGGTAATGACTAGTAAAGACAGTGGTACTTCCAGTGGTAATTACAGTGGTACTTCTTGGTACTTATTGTGGTAGTTACAGTGGTACTTACAGTGGTAATTACAGTAGTAAGTACTGGTATTTACAGTGGTAGTTCTAGGTTATTATTGTGGTACTGAAAGTCATAATTACTACTAATTAGGGTAAGGGGTTAGGGAGACACAGAGTTACCACTATATGAAGGTCTACTTCTATTTACTTTGGTACTTTAAATGATAGTTTCTAGTAGTTACAGTGATACATCTATGGTACTTATTGGTAATTCAAGGATACTACAGCAGCAATTCATAGGTAGTAAATGTGGTACTTCTACAAACAGAAGTAATTTCCAGGATTGTGTGACTATATAACAACATAAAACAGCATGAGGGAAAACAAGAAGTACAACCTTCATTACTAAGAGTTACCACTGTATCTAGAAGTACATACTTGGTAATTGTCACTATAGTATCCTTTAAGTACCACAATAAGTACCGAGAATTACCTCTGTAATTACCACCATAAGTACCACCGTAAGTACCACTGTAATTACCACTTTAAGTACCACAATAAGTACCTAGAATTACCACTGTAATTACCACTGTCAGTACCACCGTAAGTACCGCTGTAATTACCACTGTAAGTACCACCATAAGTACCACTGTAATTACCACCATAAGTACCATTGTAAGTACCACTGTAAGTACCAAGGACTTACCGGCCCGTAATGTAAAGTGTTACCGAAGGCATTAGTAAAATGTCACCCATACCCGCAGCTATACTGTCAGACAGGGGTGTCTTTCCACGCCTGTTATTTCCTCATGAGGGATTATCAGCTTTTATCTCACAGTCATTAATAATTGAAGATAAGTAACGAGGGGGCAAAATCATCCAAAAGTCCAGTCAAAGTCACTTGCAGCCGCTGTGCGCGCTTGCATTCTAAATCATGACCTTTTTCTCTGTTATTTTAAGACTTTCCACCACAGACTTTAAACCCCTAAACCCCCACCTTAGCCGGGTGCATTTTCTCCAGTTCAGCTTTACCCAAATCTTAAAGCTAAGACCTAAAAAAAAATCATCTTCTTGAGTTTCTTCCTCGTTATGATTGTCACAGTTTCGTCCTTTTTGGTTGTGTTTCATTACATTTTTGTTGCTTTTTTGACACATTTTTGTGGCTTGATCACAGTAACATTACACAAAAAAAACAAACGCGGCCAAAATGCAACAAAAAAAGCAATGAAAATGTGACAAAAACAAAAGTAAGCACGTCAACTTTATTTATACAGCACATTTCAAAGACAGAAAGCCACAGTTAGTCACAGTAGAAGAAGATATTACTGCACAAACTACGCCTTACAATGTAGTTACAATGTAGCTTGGTGAGAGAGAGGCTAAATGCTAACGCCGTATGTGCTGTGTTTAGAAGGCTCGGGTGAAGACCAGACAGGTACAAAAGAACTTCTCAAAGCTAAGGTAAGAACATATCACAGTATGTAAAAACGGTGGCATATTCCTTTCGGCTCTTCGGCAATTCAATGCAGAAGAAAACACCTTTTT